>NC_064836.1:32671498-32974528 GCF_024166365.1 Elephas maximus indicus | reverse complement strand
TCATAAAAAAAGACCAGACTTACTGGCCTGACAGAGACTAGAGAAGCCCTGAGAGAATGGCCCCTGGACACCCTTTCAACTCAGCTCTGAAGTCACTCCTGAGGTTCACCCTTCAGCCAAAGATTAGACAGGCCCGTAAAACAAACAATAATACACATAGCTCAAACATGTATACAAGGCTAAATGAGCATACCAGCTCAGGGGCAAGGACAAAAAGGCAGGAGGGGACAGGAAACCTGAATGAAAAGAAAAGGAGAACCTAAGGTCGAGAAGGGAAGAGTGTTGACATGTCCTGGAGTTGGTAACCAATGTCCCAAAACAATATGTGTATTAATTGCTTAATGAGGAACTAATTTTCTCTGTAAACCTTCACCTAAAGCATGAAAATAATTAAGTGGCTCATGCTAAAGTGGTCTGCAAACTGCAGCTTTCATCTTTCCCAAACTCTGTGGGAAAAATATTAAAAACTTTTTAATCTGGTTCAGGGTCATAGATTTGAACACACTTTTCCACGCTGTTTTCAAAATAGTGTGCAAAAGGGAATTTCAACTATTTCTATTCTTTTGTAAACTCTCCCCCTGCCCTATGTCCTAAACATTCAAAGAGGTAGATGAGACACACATTTGTTCCCATTTTATTGTAACCGTATTTATAAAAACATGCTCACTTTCTACCAGTGTATTTGTCACAGTGACAGGCATGGGGGGGGGGAGCTTGTCTTGTTTATTTGCTTCCTGTTTCTGCATTAAAAGTGTTATGACAATCCTAGTTACATGGATACTAAGGAATTGCCTCGTAGAATTATTCTTGAAAGATTATAAATTGGGAACACAAGTCTCAAACCCCAGGAAAATATTTCTCCTCTCACTAAATGCCCTGAAGTACAAAGCAGAACATTTCAGATTGCACTACTGTCCACGCACCGTGCACATTGAGCTATATATCTTTGTAAAGACACGGTTTCAGGGAAGTTACAAGCTCAGGCTTTGAAATGGAAAGAAAGGTTTGTATTCTGACTCTATCACTGTCTTGCTATGTGATTTGAGATAGATCACTAAACTTCGTTTCTGCCTCTGCTTCTCCTTCTGTAAAACGGGTATAGTAAAAGCTGCATGCAAAAGCTGGATGATGAAGTAGGAAGACCAGAGAAGAACTGATGCCTTTGAATTGCAGCGTTGGTGAAGAATATTGAATACACCATTGACTGCCATAATGAACAAATCTGTCGTGGAAGAAGTACAGCCAGAATGCTCATTAGAAGGAAGGACAGCAAGACTTTGTCTCACGTACCTTGGACATGTTATCAGGAGGGACTAGTCCCTGGAGAAGGACATCGTACTTGGTAAAGCAGAGGGTCAGTGAAAAAGAGGAAAACCCTCAATGAGATGGATTGACACAGTGGCTGCAACAATGGGCTCAAACATAGCTATGATTGTGAGGATGGCACAGGACATTCTGTTGTATGTAGGGTCACAATGAGTCAGAATTGACTCGACAGCACCTAACAACAACAACTCAGGATAGAGTTAACTCAGCAAGCCTGAGTTGCTCAAACCGTGCACATTCCCAAGAAAGGCCTGTTTTCATTCATGGCCCGTGGCCAGCTCCTGGGAACTAAGCTCTTGGAACGTTCAAAAGCTAAGAGTGTTTTGCACATTCAGGGCCTTGAACCACACTGTACCAGTTTCTCTAGATAGTTTGTGCAAACAATGTACTTTATGGTAAACACCTGCTCACTTTCTGGGGATCTGGACCTTCGCTGACCGAGGTCAGTCATGCAGGTATTATGAGCCTACATGACTGACCCCACAATTGTTGCTATGCTTGTGCCCATTGTAGCAGCCAATGTGTCAATCCATCTCATTGAGGGTCTTCCTCTTTTTCACTGACCCTCTACATTACCAAGCTTGATGTCCCTCTTCAGTGACTGATCCTTCCTGATAACATGCCCAAAGTATGTGAGACATAGTCTTGCCATCCTTGCTTCTAAGAAGCATTCTGGTTGTACTTCTTCCAAGACAGATTTGTTCATTCTTTTGGAAGTCCATGATATATTCAATTTGCCAACACCACAATTCAAAGGCATCAATTCTTTGGTCTTTCGCATGCATATGAGGTGATTGAAAACACCATGGCTTGGGTCAGGCGTACCTTAGTCCTCAAGGTGATATCTTTGCTTTTCAACACTTTCAAGAGGTCTTTTGTAGCAGATTTGCCCAATGCAATGCATCTTTTGATTTCCTGACTGCTGCTTCCATGGCTGTTGATTGTGGATCCAAGTAAAATGAAATCCTTGACAACTTCAATCTTTTCTCCATTCATCATGATATTGCTTATTGGTCCAGGTGTGAGGGTCTTTGTTTTCTTTATGTTGAGGTGTACATACTGAAAGCTGTGGTCTTTGATCTTCATCAGTAACTGCTTTAAGTCCTCTTCACTTTCAGCAAGAAAGGTTTTGTCATCTGCGTAACACAGGTTGTTAATGAGTCTTCCTCCAATCCTGACGCCCTGTTCTTCTTCATATAGTCCAGCTTCTCTAATTATTTGCTCAGCATACAGACTGAATAGAAATGGTAAAAGGATACAACCCTGATGCACACCTTTCCTGACTTTAAACCTCTCAATAGCCCCTTGTTCTGTTCCAAGGACTCCCACTTGATCCATGTACAGACTCCCCATGAGCACAATTAAGTGTTCCGGAATTCCCATTCTCCACAATGTAATCCATAATTTGTTATGATCCACACCAGTCAAATGCCTTAGGATACTCAATAAAACACAGGTAACCATCTTTCTGATATTCTCTGCTTTCAGCCAGGATCCATCTGACATCAGCGATGACATCCCTAGTTCCACGTCCTCTTCTAAATCTGGCTTGAATTTCTGGCAGTTCCCTCTCAATATACTGCTGCAGCCACTTTTGAATGATCGTCAACAAAATTTTGCTTGCATGTGATATTAATGATTGTCTTAGTCATCTAGTGCTTCCATAACAGAAATACCACAAGTGGATGCTTTTAACAAAGAGAAGTTTTCTCACAGTAAAGTAGGCTAAAAGTCCAAATGCAGTGTTTGAGCTCCAGGAGAAGGCTTCTCTCTCTCTCAGCTCTGGAGGAAGGTCTTTATCATCATTCTGGACTAGGAGCTTCTCTGAGCAGGAACCACTGGTCTAAAAGACGTGCTCTGCTCCCGGTGCTTCTTTCTTGATGGTATGAGGTCCCTAACTCTTCGCTTGCTTCCCTTTCATCTCTTGATAAAAGGTGGTGCAGGCCATACCATATCAGGAAGGTGACCTGAGTAAGAGCGGTGTTATAATCCCACCCTAATCCTCTTAACATAAAATTAAAATCACATTATGGACAACAACCACACATGGCCTAAAGGAGTTGATACACACATTTTTGGGGGGACACAATTCAATCCATGAAAACGACATTATTCAACAATTTCCGCATTCGGCTGGATCACCTTTCTTGGGAGTAGACATAAATATGGATCTCTTCCAGTCAGTTGGCCAGGTGGCTGTCTTCCAAATTTCTTGGCATAGACAAGTAAGCACTTCCAGTGCTGCATCTGATTGTTGAAACATCTCAACTGGTATTCCGTCAATTCCTGGAGCCTTGTTTTTAGCCAATGCCTTCAAGTGCAGCTTGGACTTCGTCCTTCATTACCATTGGTTCCTGATTATATGTTACCTCCTGAAATGGTTGATCATCAACCAATTCTTTTTGGTATAGTGACTCTGTGTATTCCTTCCATCTTCTTTTGATGCTTCCTCCATCGTTGAATATTTTCCCCGTAGGATTCTTCAGTATTGCAACTTGAGGCTTGAATTTTTCCTCAGTTCTTTCAGCTTGAGAAATGCTGAACGTATTCTTCTTTGGTTTTCCATCTCCAGGTCTTTGCACATGTCATCATAATACTTTACTTTGTCTTTTGAAACTGCCCTTTGAATTCTTCTGTTCAGCTCCTTTACTTCATCATTTTTTTCCTTTGGTTTTAGCTACTCGATGTTCAAGAGCAAGTTTCAGAGTCTCTTCTGACATCCATTTTGGTCTTTCCTTCCTCTCCTGTTTTTTTAATGACCTCTTGCTTTCTTCATGTATAATGTCCTCGATGTCATTCCACAACTCATCTGGTCTTCAGTCATCAGTGTTCAATGCGTCAAATCTATTCTTGAAAGCTTCTCTAAATTCAGATGGGATATACTCAAGGTCGTGCTTTGGCTCTCATCAACTTGTTCTAATTTTCTTCAGTTTCAACTTGAACTTCCAGATGAGTAATTGATGGTCTGATCCACAGTCCGCCCCTGGCCTTGTTCTGACTGATGATACTGAGTTTTTCCATCTTCTCTTTCCACAGATGTAGCCGATTTGATTCCTGTGTATTCCCTCTGTTGAGGTCCACGTGTATAGTCACCATTTATGTTGGTGAAAAAAAAAAGTTATTTGCAATGAAGAAGTTGTTGGACTTGCAAAACTCAATCATACAATCTCTAGCATCATTTCTATCACCAAGGCCATATTTTCCAACTACCGATCCTTCTTTCTTGTTTTCAACTTTTGCATTCCAATCACCAGTAATTATCACTGTACCCTGGTTGCATGTTCAATCAATTTCAGACTGCAGAATTTGGTAAAAATCTTCAATTTCTTCATCTTTGGCCTTAGTGGTTGGTGCATAAATTTGAATAATAGTCGTATTAACTGGTCTTCCCTGTAGCCATGTGGTTATTACCCTGTCACTCATGGCATTGTAGTCCAGGACAGATCTTGAAATGTTCTTTTTGACAATGAATGCAACACCATTCTCCTTCAAGTTGTCATTCCTGGCATAGTAGACCATATGATTATCCAATTCAAAACAACCAACACCAGTCCATTTCAGCTCACTAATGCCTAGGATATCGATGTTTGTGTGTTCCATTTCATTTTTGATGATTTCTAATTTTTTCTAGATTCATACTTCAAACATTACAGGTTCTGATTATTAATGGATGTTTGCAGCTGTTTCTTTTCATTTTGAGTCATGCCACATCAGCAACTGAAAGCTTGACTCTAAGTTATTAAGGCCAACTCTACTTTGAGGAGGCATCTCTTCCCCAGTCATCCTTTGAGTGCCTTCCAACCTGAGGGGCTTATCTTTCAGCACTATATCAGATAGCGTTCCACTGCTATTCATAAGGTTTCCACTGGGTAATTCTTTTCAGAAGTAGACTGCTGGGTCCTTCTTCCTCATCTGTTTTAGTCTGGATGTTCAGCTGAAACCTGTCCACCATGAGTGACCCTGCTGGTATCTGAATATCGGTGGCATAACTTCCAGCATCACCGTAATACATAAGCCCCCGCGGTACAACAAAACTGACAGACACATGGGGGGATGTTGTTTTTAGGTGCTGTTAAGTTGGCTTTGACTCACAGCAACCCTACGTATGCACACAGAATGAAACATTGCCCCATCCTGCACCTCCTCACAATAGTTGCTTTATTTGAGCCCATTGTTGCAGTGACCATGTAATCCATCTCACTGAAGGTCTTCCTCTTTTTTGCTGATCCTCTACTTTACCAAGCATGATGCCCTCCTCCAGGGATTGGTCTCTCCTGATAATATGTCCAAAGTAAGCCATCCTCACTTCTAAGGAACATTCTGGCTACACTTCCTCCGAGACAGATTTGTTCACTCCTCTGACAGTCCATAGTATAGTCAATATTCTTTTAAGTAGTAAAAATTAATGTCCATTTTGTTTAATTCACTATTTGCTAAGTCTTCTCTTACTTATGGTTAGTAGTATTCTGATATACTAGTTTCAACATGTACTTCGTAAACACAAAACATGCACAGCCCTTATCTGGGAATTCTAAAAAGGTAGCATTTGTACAATTATAATTTAAGGATGTTCTTCCAAAAGAGAAAGACTACTAATAATGAGCTTCAAAGAGGGCCTTAGCCAATCATTTCTGGGAAGAAGGGTAGGGGTTAGGAAAAGAAAACTTTGTTCTTTTAGAGGCTCAGAGTCTCCTTGCAGGTTAAAGGACTCCTTGGTTATAGCATGAAATCTATCTGCAAATAAGTGCCAGTTCTGTGAATGCAAGCTCAGGAGAATGTATTTGATACTTATGTTGTGGATATTAATATTCGTGGTTGGGAAATGAGAAATGAACTTTGTTTTACATGCCATTATCCTTTGCCAATTTCTGTGAAGAGCCTCCTGCGGCACACACAAAAAAAATATCATTTGGGACTAGGGGAGCAATATAATGTGAAACAATGTTTTTAAGGGTATACAAAATTTTTAATGCTTAAACATAAAACGTATATTCACATGTACAAGTTATTATAAAAGCAAAGAACCAAATCCGCTGACATCGAGTCAATTATGACTCATAGTGATCCTATAGGACAGAGTAGAACTGCCCTATAGGGTTTTCAAGGAGCAGCTGTTGGATTCGAATTGCCAACTTTTCATTTATCAGCCAAATGACACCTAACCACTGCACCACCAAGGCTCCATAAGGTATTATAAAAAAAGGTATTATAAGTGTGACTATTTCTTAAAGTTTTAAAAATACTTTTATTTATTTATTATATAACACCTATTTCTAAAAAGATGAGACTTAATAAACATGACCAATAAATTATATATATATACATATATATACAGGAGTCCCTAGGTGGTGCAAAACAGTTAAGCGCTCAGCTCCTAACTTAAAAGTTGAAGGTTCAAACTCACCCAGAGGCACCTCAGAAGAAAGACCTGACCATCTGCTTCCAAAGGTCACAGCCTCGGAAACCCTATGGCCTGCTGGTCTGCTCTGCAACATATGGGGTCACCATGAGTTGAAATCAACTCAACAACTGGTTTGGGTTTTTTGGTATACACACACACACATACGTATACAAATATCAGAATATCTGTATCAACCATGGTCGGTCTGACAGCTTTTAACTGTTTGAGTTCCTCACTGGGAATTTTATTCACAGTCAATACCATAAGAATTTGAATATCCTCAACGGTGGCTATATTCATCCTTTGTAAGTAGAGAAAGGAGTTTTCTTTAGCTACCCACCTCCTTTCTCTCCATTCCTCACGCTAGCCTAACCCTTCATATTTTTCCCTCTGTTCATGGAATCCTATGTAGAAATATATATGTCTACATATATGAGTGTGATTTTTTATTTTAGAAATATATATGTCTACATATATGAGTGTGATTTTTTTATTTTAGAAAAAAAGGGATCTTACAATTTCTATGTCTTGCTCTTCTCACTCAAAAATACTTTGTGGAAATCACTATAAGTCAATAGCAACAATTTGTTATTTTTATGAGATTTTTGCCACTCCAAACGCATGGCCTTCCATACTAATGACTTTCTTTCTGTGGGATAGGGTCCAGGGACTGAAATGGCTGGGCCAAAAGGTACATACATATTTTTTAATTTAATAGCTGTTGGCAGATGGTTTTCCCAAAATCTATAACACCTCATATTTCTACTAGCCATGAGAGTAAGCCTTTCCCTAAATAATCACCAGCAATAGGTACTATAGCTCTTTTCAATTATTGTCATTCTAATTGCTATAAAATGGCATTTTTTTTACTTTAATTTGCATTTTCCTTACTAATTGTGAATTTGATAATTTTTTCATATATTTTTGGCCATTTGGATCCACTATTCTTTTTTTTTTATTTTTCAATTGGTTTGTTGGAAAAAAGATAAAATTATCTCTTTTTGCTGATGATATTATTGTATACCTAGAAAATTCAAGATATTCTACTTACATTCTCGTTGTCACTAGATGGCCATTTGGATCCATTTTATCATATTTCTAGATATTAGTACAAATTAGTTACATTTTGTTCCAGATTGATGTTTGTCTTTTGACCTGTTTATGGTATCTTTTGTCATATTAAAGTTCTTCTTAGCTTTTATAAATTCAAATATGTGTGTCTTTCTGTCACGGCTTCTGAATTTCTAGTCTTGGAAAAGATGGTCTCAGTATATTGATTTTAATTGTGTAGTTTTCTAGTTCTTCTTGCAAGGCTTTTTCAATTTTGTTTTGATCGTGCAAGCTTTTCAGCCATCTGGAATTTACATGGAGAATGGCATAAGGATCCACTTCTCTTTTCTTTCAGATGGATAATCAATTGTACAAGCATTATTTATTAAATAATTGATTTGTTTTCCACTAAAATGAACTACCACCTTGGAAAGATATTAGACTATCATATACACTGGACTCAATTTATGAATTCTCTCTTCTGACAGTTCCTTTACCAACACCACAGTGAATTAGACATAGTAGTTTTATTTACAATATCTGGTACACAGGGATGGATTAACCAGTAAGCATGGTACACACAGGCTTAATCGCATTTACCTACTAACCTGTAGTGTACAATTTTACATGGGTTTCACCAAAGATGTTGTGAAAAACAGGTGAAATTGTGCACTGCAGATTAGTAGATAAGCATAAGTAAGCCCATGTGTAATTTTCTTAATGGATAATCCGCCCCTTCTGGTACAGCAAAACCCCTCGGTATTCTCCTTTTGTATATATTTTTTAGCTATGCAAGGGCATTTATTCTTCCCCATGAACTTTAACTTTCTTTGACCAATTACCTCCCACAAAAAGTGGCAATTTTCATTTTAGGGCATTAAGTTTATACCTCCATTAGGTTTATATACTTAATGTTTGTGATATTAAATACTCCTATCAAACATGGTATGTCTTTCCATTTGTCCAAATCCTATTCAATTTCTTTCAGCAAAATTTTATCATTTTACTTATATATGTTCCTTGCCTTTCTTATTCAAGTTATTCCTAAGTATTTCATATTTTTTCAGTGATCGCAAATAGAAAAATTTTCCCATTTTTATTTCTAAGGATTTTATTGAAGCAAAGAAAAACTACTGATTTTTATACATTTATCTTGTATCCATCCCCTTACCAAATTCTTCTTTATAAATCTAGTGATAGCTAGAATATCTTGGATTTTCTACGTATGCAATAATATCGTCAGAAAAGAGATAATTTTATCTTTTTCCAAAGTTGATATCAGTTATCGTATTTTCTTCCCTTACTGCATTCACTGGCACCTCCAAGACAATGTTAAATCACAACTGGCACAATGGGTATCCCTATCTAATCAAAGAAAACCAGTTGCTATCCAGTCAATTTTGATTTATGGCAACCCCATGTATTTCAGAGTAGAACTTCACTCCACAAGGTTTTCAATGATTGTGCTCCTTTGGAAGTGGAGTCAGGCCTTTCTTCTGAGGTGCCTCTGGGTGGATTCGAACCATCAACCTTTTGGTTAGTAGCTGAGTGCTTAACTGTTTGCTCCACCCAGAGACTCCATCTCTAGCTAGTAACTAATTTAATTAATACAGTTTTAGTGTTTAATAAACATTTTAAGCATTTCCTGAATGGCTCTCTACTTCCTTAAGGTATTGCCATGAGTTGGAATCAACTCCATGGGAACTAACTAACTATAACATTATATTCTATTTTACTTAAAAAAAATTTGTGATTTTATTAGATATAACAAGGTTTCAGCAGAGCTTCCAGACTAAAACAGGCTAGGAAGGAAGACCCCGTGATCTACTTCTGATAAATTGGCCACTGAAAACCCTATACAGCACAGTCCTACTCTTGACACACATGGGGTCGCCGTAAGTCAGAATCGACTAGACAGCAACTGGTACTGGTAAAGGATAGCTGAAATTCAGTCGCGAATTCACGGGGTTGGAGCCCTTGTGGCACAGTGATTAAGAGCTTAGCTGCTAAACAAGATGTTGGCAGTTCAAATCCACCAGCTGCTCCTTGGAAACCATACGGAGCAGTTCTACTCTATCCTATAGGGTTGCTCTGAGTCAGAATCAACCAATGGGTTTGGTTTGAGTTTAATATGGGGTTGTCATGATTCGGAATCAACTCGACGGCAACAGGTTTGTTTGTTTTTTACTGCCTTTCTCAATCTTAAATTTATAATCACCTCTCCTTTACATCTGTGATTTAATCTACTCTTAGTTCAGTTTTGGTAACTTTTGTTAGGAAATCATTCTTTTCTAGGTGTTCCAATTTATTATAGAATTGCATGTATTTCATCTCATTATTTTAAACTCTTCTCTGTCTGTGATTGTGTTTCTTTTCTTACTCTTTGCTCTTTCTCTTAGGGTTTTCCATGATCAGTGCTGTAAGGTGGTCATCTAGCTTATGGATATTAAAAAATGACTTTTGGTCATCCTGAGACCAGAAGAACTAGATGGTGCCCGGCTACAACCGATGACTGCCCTGACAGAACACAACAGAGAACCCCTGAGGGAGCAGGACAGCAGTGGGATGCAGACCCCAAATTCTCATATAAAGACCAGGCTTAACGATCTGACTGAGACTAGAAGGACCCTGGTGGTCATGGCCCCCAGACCTTCTGTTGGCCCAGGACAGGAACCATTCCCAAAGCTAACTCTTCAGACATGGATTGGACTGGACAATGGGTTGGAGAGGGATACTGGTGAGGAGTGAGTTCCTTGGATCAGGTGGACACTTGAGACTATGTTGGCATCTCCTGCCTGGAGGGGAGATGAGAGGGTGAAGGGGGTTAGAAGCTGGTGAAATGGACATGAAAAGAGAGAGTGGAGGGAGGGAGTGGGCTGTCTCATTAAGGGGAGAGCAATTGGGAGTATGTAGCAAGGTGTATATAAGTTTTTGTGTGAGAGACTGACTTGATTTGTAAACTTTCACTTAAAGCACATCAAAAATTTAAAAAAAAAATGACTTTTGGATTTGCTTATCCTTTCTCCTAGTTTTTGTTGGATTTAATTTACCAGTTTCAGATTACATTCTTTATAGCTAGTCTTTTTGGGGTTATTTTGCCTTTCCTTTTCTAATTTTTAAGATGAGTCATTATTCCATCTATTTGGTTTTCTTCTTTAATAATGATATTAAAAGCTAAAAATTTTCATCTGAGTTTTGATGGCTGCCATAGATTTACACGTGAAGTATCTTCTTTTTCACTGTTTTCAATATCATTTGCAATTTTCTTTTTATTTTTTTTTCTTTGATACAAGGGTTATCTACTAGTACACCTATTAATTAAAAAAAAAAAATCAGTTGCCATCAAGACAATTCTGACTCATGGCAACCCCATATGTTTCACAGTAGAACTGCACTCCATAGGATTTTCAATGGCTGCAATCTTTTGGAAGTGGGTCGCCAGGCCTTTCTTCCAAGGTGCCTCTGGATGGATTCAAACTGCCAATTTTCTAGTTAGTACCCAAGCACTTAACCATCTATACCACCTACAGCCACCACTAATTTCAAAGGACCTTAAATTTTAAGGCCAACTTTTTATCATTTTTCTTTAATTTTTTTGGATTTGAGCTACAAACTTTGTACTTAATAAAACCCTTGAGATTTTCTGACACCGAGTACAAGACCCATTTTATAAAATATTCCATGAACATATAAGGAGCCCTGGTGGCACAGTGGTTAAATGCTTGGCTGCTAACCAAAAGGTCGGCAGTTTGAACCCACTGGCCACTCTGTGGGAGAAAGCTGTGGTAGTTTGCTTCCATTAAGATTACAGGCTTGGCAACCCTATGGGGCAGTCCTACTCTGTCCTATAAGGTCACTATGAGTGGGAACTGACTCAATGGCAGTGGGTGGGTATAATTCTTTTCTGTATGTCCTCTTTTTCCCCCAACAGATCAGTCCAATTCTGGATGAAGAATATTTTATTTTTTAAAGTATTTTGCTTCCATTTCCAAAAATTTTGCTGCGTGTCATTAGCAGCTATGAAGCTTGGTGCAAACAGATTTATAAATGTACCTCTTCAGTGCATTTGGAGCCCTGGTGGGACAGCAGTTAAGCGTTTGGTTGCTAACCAAAAGGTCAGCAGTGCAAATCCACAAGCTACTCCCTGGAATCTCTATGGGGCAGTTCTACTCTATCCTACAAGGTCGTTATGAGTCAGAACTGACTTGACGGCAATGGGTTTGGTTTGGTTTGGTTTATTAATATTGCCATTTGTTGCATGAAACTAATCTCACTCATGTCAGAAAATATATCATTCTGGGTCTGATTAAGAATTGGCCAGCCCAGTAATTCTACTTCTAGGTGTATACCCAAAAGACTTGAAAGCGGAAACTCAAAAAGAGACTTGTTCATTGAGACCAATGTTCATTGCAGCACTATTCACAATAGCCAAAAGGTGGTAACAAGCTAAATGCCCATCAACAGATGAACAGATAAACAAAATGTGGTATATACATACAACAGAATGCTACTCAGCCAGTAGGAGCAATGAAGTCTTGACACGTGATACATGGATGGAGCTTGATGACATTATGCTGAGCAAAATAAGCCAATCACAAAAGGACAAATACTGTATGACCTCACTTATATAAAAAGACAAGAAAAGGCCAAAAAAAAAAAAAAAAAAGAATGGCCAAAGAATGTCCTCCTTTTGGAAAGCAGATTCTATGACTACCCTCCATTCTATAAGTCACCCTCCATGTAAGTCTTTAAACTGTTTAACAAGAACTCATTTATGTCACGAAGCTATATTTGCTCTAAAAGCAGGGTTCTTCAGTGGTCAGACGTTTATGCAAACACTGTCCATACTGTGTCAGGTCTTGTGGTGGGTTGTGACTTTTAGACAGTAACAGGTCACTTGTTTTATAGGTCATGCTGACTTAACTCAGCCTATAATCCTACATAAAGACTTGCTATCATTGGTCTTATCTTCACATGGTGGGATCACAAAACAGCCACAAAATCCCAACACACACTCCTGGTTTTTGTTTTGTTTTGTCTTATTTTAATTGTTATTTGCATCTGCCTCCTATCTTTGTTCAATCTTTCATTCTAACCATTAACATGGCTTAAATGAGCTTTTATTTCTTTTTTTGTCAACAGCAAACAGCTATGTTTTAGTTGTACCCCAGCCTAATGTCTTTCTCAAACTACGTCCACAGTCTTTCCCCCACCCACCAGGTTGTCCACCCCCTCTCTACTTCTTCCCCAACCCCAGTAAGATGAGGCCTGTAGAAAATCTTTTCTTCCCCGCTCTTATCTCCCCTTTCACCTCCTACCTGCAATGAGAGCCTCAAAGTGCTTCTACTTCCCGCTGCTACCCAAGATCAAAAACTCCTAAGTTTTTCTGAGCTTGTGTAGTACATAGCAGTCATTTCCTTACAGCATATCTGTCCTGTTTGTAGACAGCTTGCACAGCACTACTGAGTGCATTTTAAAATATTATGTTTTTATTCAGGTAGGTGTATAGATGAAAACAAGTAAGAAGGAAAAAAGGAAGGAGGGAGAGAGGGAGGGAAGGAGGAGGAGGAAAGGAGGAAAGGAGGTAGGGTGAAGAAGGGAGGCAAGAAGGCAGAAAGGAAGAACATTTATTGCTACAAACCACCATTTCCTTACCTCATTATTTTCTCCATCTGAGGATTTCTGCTGTGGTTCACATATTGTTCAGCTAAGTACTGTCTCAAGTATTATTTCCAAAAGGGGTACCAAACCAAAAACCTGTTTTCAGTTCTGACTCATAGTGACCCTACTGGACAGAGTAGAACTGCCCCATAGGGTTTCCAAGGAGTGGCTGGTGGATCTGAACTGCTGACCTTTTGGCTGGCAACCAAGCTCTTAACCACTGTGCTACTAGGGCTCCACATGGTTAATCCACTCTCTGAATTCTTATTTATCCTCATATATCTGGCTTTTACTCTGACAGGTCAATGATATCTACTTACCTGAGAATTCTTCGAGTGTGATCTTTTGATTGAAGCTATTCCAGCACCTGTCAGCTTTCAACAGATGAATTAAAAAATTAAAAAGGAGGCCACTGCCCAATAAGGAACACCGAAGAACTGATGCCTTTGAATTATGGTGTTAGTGAAGAATATTGACTATACCATGGACTGCCAGAGAACCAACAAATCTGTCTAGTAGAAGCAGCACAGCCAGAATGCTCCTTAGCAGCAAGGATGGTGAGACTTCACCTCCCATACTTTGGACATGTTATCAGGAGGGATGAATCCCTGGAGAAGGACATCATGCTTCATAAAGTAGAGGGTCAGTGAAAAAGAGGAAGACCCTCAACAAGTTGAACTGACACAGTAGCTGCAACAATGGCTCAGGCATAACAACGACTGTGAGGATGGCACCGGATCAGGCAGTGTTTTGCTCTGTTGTACATAGGGTCACTATGAGTCAGAATGGACTCAACGGCACCTAACAACAACAACAATCTAATAAGCCAATGCAATTTCATGTAATGAACACCAGCACATACACAGGTCACGCTGTACATAAGTGGCCTCAGAAGCTCCTTTTTTTTTTTTTTTAATCATTGCTGTAAATATATCTATCACACAACTTTTGCCAATTCCGTTTTTACAGTTGTACAACTTATTGACGCAATTACAATAATGAGCTGTGCAATCCTACCCCTAATCAATGCGATTTTTCCATCACCTTTAATCTCCCTCTCCCCCTC
The DNA here is from genome assembly GCF_024166365.1 of Elephas maximus indicus. Classification (NCBI taxonomy): domain Eukaryota; kingdom Metazoa; phylum Chordata; class Mammalia; order Proboscidea; family Elephantidae; genus Elephas; species Elephas maximus. The sequence goes on along the minus strand of NC_064836.1, from coordinate 32,960,024 downwards.
CCTCCTACCCCTGGTAACCACTAATAAACCTTGGTCTCTATGCATTTGTCTGTTCTTGTCTTTTCCTGTGAGGTCATACAATATTTGTCCTGTTATAACTGACTTATTTCACTTACCATAATGTCTTCAGGCTCCATTCTTGTTGTAGCATGTATCAAGACTTCATTTCTCTTTATGACTGAGTAGTACTCCATCGCATGTATGTACCACATTTTGTTTTTCCCTTCATCCGTTGACGGCATTTAGGTCGTCTCCACCTTTCAGCTATTGTACAACAAACAGTGGTGCACAAGTATCTGTTGGAGTCTCTGCTTTCAGGACTTCTCAGTCTATACTCAGGAGAGGAATTGCTGGGTCATATGGTAGTTCTATTTTTAGTTTTTGAGGAACCACCACACTGTTTTCCACAGTGGCTGTATGTTTTTGAATACCTACTAGCAATGGATAAGGATTCCAATTTTCCCACATTCTCACCAGCAGCTGTATTTTTTTTTTTTTTAATCTTAGCCATCCTTGTGGGAGTGAAATGGTATCTCATTGTACTTTTGATTTGCAGCTCTCTGATGGCTAATGATGTTAAGCACATTTTCATGGGTTTGGTGGCCAGTTAAATGTACTCTTTGGTGAAATGTCTATTCAAGTCCTTTGTCCACTTTATGATTGGGTTATTTGTCTTTCTGTTGTCAAAGTTTTAAATATTTTTTGGTTATTAAATTCTTATTGGATACATGCTTTCCGAAGATATTCTCCAAGTCCGTAGCTTGTCTTTTCACCTTTTTGGTAAAGTCTTTGGAGGAACAAAACTTTTCAAATTTTTATGAGGTTTCATTTATTTATTTAGTTTTTTGCTGTTTGTGCTTTTATTATTATGTTAGATAATCCATTGTTACGAGTGGGTCTGACAGTGTCGCCCATGTGTTTTCCTCCAAGAATTTCATGGTTTTATTTTTCACATCTAGGTCCTTAATCCATTTTGAATTCATTTTTGTGTATGGGGTGGGACATGGATCCTGTTTCATTTTTCTGCATGTGGAAATCCAATTTCCCAACAGCATTTATTGAAGAGACTTTTCTTTCTCCATCAAACAGACTTGGCAGTGTTGTCAAAAAAAAATTTGACCATAGATGTGTGGGTTTATTTCTGGACTCTCAATTATATTCTATTGGTCTGTGTCTATTGTTATACCAGTACCAGGCTGTTTTGATTACTGTAGCTGTATAATATGTTTTAAAATCAGGAAGTGTGAGTCCTCCTACTTTGTTCTTCTCTTTCAACATTGCTTTAGATATTCGGTGCTTCTTAACATCCCTTATAAAGTTAAGGATAGGTTTTTCCATTTCTGTAAAGAAACCTATTGGAATTTTTATTAGAATTACACTGAATCTGTAGATCACCTCCGTGAATAGCCACCTCCTTTGCCATGAGACCAGAACTGTATGGTGCCTGGCTACCATTACTGAATATTTTGATCAAAGATTCCATAAAAGAATCCTGATCAGAAGGGGGAATATGCAAAACAGAATTTTAAATTCTCCTGGACTCCAGACTTTCTGAAACCTTGGTGACTGGATGAACCCCCAAAACTATTACCCTGAGATAATCTTTAAACATTAAACAAAAAATATCCCTTGAAATCTTCTTAAAAGCAAACAATAGCTTAACTAGTAAAGAATGTCTGCCCAGAGTATTATACTCTTTTAAGATTGATCTATATGGGATCAAATTGACAACAGCAACTCAAAAAATTAGATAGGAACCTTAGAGGGCAATGAGTTTATGTTAGTGGGGGAGAAACAACTCAGAAAAGGAGGGTGAGAACAGTTGCACAACTCAAAGAATGTAATGAATGTCACTAAATTGTACATGTAGAAACTGTTGATGATCCTTAGAAGTGAGGATGGCAAGGCTTTGTCTCACATACTTTGGACATGTTATTAGGAGGGACCAGTCCCTGGAGAAGGACATCACGCTTGGTAAAGTAGGAGGTCAGTAAAAAAGAGGAAGATCCTCAATGAGATGGATTGACACAGTAGCTACAACAATGGGCTCAAACATAGCAACAATTGTGAGGATGGCGCAGGATCAGGCAATGTTTCGTTCTGTTGTACACAGGATTGCTATGAGTCAGAACCAACTCAATGGCACCTAACAATAACAATATGTTAATAATACTAACTTGATAGGAAATTGCTTATTTTTTGTCAAGGATTTTCTCCATAAATATAAAAAGGATTTGATACCAGAAGAGTGGGGTTCTACTCTAACAGACACCTACAATGTGGAAGCAGATTTGAAACTGAATGGATAGAGGTTGGAAGAGTTTTAAAGTGCCTAATAGTAAAAGCCTAGATTACCTTTAAGAGACTGTTGGTGGAATTATGGACATCAAAGACAATTCGGTAAGGACTCAGAAGGAAGTGAGGAGAGCTGTAACACCAGAGATTGCACAAACGGCAAGCAGCAGCAGCAAAGAAGCAGCAACGGCAGAGGACTGGCAGTGGCATAACCAGGAGACCAGCGCGACCCTGTGCTGGAGACCATGGAGTGGGATAGCTGACTGCCTGTGCATAGGAGGCTTCCTGGCGGAGTCGGGTATCTCTGGGCACTTATCGGTGAAGCTAGGTTTGCCAACCCATGGAGCACGACAGCTGAGTGCCTACCAGCCAAGGTTTACTGGCAGAGTGGGGTGCCTCAAAGCACTTTTCAGTAGAGCTAAAGAGCTTTGGAACACTTCCTCCAGCAGGGCAGACACCAGGCCAGTCCAAAGGCCTTTAGGGGCCAAGAGACTAAGAAACCAGGAAGCAGAAGCTAAAGAGATAAGGCACACAGGAAACAGAGCTGCCTCTGTAGGGTCACAATCTCTGGGGTCTCAAAGGGTGGAACCACAGCCAGCCCGCTGAGTCTTAAAGGGTGGAGCCACAGCCTCCTAGGTTTCAAAGAGTCAGATCTTCACCAACTCAGTTCTGGAGGGTGGGGCTGCTGCTCACAAGTGCCAGGAGGATGAGGCCAGATCTGCTGTCCAAAGCTGAGGGGTAAGGCTGCCACACCCTGCTGGGGCCATGGGGGTAGTGTCATCACTCAAATGGACTAAGAATGGGGACGCCCAAATGTGAGGGAGCAGAGTTGCCATTCCAGTGGGCCTGGAAGGCGGAGCTGAAGCCCAGGGCCAAGGGGCCTCCACCCAGAATCCAGAGAGTGTGGCCAATACCCAAAGCATGGAGGGCAGGGCCATTGCCCAAATGGTCTCAGAGAATAGAGAATTATTTTCAAGCCTTGAGAGGTAATGTAATGTGTTCTGCTGACTTGCTTGGTGCCTGTTATCCCTTCTTTCCCTCCAATTTCTCCCATTCATAATGGAAGTGTCCACCTTGTGCCTGTTTCACTAGTGTACTTTGGAAGCAGGTAACTTGTAGTTTATATTTCACAGATGAAGAGGAATTTTGCCCCAGGATAGAATCTGACATGTAGTTGATTTAAAACTTTTGGGATGATATGATGGGGTAAATGTGTTTTACATGTAGCAAAGACATGAATTTTTGGAGGCCAAAGTGTAGAGTGTCATGGATTGAACTGTGTCCCCCTAAAAATATGTGTCAGCTTGGCTAGGTTGTGATTCCCAGTATTGTGTGGTTGTCCTCCATTCTGTGATCTGATGTAATTTTCGTATGTGTTATAAATCCTAATCTCTGCCTGTGTTTAACAGGCGAGATTGTTGTTAATAGATGCCGTCAACTTGGTTCCAACTCATAGCAACCCTATGTACAACAGAATGAAACAGTGCCTGGTCCTGCGCCATCCTAATGATAGTTGTTATGCTCGAGCGTATTGTTGCAGCCATTGTGTCAATCCATCTTATTGACAGTCTTCCTCTTTTTTGTTGACCCTCTATTTTATCAAGCATGATGTCCTTCTCCAGGGACTGGTGCCTCCTGATAATATGTCCAAAGTATGTGAGACATAATCCCACCAACCTTGCTTCTAAGGAGCATTCTGGCTGTACTTCTTCCAAGACAGATTTGTTCATTCTTTTGGCAGTCCATGGTATGTTCAATATTCTTCCCCAACACCATAATTCAAAGGCATCAATTCTTCAGTCTTCCTTATTCATTGGCCAGGTTTCATATGCATACGAGGCAATTGAAAACACCATGGCACCGTGTCAAAGCTTCCAGCATCACAGCAACACGCAAGCGCCCACAGTATGACAAACTGACAGATATGGGGTGGCGGGGGGCAAGATTAGGTTATGTTAAAGAGATTTAGGGTAGGATACAACACCCTTACTCAGGTCATGCCCTGATCTGATGTAAGGGGAGTTCCCCTGGGGTGTGGCCTTGCAAGAGATAAAAGGAGAGAGAAATAAGCAAGTAGGGGGACCTCATGCCACCAAGAAAGAAGCACTGGGAGTGGAATGGGCCCTTTGGACCTGAGGTCTCTGCACTGAGAAGCTCCTGACTAGGGGAAGATTGATGACAAGGACCTTCCCCCAGATTTGACAGAGAGAAAAAGCCTTCCCCTGGAGATGGCACCTGAATTCGAACTTCTAACCTCCTAGACTATGAGAAAATGAATTTCTGTTTGTTAAAGCCAGGCACTTATGGTATTTCTGTTATAGCAGCACTAGATAACTAAGACAGTGACCCTACAGGACAGAGTGAAACTACCCCAAAGGATTTCCAAGGAGCAGCTGGTAGATTGAAACTGCCAACCTTCTGGTTATCAGTCATAGCTCTTAACCCGTGCACCACCAGGGCTCTGTTATACTATGATTGTAATTGTCTCTTTCCTTCCTTCACACATACGCATGTGGATTTCTGCCTCTTGCCATCATTAGTATCCAGTAGTTTATGGGAAAATGCAGATTTTATGGTGTCAGAATAAGCAAAAAAGAAGTACCCAGTCATAGGTGGCCAAGGACAGCATGCTTTTTGAGGACCAATCAGTGACAAGAAACACCTAGCCACAGATGACACCCCGGCTTGAGAAGCAGTAACAGTAATGAACTGAGACACACTCAGCTGTTGTCGTTAGTTGACCTTGAGTAGACTCTGACTCACAGCGACCTTACGTATAACAGATTAAAATGCTGCCCAGTCCTGTGCTATCTTGATGATCACTGGTATGTTTGAGTCCATTGTTGTGGCTATTGTCAACCCATCTCACGGAGGGTTTCCCTTTTTTTAACTGACCCTCTCCTTAACCAACCATGATGTCCTTTTCTAGGGAATGCTCTTTTGTGATGACATGTCCAAAATAAGTGACCTGAAGTCTTAACCATCCTTACTTCTAAGGAGCATTCTGGTTGTATTTCTTCTAACACTGACTTGTTTGTTCTTCTGGCAGCCTACAGTATATTCAATATTCTCCACCAACTCCACAGTTCAAATGCATCAAGTTTTCTTGTGTTTATCTTTTTCATCGTCCAGCTTTTGCATATACATATGAGGCAACTGAAAAGACCATGGCTTGGGACAGGCACACTTCAGTAGGATGGGACAAAATTTTTAAAATATGAAATAATAAGTGATCCTGCCATGTAAGTTACAATTATAAAGAGCTAAGTGATTTTAAGGTCACACTAAAAAAAAAAAAAAATTTTTTTAACCAGGGGAGATTAGTCTAGGTGATCTCTAAGGTATCTTCCAGTTATAAAACTTTTTCTATTTGATTTAAGCCCTATAATTCTGTTATTTCTGTATCAAATATGCTTTAATCAAATTATGGAACCTTTGGAAATATGAACTGGGCTTTTTACATATCTTTATCTCTCAAAAAATCTACCAAAATGTCAAACACAAAACACATTTATTGATTGATCGTTCAATTCTTTAATCTCTAGATTTTTCCATTTTTACTTATTTTAGTAATTGACAATACCCACAAGTGCTGAAGGTGATATTTCTGGTAGATGGTAAAGTGTGTTACTTCTTACTGACATTCATTTACTCCTTGAAATATAAACCATTCATTTAGCTCTTCATTTGCTGGGCAGTTGGCAATTTCATCTATTTTATATGACTCTGCAGGGTTATTATACCTATTCACAATTATTACTTTTTGTTAATGGATTATTTTGGCTTTAAAACTTGGCCCAGGCAAATTTCTGGGGAATAATAATTGACTACAAGGAACTGATGACCCAAAACAAGTTGGTCATTAATTCTATGGGCATGCCAGAGCTCATATCTGAAAAGGGTGGGCAAAATAAGCAAATAGGTAGATTTTATGGTAGCTCACTTTTATTGCTGTTCACATAGAGACTTTAAGGAATTTTTCACAATCTAACTAAAATAGCTTCTTAGATTCCACCCAATAGAGCAAATAACCTTTATTAGTTTCTGAACAACTTTCCTATGTACAGTCTATTCTACTTAAAGGGGTTTACGTCTGATTTAGGACCTACAAGCTTTTAGGCATCACATTAAGTGTTGCAATTTTGTACAGCAATGTTTAGATCAGGAAGAGAATCTGCAATGATCTTTCAGGTTATGGTCTCGGTCACACAGGAAGGAACCACTGAACTTAAAGAAGTTACTGACCCTCTTGTACACCAACAAAATAGGAATAATAACCTCCCACTCCAGAATAACAGCATAAATCTGATGATATGAAGACATTTTATGAATTTGTCATAAAGACACCTTACAAAAACATAATTTTATTTCTAGAATGCTTTTTTTTTTAGTGGCAGAGAAAATTTTGCATTTGCATTACCAAATTAACTCTGTTAGAATAATTAAGTTTATTACAAATAGACCCATAGAACAAAGGCCACTAATATTTTTCCTGAAGTCACGGAATAAAGTCAGTGAAATTATGCATAGTAGATAATGATTATAGTGCTGGTGTGTGCATTATAAGGCTTGGTGAGTGAATTTAATTTCTATAACAAACATTCTAATAAATATACTTTTCTTTAACCAATAGGTAATATAATGAGGCAAGCCATGATGTTTTCAATTGCCTCATACACACGCAAAAGCTGGGCAATGAATAATAAAGACCAAAGAAGAACTGACACCTTTGAATTATGGTGTTGGTGAAGAATATTAAATATACCATGGACTGCCAAAAAAATGAACAAATCTGTCTTGGAAGGACAGCCGGAACGCTCCTAGATGTGAGGATGCATAGACTTCGTCTCATATACTTTGGACATGTCATCAGGAGGGACCAGTCCCTGGAAAAAGACATCATGTCTGGTAAAGTGCAGGGTCAGAGAAAAAAAGACACTCAACGAGATGGACTGACACAGTCACTGCCACAATGGGTTCAAGCGTAACAACAATTGTAAGGATGGCACAGGACCAGGCTGCTTTGTTCTGTTATACTTAGGGTCACTATGAGTCAGAACTGACTGGACGGCACCTAACAACAACGTTCTAATAAGCCAATGCAATTTCACACAGGTCACGTTTCACAGCCACATTTGTTGTTGATTTTTGTTTTTGTGGTTGACTTGTGACTTAGGGGAGGAGAACTTCTCCACAGGGTTTTCTTGGCTGTAATCTTTATGAAAGCAGTTTGCCAGCCCTTTCTCCTGCAGAGCCACTGGGTGGGTGAAAACCGACCTTTTGGTTAGCAGCCAAGTGCAAACCATTTGTTCCACCCAGAGACCTTCTCGGTCATATTTAAAGTTGGAATTCTCAAGTTTAGAAGTAAATGGTCCTTAAAACTATTAAGCCAAACCTCTTACAGAAAAGTTCTTTTCCAGTCTTACCAAACAGACTTGGAAAGAAACTAGATACGGGTAGACATAATTCAAAGTTTTTGACAACTACTTCTTCATTAAACTGTTAACTGATGGTTGTAGCTGTTAGCTGCTAGCAGCTAGATTCAATTATAATTTCTAGTTAGGAATAAATTAAGAATATGAAGCTTATAATTTTCTGTTACCGACCTAGTATGCCAATAATTATTAAGATAGTAAAATAGTATGCCAATAATAATAATTATTAAAATAGTAAAAATAGAATTGATGGTAGGCAATACTTATGAGAAGCCCTGGTAGCACAGTGGTTAACAGTTCGGCTGCTAACCAAAAGGTCAGCAGTTTGAATCCACCAGCTGCTCCTCGGAAACACTATGGGGCAGTTCTACTCTGTCCTATAGATAGGGTCACTATGAGTTGCAATATACACAATGGCAACAGGTTTGGTTTTTGGTTTGGAATACTTATGGAGTACTTACAGTAGACCAGGACTTTTCACTGTGAATATTTTATTTAATCCCCAGAACTATCCTATGAGGTGGCTACTATTATCCTCATTTTGCAGATGAGGAAATGACGGCTTCAAGAGGTTAAGTTACAGAGGCAAGGACCAGACGACATAGGGCCTCACCAGCCACAGAATCCCCAGCTCTATCCCCACCACCTAGAACAGTGTCTCTCCTTTTTTTTTTAAATATTGTTCCCCTAAAGGCCCTTTTCTACCACCTGTCTATAGGTTTGTCACAGTGTGGTGGCTTGTATGCTGCTGTGATGCTGGAATCTATTCCACAGGTATTTCAAATACCAGCAGGGCCACCCATGGTAGACAGGTTTCAGCAAAGCTTCCAGACTAGGAAGAAAGGCCTGGTGGTCTACTGCCAAAAATTAGCCAATGAAAACCCTATGGATCACAACAGAATAGGGTCTGGAAGACGAGATCCCTAAGCCAGAAGGCACACAAAATACACAGTGGCCGCAACGATGGACTTGAGCATACCAACAATCATGAAAATGGCATAGGACCAGGCAACATTTCCTTCTGTTATACATAAGTCACTGTCTTAGTTATCTAGCGCTGCTATAACAGAAGTACCACAAGTGGATGGCTTTAACAAGGAGAAATGTATTCTCTCACAGTCTAGAAGGCTAGAAGTCTGAACTCAGGGTGCCAACTCCAGGGGAAAGCTTTCTCTCCGTTTGCTCTGGGGGAAGGTCCTTGTCATCAGTCTTCCCTTGGTCTAGGAGTTTCTCAGCACAGGGACCCCCAGTCCAAAGGATGTGCTGTTCTCTTGGCTCTTCTTTCTTGGCAGCATGACATCCTTCTCTTCACTGCTCAATTCTCTCTTTTATATCTCAAAAGAAATTTACTCAACATACAATCTAATCCTGTAGATTGAGTCCTGCCTCATTAACATAACTATCCCTAATCTTGCCTCATTAACATCACAGAGGCAGGATTTACAACACATAGGAAAATCACATCAGATCATAAAATGGTGGACAACCACACAATACTGGGAATCATGCCCTAACCAAATTGATACACATTTTTGGGTCCACAATTCAATCCATAACAGTCACCATGAGTTGGAGCTGACTCAATGGCAACTAACAACAACCAGAACCCTTTTTAGACTTTTTTTTCCTAATCACCCTCCTCCCATGGAATTTTAATACTATAGATACACTGTATATCTGTTTATGCACTGTATGTATAGTGGTGCTTTATATAGAATAAGAATTAAGCTTTTTTACCACCATTAAATGTAAACAGAATAAATACGCCAATTAAAAGAAAAGAAAAGATTATCAGACTGTGTGACATACTTCCACAAGGCATGGGGACTCCTCCACCAAGAGCTGAGTCTGTTTTAATCTCAGCAAGCCTGTAGCTATGGTGGACACAATGACACGTGACTCCCAACGCTAAGTCGTAAAAGGCTACACAGCCTCCTTCTGGTCCTCTTAGGACACTCTCACATGGAACCCGGCCATAATGTTGTGAGGAAGCTAAGTCGCCACTTGGAAAGTCACACATGGTGTTCCAGTCACAGCCCAAACAGGGATCCCAGTTGACAGCCAGCAACAACCTCCAGGCATGCGAGTGAATGAAATTCCAGTTGATTCCAATGCCCAGTCTTCAAGCCACACCAGCTGATGCCAAGTGGAGCAGAGACAAGCTGTCCCTGCTGAGCCTTGTGCAAGCTGCAGACTTATGAGCAAAATAATTGTTGGCGTTGTCTTAGATCACTAAATTTTGGGATGATTTTGTTACATAGCAATAGATAACCAAACCAAGATATATTAAAATAAAACAACTACATGCTACTTGGAAACCCTGGTGGCTAGGTGGTTAAGTGCTATAGCCGCTAACCAAAAGGTCAGCAGTTTGAATCCACCAGGCGCTCCTTGGAAACTCTGTGGAGCAGTTCTACCCTGTCGTATACGGTTGCTATGAGTCGGAATCGACTCAAAGGTAACGGGTTTGGTTTTTTGGGTTTTACATTCTACTTATCAGAAACACACATAAACTAAGAATAATATATAAGAAGATTGAAAAGAAAATGATAGAATAGCTAAAACATGCACACAAAACCTAGTATAGCTATATTAGTATCACGCAAAGTAGACTTTAAGGTAAGAAGCTATACTAAAAATAAAGAGGAGCATTTCACAATGTAAATTTACTCAATTCACCCAGAAGACACAGATGTTCTAAAGTTGGTAACCTAACAACAAAGGCTGAAAACCTATAATGCAAAAACAAAAATCTGAAAGAAAAAAATGGTAAATCCACAAACACAGTGGGAGATTTTAACACACCTCTCCCTGTAACTAATAGAACAAGCATATTTTAAAAAATTAGCAAGGGCATAGATGATTTAAATAACATGAGAGTAGTCTTTTAAAAGACTAGGACTAAAGAAAGAAAAAGATAGTATACGTCCTAGTGATCCAGAATTATTCGATAAAATATCAGCGTAAGGCGTGGGGCAGTGGTGGGAAGAAACAAAGTGAGAACAGGCTAAATTACTTATCTGGTTAAGGGAAAATATGGACACTGAAAAGTTTAAGAATGCAATAGAAGCAAACGAATATGATGACAGGCTTAAGTTAGGAGTAATCATCAGCAAGAATAAACAGTATGCTATAACCCGAAAAAGCCAAAACCCACCGCCATCGAGTCAATTCCGACTCATAGTGATCCTACAGGACAGAGTAGAACTGCGCAACAGAGTTTCCGAGGAGCGCCTGGCGGATTCGAACTGCCAACCTCCTGGTTATCAGCCGTAGCACTTAACCACTATGCCACCAGGGTTTCCCAGTATGCTAAATAGATTCTAAATCCAGAGAAGACTTTACAGCCAATGGAGAAAGATGTGGCAGTCTCTTTCCATAAAGATTTGCAGCCTTGGAAACCCTATGGGGCAGTTCTTCTCTGCCCTATAGGGTCAACATGAGTCAGAATAGACCTCAAGGCAGTGGGGTTGGATGGAGCAGAACGCATTAGAAAATGACAGTTACAAAGACTAACTGATTTGGGTGTGCGAGTCAAATTCCTGGCCAGTTAGAGAAAATAAGAAAGAACAACAAGCTGGGAAGAGCTCACTCTTGTCAGTGATTTCATGTCAGAGTGTTGGGAAGCTTGCCGTTAACTAGGTTAAGTAGGCCCCAAGCCCTTATGACCTCACCTCTGTTGAATAGAAAGCAAATCACAATTTCAAATTCACTATGCATATCGAACGCATTAGTTTTTTGTTTTTTGTTTTTTTTACTGTATATAGTCAGCGCTCAATAACTATTTGTGTATCAGTTTATCAATTTAGGCCATTTTGTCAATTTAGCCATTTTGATCCTTTTATCAATTTATCAATTAGTTCATTCATGGTTTGCCACTCTTCTTCAGATACTGAACGTTTCCCAAAATGGCCTTGTTTATGAACATCAGAAGTAAGGCATTGGGTCTTGTGGGACAACTAGGTCAACTGGCATAACTTAGTTCATAAAGATAATGTTCTACATCCTAGTTTGATGAGTAGCATCAGGGGCCTTAAAAGCTTACGAGTGGCCTCTAAGATACAACTATTGGTCTCTTTCCATCTGAAGCAAAGGAGAGTGAAGGAAACCAAAGGCTCAAGGAAGAAATTAGTCCACAGGACTAACAGCCCACAAGAACCACAGCCTCATCTATCCCGAGACAAGAACTAGATGGTGCCCGGCTACCACTATTAACTGTTCTGACCAGGGATACAACAGTTAGAATGGAAGAAAAACATAGAACAAAACTCAAATTCATAAAAAAGACCAGACTTACTGGACTGATGGAGACTAAAGGAACTCCCAAGACTATCACCCTAAAATACCTTTTTAACCTAGAATTAAAGTCACTCCCAGAGATCACCTTTCTGCCAAATAACAGATTGGCCTATAAAATAAACAATAACACCTGAGGAATGTGCTCCTTTAAACAATCAACTATACATGACCAAACAGTCAACATTTACACAAAAGCAAAGATGAGAAGGCAAGGAGGGGCAGGGGAACTCAAGGGATGGAAACGGCACGCAGGGTGGAAATGGCAAGAATGCTAACACATTACAGGGATTGAAACCAATGTCACAGAACGATTCGTGTCTGATTGTTGAATGGGAATCTAATTTGCTGTGTAAATTTTCACCTAAAACACAATAAAATTATTCAAAAAATAAAATACAATGTAAGTCCCCTGAGGGAAATTAAAAAAAAAAAAAAAAAAGACATTGGTAGTTCAGTAGTGGAATTTTCGCCTTCCGTGCGGGAGACCTCTGGTTCACTTCTCAGCCAGTGCACAGCCACACCCATCTGTCAGTGGAGGCTTGTGTGTTGCTCTGATGCTGAACAGGTTGCAGTGGAGCTTCCACACTAACACAGGCTAGGAAAAAAGGCCTGGCTATCCATTTCCAAAATTAGCCACTGAAAACCCTATGGACCACAACATTCCAAGCCTCAGTTGGGGTCACCATAAGTCAAGAACCAACTCAAAGGCAGCTAATAACAACAAAGGAACATCGGATCCCCATAGAATGGAAATCCTAATTAATGGAACAAAAAACAAAACAGGCGTCTGTTGATCGAAGAAAATAAAATTTATAAATTTTTACACGCCCAACGGCAGGGCTCCCAAATACATAAAACAAACTCTAGCAGCATTGAAAAGAAAGATAGACAGCTCCACAATAGTAGCAGGAGACTTCAACACACCACTTTCCGTAGGACACAACATCCAGAAAGAAGCTCAATAAATACACTGACGATCTAAATGCCACAATCAACCAGCTTGACCTCATAGACATATACAGAACACTCCACCCAACACAGCAGCCAAGTATACTTTCTTTTCTAACGCACATGGAACATTCTCCAGAATAGACCACATATCAGGACATAAAGCAAGCCTTAACAGAATTCAAAGCATCGAAATATTACGAAGCATCTTTTCTGACCATAAAGCCATAAAAGTAGAAATCAATAACAGAAAAAGCAAGGGAAAAAAAACAGTTTCACATGGAAACTGAACAACACTTTGCTCAAAAACTACTGGGTTACTGAAGAAATTAAGGGCAGAATAAAGAAATACACAGAACCAAATAAGAATGAAAACACATCCTACCAGAAACTTTGGGACACAACAAAAGAAGTGCTCAGAGGTCAATTTATAGCAACAAATGCACACATCCAAAAAGAAAAAAAGTCCAAAATCAAAACATTAACTCTACAACTCAAATGAATAGAAAGAGAAAGACAAAAGAAGTCCTCAGCCACCAGAAGCGAATAAAAAAATTAGAGCAGAATTAAATGAAACAGAGAATAGAAAAACAATTGAAAGAGTTAACAAGACAAAAAGCTGGTTCTTTGAAAAGATCAACAAAATCAATAAACCATTGGCCAAACTGACAAAAGAAAAACAGGAGAGGAAGCAAATAACCGAATAAGAAACGAGATGGGTGATGTCACAACAGACTCAACTGAAATTAAAAGAATCATAACAGAATATTATGAAAAATTGTACTCTAACAAATTTGAAAACCTAGAGGAAATGAACAAATTTCTAGAAACACACTACCTACCTAAACTAAAACAGAGTTAAAACAACTAAATAAACCTATAACAAAAGAAGAGATTGAAAAGGTAATTAAAAAACTTCCAACAAAAAAAAGGCCCTGGCCTTGATGGTTTCACTGGGGGATTCTATAAAACCTTCAGAGAAGAATTAACACCACTACTACTAAAGGTATTTCAGAGCATAGAAAAGGATGGAATTTTCCCAAACTCATTCTATGAAGCCAGCATTACCCTGATACCAAAATGAGGTAAAGACACCATGAAAAAAGAAAATTACAGACCAATATCCCTCATGAACACAGACATGAAAATCCGCAACAAAATTCTAGCCAATAGAATTCAACAACATATCAAAAAATTAATTCACCATTACCAAGTGGGATTCGTACTAGGTATGCAGGAATGTTTCAATATTAGAAAAACAATCAGTGTAACCCAACACGTAAATAAAAAGACAAGAACTACATGATCTTATCAACTGATGCAGAAAAGGCATTTGACAAAGTCCAACAGCCATTCAGGAAAAAAACTCTCAGCAAAATAGCAACAGAAGGGAAGTTCCTCAACATAATAAAGGGTGTTTATACAAAGCCAACAGCCAACATCATCCTCAATGGAGAGAGTCTGAAAGCATTCCGCTTGAGAACAGGAACCAGACAAGGATGCCCTTTATTACCACTCTTATTCAACACTGTGCTGGAGGTCTTATCCAGAGCAACTAGGCTAGAAAAAAGAAATAAAGGGCATCCAAATTGGTAAGGAAGAGCTAAAAGTATCTCTATTTACAGATAATATGATCTGGAAATTCCAAAGAATCCACAAGAAATCTACTGGAACTAATAGAAGATTTTAGCGAAGTATCAGGTTATAAGACAAACATACAAAAATCAGTTGGATTCCTCTACACCAACAAAGAGAACTTTGAAGAGGAATTCAGCAAATCAATACCATTTACAATAGTCCCCAAGAAGATAAAATACTTAGGAATAAATCTAACCAGAAATATAAAAGACCTATACAAAGAAAACTACAGAACACTACTGTAAGAAACCAAAAGAGACCTATGTAAATGAAAAAACATACCTTGCTTATGGATAGGAAGACTCAACGTTGTAAAAATGTCAGTTCTACCCTAAGCAATCTAAAGATACAATGCGATCCAGATCCAAATTCCAATGACATTTTTTAATGAGACAGAGAAACAAATCACCAACTTCATATGGAAAGGGAAGAGGCCCCAAATAAGTAAAGCATTACTGAAAGAGAAGAACAAAATGGGAGGCCTCACACTACCTGACTTTAGAACCTATTATACCACCACAGTAGTCAAAACAGCCTGGTGCTGGTACAACAACAGATACATAGACCAATGGAACAGAACTGAGAATTCAGACATAAAATCATCCACCTATGAGCAACTGATATTTGACAAGGGCCCAAAGTCCATTAAATGGGGAAAAGACAGTCTCTTTAACAAATGGTGCTGGCAAAACTGGATATCCATTTGCAAAAAAAATGAAACAAGACTCATACCTCACACCATGCACAAAAACTAACTCAAAATGGATCAAAGGCCTAAATATAAAATCTAAAATGATAAAAATTATGGAAGAAAAAATAGGGACAACACTAGGAGCCCTAATGCATGGCATAGAGTGTACATAAAACATTACTTACAATGCACAAACACCAGAAGAGAAACTAGATAACTGGGAGCTCCTAAAGCTCACTTATTTCATCCAAAGACCTCACCAAAAGAGTAAAAAGATAGCCCACAGACCAGAAAAAAAAATTGACTATGACAAATTTGATTAGGGACTAATCTCTAAAATCTGCAAGATACTGCAAAACCTCAACAACAAAAAGACATAACTCAGCTAAAAATAGGCAAAGGATGTAAACAGGCACTTCACCAAAGACATCATTCAGGCGGCTAACACATACATGAGGAAATGCTCACCATCATTAGACATTAGAGAAAAGCAAATCAAAACTACAGTGAGACACCATCTCACCCCAACAAGGCTAGCGTTAATCCAAAAAAACACAAAATAATAAATGTTGGAGAGGTTGTGGAGAGACTGGAACACTTATACAGTGTTGCTGGTGGGAATGTAAAATGGTATAACCACTTTGGAAATCGATTTGGCACTTCCTTAAAATGCTAGAAATAGAACTACCATACAATCCAGCAATCCCACTCCTTGGAATAAATCCTAGAGAAATAAGAGCCTTCACATGAATAGATACATGCACACCCATGTTCATTGCAGCACGGTTCACAATAGTAAAAAGATGGAAATATCCAAGGTGCCCATCAACAGATGAATGAATGAACAAATTATGGTATATTCACACAATGGAATGCTAAGCAACGATAAAGAACAATGATGAATCCGTGAAACATCTCATAACATGGATGAATCTGGAAGGCATTATGCTGAGTGAAATTAGTCACAAAAGGAAAAATATTATATGAGACCACCATTATAAGAACTCAAGAAATAGTTTAAACACAGAAGAAAGCATTCTTTGATGGTTACAAGTGTGGGGAGGGAAGGAAAAGGGAATTCACTAACTAGATAGTAGACAAGAATTATCTTAGGTGAAGGGAAGGACAACACACAATAAAGGGGAAGTCAGCACAACTGGCCTAAACCAAAAGCTAAGTAGTTTCCTGAATACAACCCAACACTTCGAGGGACAGAGTAGTAGGGGCGGGGTTCTGGGGACCACGGTTTCAGGGGACATCTAGGTCAACTGGCATAACAAAGTTTATTAAGAAAATATTCTGCATCCCACTTTGGTGAGTGGCATCTAGGGTCTTAAAAGCTAGCTAGCAGCCATCTAAGATGCATCAATTCATCCCAACCCACCTGGTGCAAAGGAGAATGAAGAACACCAAAGACACAAGGAAAATATGTGCCCAAGAGACGGAAATGGCCTTATACACCAGGGACTCCATCAGCCTGAGACCAGAACTAGATGGTGCCTGGCTACCACCAATGACCACCCTGACAGGGAAAACAACAGAGAGTCCCTGTTGGAGCAGGAGAAAAGTGGGGTGTAGAACTCAAATTTCAGTAAAATGACCAAACTTAATGGTCTGACTGAGACTGGAGGGACCCTGGAAGACATGGCCCCCAGACTCTGTTAAACCAAAACTAAAACCATTCCTGAAGCCAACTCTTCAGACAAAGATTAGACTGGACCGTAAGACGTAAAATGATACTCGTGAAGAGTGTGCTTCTTACCTCAAGTAGATACACAAGACTAAACAGGTAGCTCCTGTCCGGAGGCAAGATATATGGGCACAAAGTGACACAGGAAATCCGGGGTAGTAAGGAGGAGTGTGCTGCCAGATTATAGGGAGGGCAACTAGGGTCACATAACAATGTGTGTATTAATTTTTGTATGAGAAACTAACTTGAACTGTAAACTTTCACTTAAAGCACAATTTAAAAAAAGAAAAGAAAATTTTATTTATTACTAATCTCTACAAAGATATGGAGACTTACCTTTCAAGGAGGTTGACTGGAAAAGCTAAGAGAATATTGGGAAAAAGAGAGATGAACACCTGAACAGGCTGGAAAACATACCGAGGATAAACGCTTAAGCTTGTGGCAAAGTGTTGGGCAAGAAAAAGTCTGTTGATATTAGTATGAAACACACAGTGGATTCAGTTGTTAACATTTCCATCAAAGCTTCACTTCAAAAAACAAGAGCTCAAACTAGTCAGTGTTTTATGATGGGAAGAAAGGACATACCTTAGGATCTAGTTCAAGGAGTTACTTTAGTCCCCTTGCTTTGCTTTTCAATTAAATAATTTCACTATTTTGTGCATTTCCTGTCCTTGGGGAAATATTCTGAATCTGACCTGATTTTTTTAAGCTATTTCATTGTGCGCAAAATACCTTTGATAATTGTGAATTTATAAATGTTATTAGCCTTGAAAGGAAATAAGTTAGAAAAAATTAAAACAAGTCCAAATCATTAAGTATGTTTTTTGAAATCCCTCAAGGGTAGGAGGAATGTAGGTGGAATGGAACAACCTTGGGTCAGAACCTAGAGAAATCTCTAGATGTCAAAAGTGATTTCATATGAATGGTTGGTTTTTCTCCCCCTTTGGGACTTCTTAAAAAAGAAAGAGAAGAGTTGGAGAAAAAGCATTGCAGAGACAAACCTATTACAATTCAGAGATCTGCAAGGATACCTTGGTGTAGTTAGTCTTCCAGCCCATGAAGTTTATGGTCCTAGTGATAACTCAATTCCATTCCAATCAACTCTATAAACAATGGGGAAGGCACCATGCTAGCTGCTGTGGGTGAACAAGACAGATGAGGTCCCAGACTTGATGGAGCCTTCATTCTCCTCTCAACCAGAAAATAAGCGCCATTAGGAAAGAGGACACAAGACACACTTTTGTACATCCCATAGTGCTTGCACAAATTAGCCAACGGTGTTTGTGAGGGAATTGTTGTTGTCAGCCCCAGTCATGGATTAAACTGTGTCCCCCAAAAATATGTGTCAACTTGGCGAGGCCATGATTCCCAGTATGGTGTGGTTGTCCTCCATTTTGTGATCTGATGTGATTTTCCTGTGTGTGTAAATCCTAATTTCTGCCTGTGGTTAATAAGACAAGATTCAGTTATGTTAAGGAGGATTAGGGTGAGATGCAGCACCATTACTCAGGTCACAGCCCTGATCCAATGTAAGGGGAGTTTCCCTGGGGTGTGGCCTGCATCACATTTTATAAGAGATGAAAGCAGAAAGAACGGAGCAGAGAGATAGGGACCTCATGCCACCAAGAAGTGCTGGAAGCAGAGCGTGTCATTTGGACCTGGGGTCCTTGGGCCGAGAAGCTCCTAGACCAGGGGAAGATTGATTACAAGGACATTCCCTCAGAACTGACAGAGAGAGAAAGGTTTCCCCTGGAGCTGGTGCCCTGAATTCAGACTTCTAGCCTCCTAAACTGTGAGAGAATACATTTCTGTTTGTTAAAGCCATCCACTGGTGGCATTTCTGTTATAGCAGCACTAGATAACTAAAACAGTCCCCAATGCATGGTGACCCCATGCACAACGGTACTGGACTGTTATGATCCATAGGGTTTTCATTGGCTGATTTTTCAGAAGTAGATCATCAGGCCTTTCTTCCTAGTCTGTCTTAGTTTGGAAGCTCCACTGAAAGCTATTCAGCATCACAGCAACAGGCAAGCCTCCACTGATGGGTGCATGGTAGCTCTGTCTGAGGTGCACTGGCTGGGAACCAAGCCAGAGGTCTGCATGGAAGGTGAGAATTCTACCACTGAACCACCACTGCCCCTTAGAGAATTATACCCCAAAAAATCCAAACCCACTGCCATCAAGTCGATTCCAACTCATAGTGACCCTATAGCACAGGGTGGAACTGCCCCATTGGGTTTCTAAGGAAAGCCTGGTAGATTCAAACTGCTGACCTTTTGGTTAGCAGCCGTAGCTCTTAACCACCACGCCATGAGGGTTTCCCATAGCGTTATAGTATGGGTAAAAAGGAAGACATGTTTCATAAATCTTGCACTCCTGACAAAGAAAGCCAACAATTCTGTGGACAAACCAGCGGTATTCTACTAAAAAGATATTCTGGCATCTAGTCTTTAATATTTCTTAAAAGTCAACGCCTGGGTAGTTTAAAATATAACAGATTACATGGAGTTTCCACTGCACTGTGCCCAGATTAGCTCACATGGCAGAGGAATGTGTGGCATGGAGTACACTTTTGGATTGTGATGTTCAGCCTGCTGTGCCAAAGTCACCTTGTGTTTCACAGCAGTTCAAACTGGAGCATCTGACTGCCAATTAGGAGCCCTGGATTAGCTCCCTGGCTCTCCTCCATACCAGCTTAGCACTGCCAAAGGGAACCATATAGCTAGCAGGACTGCAGGAGGCCAGAGAGACCCAGGGATACCTAGAAAAGGAGCTTCATGCTTTTGAGACCTGGGTTACTATGAAAAATTGTGTCCCTCTAGGACACTTAATAATTTAGGCTATTAACATTCATTTATTCTTCAGGGAAAATAAGGATCAGATGTTTTCTTTAAAAAAAAAAAATCGTCTTCAGGAGTTTTTATTCTAATTATAAAAAATATTTTTTGTTCATTGTGGGACACTGGAAACCATAACTTGATGTGCACACAGTCTTTCTTAAGAGCAAGCTTGCAAAATGGTGGAGAAACTTACAGGGAGCTTGTAAATGCAGTGGCCTGGGAAATCAAGAGGCCTGGGTTCTAGCTGTGACTGCAATTAAGTAGGTGGTTGAACTTCACCAAATGAAATAACTTCTCTGAGCCCCAGTTTCCACATCTGTACAGTGAGTGGTTGCCTTTTCCATCACTGGCTTTTTTAAAAAGTATTTATTAAATAATCATTTACCATAAGCCCACCTCTTGAGTTAAAAAAAAAAAAAAAAAAAAACACTGCCACAGAGTCGATCCTGACTCATGGCAACCCCATGTGTTACAGAGTAGAACTTCTCCACAGGGTTTTCTTGCTTGTTCTCTTTAAGGAATTAGATAGCCAGGTCTTTCTTTCAATAGCAGTGTTGGGTGGGTTTGAACCACCAACCTTTAGTTTAGCAGTCGACCACAAACCACTTGCACCACCCAGGGACCTTACAGTTATTTTACGTAATATTTTATTTAAAAAAAAAAAATCTTTATATGATAGTTACATTTCAAATGGGATATTAAGGCTCAATGATGCTTGCTTATTTGCTCAAGGCCACAAGATACAGAGCAAAAGTGGATTTCAGGGTATCTCCTGACCCTAAGGCACATCCTCTTCCTACCAAACAACAGCTGCTTTAATTTACTAGCATTTAAGAAGGCTCCGGAAACCTTGGTGGAGTAGTGGTTAAGACTTCAGCTGCTAACTAAAAGATCAGCAGCTCGAATCCACCAGCCACTCTTTGGGAACCCTATGGAGCAGTTCTACTCTGTCCTACAGGGTCACTATGAGTCAGAATTGAGTTGACACCAAAAGGTTTGGTTTTTTTGGTTTAAGAAGGCTCTGGGTTTGAGGAGACAATGGCCCTGACAACAAAACCTCATTATCTACTTGACCCTTTGCCTAAGACTGGCTTTGCTCTGTTACTTACCTGTGGAGTAACTCCTTCAATGCTCCATATTTGTGAAGTGAATAGTTTAAAAAGTTGAGTCTTGCCTAGAGAAGCTGTCTGAGTTTCAGTGAATGGATATTCAAGCTGCACAAGATATGCCCCCAAATAATGAGGACCTTTGTCTTCTTTCCACCTGTACCCAAATATTTTGGAGAAATGTAATCAGAAAATGAGATGGCACGCAGCTCAAGCCTAACCATAACAAACTTCCGAGGACTCTCAGACAAATGAGTCATTGTGCAAGTCGTAGCCACAACCCCTGCTGAAGGAAGAGCCTCCTACATGACCACCTTTAACTGGGCTAGGGGTAGAAACTTACCCCATGGCTGACCAATCCACAGACTGGTCATTGGGCTACGATGTGGGCTGACCAATAAATCCTTCCCCAAACAGACAAGAATGCCTGTCTCAGGAACTGGATTTGTGAAATACAGGCAGTCCTCAGCTTATGAACGTCCAACTTAAGGACAGCTCATACTTAAGAACAGACTGCCATTACATTAAAATTTTGAGTTAAATACAATGGTTCATAATAATGAATGCACACACTACTTTGTGACGCTCATGAAAACATGGCGTGATTTGGGATTGTTTCACATGCCTAGAAGGTAAAATATATACTATATAAATATTTGACTTCCTGATACTAAATAAGAACCAGATGTCCTTTCCAACTTACCTACAAATTTAACTTAAAGACAGACTTGGGAAAGGATCTCATTCGTGACCTGGAGACTGCCCGTGCAGAAAGAGCAGGTTGCTCAGTAGCCAGGGAAAAATAAAGATGACCCAAAATGCATGATATTTTCACACTAAGTTGGGGTACTCCAAGGGAAATGAACGAGCTCCTCCTTCTAAGGACTCCAGACTTGTCTTGAGTTGCCATCATTTCTCAGTTCCCATTCCATTTTCCACATGGATGGTTCTACTATGAATCCTGCTCTAGAATTTTTGAAAGGCCATCTTCCTAAAAAAATGTATGTATATTAAAAAGTATATCAAAAAAATATTTTCTTTACTTACTAGACTAGGTGACTATTCTTTACAAACAAAAGAGCTGAATAAAAACTCTGCACAAGCTATTTTGTTATACCATATACTGCAATTCTACTGCATCAAGTAACACTGAAATTAGTAGGAATTGGTTCTGCTGACTCCAAGGCCTCTGTCTTGGTTTCCTAGTCCTGCTGTAACAGAAATACCACAAAGTGGGTGGTCTTAAAGAACAGAAAATTATTCTGTCACACTTCTGGAGGATGAAAGTCTGAATTCAGGTCATGGATCTAGGGGGAGGTCCTTCTTTGTCTGTTTCAACTTCTAGTAGCCACAATCCTCGGAGTACCTGGGCTTGTAGATTCATCTGCCTCCATCACCATCACATAGTATCTGTCTTCCCTTATTGTGCTTGCTTGTCTCTGTGTCTATACAGATCTTCATACCACTCAGAAGTGATCAGGTTTAGGACACACCCTATACTGGTACAGGCTCATTAACATAACGAAGAAGCCCTCTTTCCAGAAAGGATTATATTCACAGGTATAGGGGTCAGGACTCCAACACATATTTCTGAGAGGCACAATTCTATCCATAACAGTCTGATTTATAATTGCTGCGTTAAACTGTCACTTTTTTGGCTACTCCAACTAGCTCAGTTATAGTCACTGAGAATCATAGGATTTAATAGGCCCCACTGTCTTTTACTCTCTTAGCTACCTAGTGCTGCTACAACAGAAATACCACAAATAGGTGGCTTTAACAAACAAATTTATTTTCTCACAGTTTAGGAGGCTGAAAGTCCAATTTCAGAGTGCTGGCTCTAGAGGAAGGCTTTCTTTTTCTGTTAGCTCTGCAGAGAGGTCCTTGTCTCTTCAGCTTCTGTTCCCTGGTTCCTTGGAGATCTCCATGTGTCTTGGCATCTCTCTTCCCCCATCTCTGCTCTGCTTGCTTGTTTAATCTCTTTTGTATCTCAAAAGAGATCGATTCAAGATATACCCTACACTAATCCTGCCTCATTAACATAACAAAAACAACCCATTCCCAAATGGGATTATAACCACAAGCATAACCATTAACCAGTTGCCATTCAGTCAATTCCGACTCATAATGACCCTACAGGACAGAGTAGCCCCATAGGGTTTCCAAGCAGCGGCTGGTGGATTCAAACTGCAGACCTTTTGGTTGGCAGCCGTATCTCTTGACTACTGCGCCACCAGTGCTCCACCACAAGCATAGAGGTTAGGATTTACAACACATATTTTGGAGAGACATAATTCAATCCATAACACCCACCAAGAAGATATATCTTGTACCATGACTTACTCCTCAGCCCAAAAGACAGTTCTTATAAGGACCAATTCCATATACTTTGGGGGTAAATTTTAAGCATTTGGCTTTAATCCATCTATAACTTCTATATCACTAAACAGCCAATTTCTTTGAAGTCTAATGAAACCGTATGTAGAAATAAGGAGCCTGGTGGTGCAGCAGTTAAGCGCTGGGCTGCTAATCAAAGACTGGTCGTTTGAACTCACTTGGCAGTTCTTCCCGAGAAAGACCTGGAAATCTGCTCCCATAAAGGCTACAGCCAAGAAAACCTACGGAGCAGCTCTACTTTGTCACATGGGGTCGCTATGAGCTGGAATCGATGCAACAGCACCCAACAACAACCACAATATTTAGAAATATGAGTATTGGTTATTTCTGAAAACAATGAATGTTCTCACAGTAAGGCAAGCGAGCTTCTCTTTAGAGGAATTCTTGCTCACTGAAGGAAAATTGGCCAGTAAAGTTGAGCCACAGGGTTTCTAACCTCTGACTTATTCAAGGCACTCATCCCTGTTGATTTGGTTTCCATCAACAATAATGAGTTCTCCATGTTTTAGAAAAGAAGAAGATACTTGGTTCTTTCTCTGAATCCTAACTTTTAATGACCCTGGGGTTTTTTTTTACCCTGTCTAGCTTGACTGATGCTCACAGGAATCCTTCTTTACATAATTTAATGTCAGCATTCCCTTCATCAGCTCGTTAACTGCCCTCCAGGGCAGGCTAATCAACAAACCCCAAAAGAGGTCTCCAGTTGCTCTGCAAAGGTGATGAGCAATTCTCACCCTGCACTTTGGCCAACAAAAACGTTGTGCCATTTTACAAGCAGCAGAAGTCCCAGAAGGCCACACAGTTCCATGGCATGATATATGCAGAAGAATAATAAAAGGTTTTATGGCTCCAGGAAGGCCAACCAGTTCCAGTATTGCCCCAAGGCAGGTAAAGCTGTGTGTCCTCACTCAGCCTCACACCTAGACAACTTTAACCTAGTGAACTCAGGCTTGTCGTAAGTGGTCTGGGAACATAAAAAGTCCTGGATTTGGGATGACCACTTTCACCAGGTCCTGCTTAAGTGCATTTATATCTAACCGGTAACTTATCTAAGGAATCAGGGGAATTATTTATTTGAAGCATAAAAGCTAAGTTTCTTTACTAAATGGGATGTTTATATCCTTGAAAAGCCAAGAAATTCACATTCCACTGCATATTGGGAAGAAACAGGGCATTCGCTGATGGGAGTCAGCCTCTCTAGCTGACTTCTATCCAATCTAAATGTTCTTTGAAAAGCTTTTGCCTACTCCCTGATAACTTTCCTGTACACCTACCACAACAATAAATGTATACTGGGCTATTACTGGGAAGTAGAGAAATCTTTTCGAAGGTCACGGTCTCATTATAGACCATCGCATATGATGAGTATTTATACTAAAGAGGAGACAGTGGGTGTGGAAACCCCTACAAAACAAAGCAAAGAACTGGAGGCGGTCTAGGTAATTTAAGGAGAAATCCTCCCGCTAAGAATGATCTGTAGCATTTATTCACATACAGAAAGTTTAAAATTTGAATAAACCAAAACCAAACCCGTGGCCGTCAAGTCAATTCTGACTCATAATGACCTTATAGGATAGAGCAGAACTGCCCCATAGGGTTTCCAAGGAATGACTGGTGGTTTTGAACTGCCGACCTTTTGGTTAGCAGCCAAGCTCTCAACCACTGCGCTACCAGGGCTCTGAGGTTTGAATACACTTCCTTAACCTATGGATTTGCTTACACTGAGGTTCAAACCACAATGAGTCTTATGGTCTAGTTGATAGATACCTGGCCATTTCTAAAACGACATTATATATACTATTTTTTTTTATAAAGATAGAATGATATTCTATTTTTTACTTTGACTTTTACCAAGCATTCTTCGAACATAAGATATAGAGAGACAGATAGATATTTCATATACATATATATAGTTGATAAACACACTTTTTTGCACACTAAACCCTAAGTAATTGCCACCCAAAATATAATTGCTTTCAGATTCTATTTAGTTTCCTAAAATTTCTTGATCCTACAAACATTAAGCTGGTCCGGGAAATTAAACTGGCTAGATGACTTCATGAAACATTGACTGTATTTCCAAAGAAATTCATGTTTCTTTGAGAAAAGAAAGAGGTAAAGTCCATAAAGTCTATGTGAGAAGACACAAACAACCAAATGATTTGAAACTTCATTTTAATGCCCGCAGGCAAAAACCCATATGTATTCCAAAGGTCAAAGCCACGGTACTAGTTCCATGTATATTCCTAAACCATAAAGAAATTCACCAGTGCCCTAGGCAGCTGGAACCTCTTCATTCGTTTGATAGCATCCCATCTGGACACATTCGTGTTAGTGAATTTGAAATTTTAGGTTTTTCCTAATGATTTCAATTGGGTGATTCCATCCAAGCCAACTGCCTCCTTTTGTTAATTCTAAGCCTCCCCTATGGGCATTCCTACAGGACGGGGAAAATGTTTTTGATTTTACAAAGAAACATTACCTAAAATTAAGGTTTTTGAATAACAATGTCTTTATATTTACTGACTACCTTTCCTTCCTCAGAAAGAAAGCAACAAAATATGTACAGGAAATCACTTTCATCCACCACAGAAAACCCTACCTTGCCACACCCCAAAATGCCACATTTGAGCTGCCAACGGTATTTCCCACAACCGTTTAGGCTTTCCCTCCAGATCTTTTTTCAAAGTTTGACTTAATTCAACACAGCTTGACTTGAGATTTGTGGAGATCAGACTCTAGGAAAATGTGACTGCAAAAAATGGAGAGATTGGTTTTTAAATGTATAAAATATATAAAAACAAACCCACTGACTCTCTCAACTGCATGGCTATATTAATGAGTAAATAATATATGAATTTTTGTGCCAGTCTGTCATACTGTGGTGGCTCACAAGTTGCTGTGATGCTGAAAGCTATGCCATCAGTATTTCAAATACCAGCAGAGTCAGCCATGGTAGCAGGTTTCAGCAGGGCTTCTAGACTAAGACTAAGGAGAAAGGTCTGGTGATCTACTTCTAAAAATCAGCCCATAAATATCCTGTGGATCACAGAATATTGTCTGAGTCTTTGTCATGGATTGAACTGTGTCCCTCAAAAATGTGTGTATCCCTAGAGATACAAGAGCCTTCATACAAACAGATATATGCACACCCATGTTTATTGCAGCTCTGTTTACAATAGCAAAAAGTTGGAAGCAACCAAGGTGTCCATCAACGGATGAATGGGTAAATAAATTGTGGTATATTCACACAATGGAATACTACGCATCGATAAAGAACAGTGACGAATCTCTGAAACATTTCATAACATGGAGGAACCTGGAAGGCATTATGCTGAGCGAAATGAGTCAGAGGCAAAAGGACAAATACTGTATAAGACCACTATTATAAGATCTTGAGAAATAGTAAACCTGAGAAGAACACATACTTTTGTGGTTACGAGGCGGGGAGGGAGGGAGGGTGGGAGAGGGTTTTTTAATTGATTAATCAGTAGATAAGAACTGCTTTAGGTGAAGAGAAAGACAACACTCAATACATGGGAGGTCAGCTCAATTGGACTGGACCAAAAGCAAAGAAGTTTCCGGGATAAAATGAATGCTTCAAAGGTCAGCGGAGCAAGGGCGGGGGTCTGGGGAACATGGTTTGTGGGGACTTCTAAGTCAATTGGCAAAATAATTCTATTATGAAATCATTCTGCATCCCACTTTGAAATGTGGCGTCTGGGGTCTTAAATGCTAATAAGCGGCCATCTAAGATGCTTCAATTGGTCTCAACCCACCTGGAGCAAAGGAAAATGAAGAACACCAAGGCCACACGACAACTAAGAGCCCAAGAGACAGAAAGGGCCACATGAACCAGAGACCTACATCATCCTGAGACCAGAAGAACTAGTTGGTGCCCGGCCACAATCGATGACTGCCCTGACAGGGAGCACAGCAGAGGACCCCTGAGGGAGCAGGAGATCAGTGGGATACAGACCCCAAATTCTCATAAAAAGACCAAACTTAATGGTCTGACTGAGACTAGAGGAATCCCGGCGGCCATGCTCCCCAGACCTTCTGTTGGCACAGGACAGGAACCATCCCCGAAGACAACTCATCAGACATGCAAGGGACTGGTCAGCGGGTGGGAGAGAGACGCTGATGAAGAGTGAGCTAATTATATCAGGTGGACACTTGAGATTGTGTTGGCAACTCTTGTCTGGAGGGGGGATGGGAGGATAGAGAGAGAGGGAAGCCGGCAAAATTGTCAAGAAAGGAGAGACTGAAAGGGCTGACTCAAGAGGGGGAGAGCAAGCGGGAGTGGGGAGTGAGATGTATGTAAACTTATATGTGACAGACTGATTGGATTTGTAAACGTTCACTTGAAGCTTAATAAAAGTTATTAAAAAAAAAAATGTGTGTATCAATTTCGCTAGGCCATGATTCCCAGTATTGTGTGACCGTCCATCATTTTGTCATCTAATGTGATTTCCCTTTGGGTTACAAATCCTACCTCTATGATGTTAATGAGGTGGGATAGGTGGCAGTTACGTTAATGAGGCAGAACACAATCTACAAGACCTCATACCACCAAGAAAGCAGTTCTGGGAGCAGAGTTCGTCTTTTGAATCTGGGGTTCCTGCACAGAGATGCTCCTAGTGCAGGGGAAGACTGATGACAAAGACCTTCCTCCAGAGCCAACACAGAAAGCCTTCCCCCGGAGCTAACATCCTAAATTTGGACTTCCAGCTTACTGGTCTGTGAGAGAATAAACTTCTGTTTGTTAAAGCCATCCACTTGTGGTATTTCTGTTACAGCAGCACTAGATAACTAAGACAGACTTCTACTCAATTACTTTGAACAACTCATCAGGAGGGACTGAATGCTGGAGATGGACATCATGTTTGGTTAAGTAGAGGGCCGGTGCAGGTGAGGGAAACCCTCAATGAGATGAATTGACACAATGGCTGCAACAATGGACTCAAACATACCAACAATTATAAAGATGGCTCAGGGCAACGTTCCCTTCTGTTATCCACGAGGTCGCTATGAGTCAGAGCTGACTCAACGGCAACTAACAACAGCAACAACACATTAATTATGTCACTGCATATAATTTATTTGCTTAGGGCAGCACCGTCCAGTAGATGTATGAGCCACACACGTAATTTAAATGTTCTAGTCATCACATAAAAAAAAAAAAAAAATGAAATTAAAATTAAATGTAATCATTTATTTAACCCAATATATTCAAAATAGTATCAT
Organism: Elephas maximus indicus; assembly: GCF_024166365.1. Taxonomy (NCBI): domain Eukaryota; kingdom Metazoa; phylum Chordata; class Mammalia; order Proboscidea; family Elephantidae; genus Elephas; species Elephas maximus. The sequence continues at coordinate 32,931,435 of NC_064836.1, read as the reverse complement.
ATCAATATGCGATCAATATTTTAAAAATACTGAGATATTTTACTTTCTTCTTTTCAAAACCTGTGGTACATTGAACACTTGCAGCGTATCTTATCTCAGGCTAGCTCTGCTTCCAGTGCTCAGTAGTTTCAGATGAGGAGGAAAACACAGATCTAGAAGGTGAACCCAAAACCAAACCCGTTGCCATTGAGTCAATTCAGTTCTATTCTGACTCACAGAGACCCTAAAGGACAGAGCAGCACTGCCCCATAAGGTTTCCAAGGCTGTGATCTTTGTGGAAGCAGACTGCCACATCTTTCTGCCATGGCGTGTCTGGTGGGTTTGAACCAACGACCTTTCAGCTAGCAGCCGAGTGCTTAACCGCTGTGCCACCAGGGCTCCTTTGATAGAGGGTGGTGGGTGTTAAAGGATTGGACATGCACTGTATGACCACTACTACTGAATATATCAGGGCTTGTCAGAAGTTTCAATTATCTAGTCCTTTACAACTCCATGCTTGTTTCTTTACGGTTTTGGAAACTAGCACCTGAGGTTTAAATTGCTTTTAGGTTGGTATTTTGTACCATGTTTGGTAAAGCAGAGGGCCAACAAAAATGAGGGAAGCACTCAATGGGATCGATTGACATAATAGCCACAAAAATGGACTCAAACATGCCAACAGCCGAGAATGTTGTGCAGGACTGGGCAATGTTTCATTCTGTTACGCATAAGGCTGCCATTGGTCAGAACTGTCTCAAAGGCAACTGACAACGTTGCAGTGTTAAGAAAATAAGTGACTGATATATTCCTTTCCTGTGGCTGCTGCAACAAATTACCACAATTTTAGTGGCTTAAAATATCACAAATGTACTATTTTGTGATTTAGAAGGTCAGAAGTCTATAATGTTTTTTTTTTTTTGAGGCTGCAGGGAAGAATCTCCTTCCTTGCCTTTTCCAGCTTCCAGAGGCTGCCTGCATTGCTTGGCTTATGGCCCCTTCCTCCATCTTCAGAGCCACCTGCCTACCACCTTCGAATCTCTCTCTGACCTTTGCTTCCATCACCACCTCTTTTTCTGACTCTGAGTCTCCTAACTCCCATTTATAACGAGTCTTGTGATTAGATTGGGCCCACCCAGATAATCCAGTATAATGCCCCCCTCTCAAAATCCTTAATTTAATCACATCTGCAGTGTCCCTTTTGCCGTATAAGGTAACGCATTCACATGTTCTGGGGATGAGAGAAATGAACATCGTTAGGGGCCATTATTTCGCCTATCGCGATTCAGTATGTTCAGCTTCAGTCAACCGGTGAAATTCTATCAACACACATCTGGTTATGACACAGCTCTACACATGACAACAACTAAGTGCGAGGTGACTCCTCACTTGTGCCAAGCAGCATTTCATAAGGATAAAAATGCAGTCCAGTAAATATTAGATATAATCTACTTGGCATGTGTTTTTAATAAGTAGGAGTCAGCAATGTCTAGAAGTAATTTTGGATTGATACAATGATCCCAACAATGGTCTCAAGCATACCAAGGTCATAAAGATGGCACAGATCCAAGGAATACTTCCTTCTCTTATACAAAAGGTTGCCACGAGTTGGAGTCTACTCAATGGCAACTAACAGCAACAGAAGTAATTTAAGTATATGCTCTGATGATTTAGGGAAAATCAAGATAATAGCTGCATAAATCCATACCAGAGAGAAAGACTCTCCTGGTGTTCGTCATCTATTAAGTTGCCTTTCCAAGTTTGGTGGGAGGAAAAGCTACACACTTATTCCCAAGCAATTAGTGCCACACTGAGCACGGAATAGGCCATAAATGATACTTTCTCACAACAAGGTAATAAAATCTTTGATAGGAATCTTACTCCTTGCCAAATTTATGTTATGAAGTAGAAAATATTTTAAATCTGATCAACAAATATTTCACGAGAATATTATGAGGAAGGCACATTGCCTGGCTCCAAACAGTCCATAACGTAAACCATACCTTCTACTTTCTTTAAAATACCAACTACGTTTAAATCTTCCCTTTATTAGCAAATTAGTGGAGACAACAAGGCAATCTGACTTGCAAACTGTTTCTTGATTCCACTGGGAAAATGCCCTATTAATGCTGTCTCTTCTACTTAACCTTATTCTGAGACTCTGTTTATACACCTGAGTCCCTGGGTGGTGCAAACAGTTAAGAGCTTGGCTACTAACAGAAAGGTTGGCAGTTTGAATCTACCCAGAGTCACCTCAGAAGAAAGCCCTGGCCATTTGCTTCCAGAAGATCATAGCCACTGAAAAAGCTATGAAGGACCACTGGAAACCCTACAAAGATCTACTGACACACATGGGGTTGCCCTGAGTCAGAATCGACTCCATGGCAACTAGTCTAGCTTTGGTTTACGTAAACACTAAAAGGGAGTGTTGAGGCAGTAATTCAAATTTTCAAATATGTTTCTGGACTGCTTAGACCACTGTCTGAACTTCCCATGGCGTCGTTGGCACGTACCCAGGCTCCAAATCCTTACCGTTTGGTGGCGTGCGGATCTCCGCAGAGAAGAGCCTCAGAGGTGATGTATGTACTCTGCAAGATTTCGATCAGGGTCTACCCTTCAGCCATCCTCCAGCAATCTTTTGGGCTTCTTTCAGGTGCATCCAGGCTGGGGACAAAGAGTAAAAGTGATTATTGCTAAAAGCTAATTTCTCAGGATCTCAGTGTGCAACCTTCAAAAGCATTTTCTAGCCAAAATTCAGCCCCCCTGGGTGGTGCCAATGGTAACATACTTGGATGCTAACCAAAAGGTTGGAGGTTTGAATCCACCCACAGGTGCCTCAGAAGAAAAGTCTGGCGATCTGTTCTGAAGGTACAGCCTTGGAAGCCCTACGGAGCACAGTTCTACTCTGCACACATGGGATCACCACAAGTCACAGACGCAACAGCAACTGGTTTAAGGCTCCCTGGATGGTGCAAACAGTTTGTACTACACTACTAAGGAAAACGTTGGTGGTTCAAATCCATCCAGTGGCACTGAGAAAGACAGGCCTGGCAACTACAGCTACTAGAAACGCTATGAAGCCATTCCAACACACAATGAGTAGGAATCGACTTGACAGCAACAGGTAAAGTTTCCTAAGGCAAGAGAAAGATTCAATTTATGATTCCTTAACTAAAATATCACTGTGCTTGAAAAGAGAAGGGGATGATGAGTGCCCATGATAATCATTTTCATGACAACTCAGTTGCAGAAAGGCACTGAATCACATTCACTGTTTGTCTAATGAGAAGGCGCAATCATTAACCATAGTGATGAACCAAAAGAGCTGTCAAAAAGCCACTGTTCTAGTGCTTTATTCTGGATAAACACAATGTAATTACGACTCCTGTTGTGACTTTCAGTAAAGCATGATTTAACACTACAGTAAAGGTGCCATTAAAATGTGAATATTAACTTTCCAATAATTTCTAGAAACTGAAATGGAATCTGTTTGGCAATAACATGACATTTTCACACCAACGAAAATATTTTCTGTAGTTATGTAAGCCATAAAAATAAACGTTTTATAAAATTTATCCAGAAGGACTTACGAGTCGGAAAAATAATCGTCATTAACAAGAATTCGTGGTGTGTGCAGCAGCCAAAGACAACTTTTAGACCAGCTCAAGGTGATGAGGTCATTTCTGGTCGTAGGTTCCTAAGATCTGACCACCTGCAGAGATTTTTCAAAAAGCACTTAAAAGGATTAATTTTCCAAATACAGACAGGCTGAGAGGGTCTCCCCATTTTATGTGACTTCCCATTGTGCCAAAGTGATGGAATTGGGTACATACTTCAGCTTGTCAAGCAGCTATTCCTGTGACGCAGGAGTAAATGTATAAACCCAACCAGTACCAGCTGGAAAAAAGACATGGACCCCCTATTTCTGAATATGGAGCTTTGACTGTGTTTCCAGGACAGGATGTGTCCAAAGAAACCAGAATTTAAGAGAAGGGTTGTGAATTACCCAGTGATTGAGGAATCAAACTGACGACTCAACTGGCTTGAAAACCCCAGTGGAACGCAGCTCTGCTCTGCAACACACAAGTCACCATGAGTCAGGATCACCTCGACGGCAACTGGTTACTAGTTACTGAGGTTTTCTCAGTCAAAACAATCACGATGATCATAATAATAGAAGCCATTTCATTAACAAAAACATGCTTATCTTTTTACTCCAGTCTGAAATATAATTTTAGTAATAAAATCTTTAAAATTGTATTTCTAAACAGGTCTTAGTTTCCTGGTGCTGCTTTAACAGAAATATCACATGTGGGTGGCTTTACAGAACAGAATTTCATTCCCTCACAGCTCTGGAGGCTAAAAGTCCAAATCAAGGTCTCAGCCACGTGGAGTCCTATGAGCCTGTCTTCTGCTTTCTGGTGTCTGCCAGCAATCCTTGGGGTTCCTTTGCTTGCAGACGATTCTCCATATCTGTCTTCCCCCTTGTGCGTATGTGTGTTTGTGTCCATGTCTATGCTGCCAACATTTTGGTTAGCAGCCAAGCTCTTAACCACTACACTGCTAGGGCTCCATTATAATGGAAAGAACCAGCTAAAGGTTTCTTCGCAGAATAAAGGAGGGGTACTATCTATCACCACCACCCATCTGTCAGTTTGGCGTATTGTGGTCGCTTGTATGTTGCTATGATGCTGACACCTATGCTACTAGTATTTCAAATACTAGCAGGGTCACTAAAGGTGGGCAGGTTTCAGCAGAGCTTCTAGACCAAGACAGTCTATGAAGAAAGGCCTGGTGATCCACTTCTAAAATTAGCCAGTGAAAACCTTATGAATCACAATAGAACACTGTCTGACTTGCTTGCTTTGCATATGTCATCGCTGGAGGAGGGAATCACGTTTGGTAAAGTAGAGGGTCAGCAAGGGCAACGGAGACCCTTGGTGAGATGGATTGACACAGTAGCCGCAACGATGGGCTTGAACATGCCAGCTATCACGAGGATGGCACAGGGCCAGGAAATGTTTTGATCAGTTGAACATAAGGGTGCCATGAGTCAGAATCAACCGGACGGCAGCTATCTATCTCTACCATCTGTTATGCTGAAAAAAGCTTGGACCCGATGCCTTTTAGAAGAAACATCCCTTGTTGCACAGTATTACTAGACTCTTGCCTCTAAGAAAAATTATCCCTAGGAAAATGAAATTAAAATGGCTGGCTGAGGACATGGTTCTACCACTGTACCACCAACATTCACCGGCAATGATGGAACCAAACACCCTTAAAATAATAAATCTGTAGTATCTCTGAAATAAGAAGGCATGACCTCAACATACCAGAAAAAAATGGGGACTCCACACATATCAGTGAGTGTTCAGTTGCATACGACAGGATCTACTCTTGTTAGTTTAAGCTGAAATGAATTTATTACAGGATACCCAAGGGGTGTCACAACCATTGGGGGTCTAAAGAAGCTCAAATTTGGGCTGAACTTCCAGGAACTATTCCTAAAGCCACATTCGTTGATCTGAGCTTCTGGCCCAGTGGCAGGCAGGATGCAATGAAGTCAGAAATCAGCCTAGCAGCCGCTGTCCAGATTCCAACTACCTATGATGCTGTGTTAGTTTCCTGTGGCTGCCATTACAAAATACCACAAAGCGGGTGGCTTTAAACAATGGAAATTTATTGTCTCACAGTTCTGGAAGATGAGAGTCCAAGATCAGGGTGTTGACCAGGTCGATTCTTTCTGAGGGTCTGAGGGAGAATTTATTCGATAGAAATAGGGTCTTCGCAGATGTAATTAGCTAAGATTCTCGGATAGGGTAAGTCCTAATCCGATATGACCCGAGTCCTTCTAAAAACAGAATAGATGTAGACACAGAGAGGAAAACACCATGGGAAGACACACAAAGAAAGAAGGAGGCCACATGAAGACAGGCAGAGAATGGAGTTAGGTTGAATCATATACAAGCCACAAGCCAAAGAACATCTGGGGCAACCAGAAGCTGGAAGAGGCACGGGAGAACCCTCCCACAAAGGATCTGGAGGAAGCACTGCCCTGCCAACAACTTAATTTCGGACTTCCTGCCTCCAGAACGGTGGGAGAATAAATTTCTGCTGTTCTAAGCCTCCCAGTTTGGGGTACTTTGTTACAGCAGGCATTGAAGATGCATACGCACCAAATACACGAGAAAAGTCAGCCTTGTACTGAGCATTACAAAATGGAACTAGCCCATTAACCCACTGCCGTCGAGTCGACAAAATGGAACCAGCAACAGAAAAAAACTTTGAAATGTCATTACAACAACAACAAAAATGTATTAGAAGCATCCCCAGCAAAGTCAGAAACAATTGAGCATGCCCACTCTCTGGTGCTATCCCATAAAATAAGTATAAATATGCTAAAAAAAGCAGCAGCCGTCAATAGCTGCAGATTATACAACTGGTTACTTAAAATGCCAAGAGCATCACCTACTGACAAGCTGTTAGAATGAGTGACACCGCAGGCGACGCAGGGTCCCCGCGTCCCTGGCGCCCCGCCCCACACCCGAGCTCGCGCCACTGCGCGTGCGCGTCCCCGACGCATGCGCGCGTGGCGAAAAGGAGGAAGATGGCGGCGCCGAGGTATCCCACGCCTCTGCACGGGCACGTGGGGCGCGGAGCCTTCAGCGACGTGTATGAGCCGGCGGAGGATACGTTCCTGCTGCTGGACGCGCTCGAGGCGGCGGCGGCCGAGCTTGCGGGGTGCGAGCAGGACTAGGGACGCGCGGGAGGATCTAGGGAGCCGTGGCGAGGCGGTGGCGGAGGGGTGGGGAAAGGCTTGTCGCCGCCCACTTGCAGACGATTGACACCCCAAAGTCGTCGGTGAGGCTTTTCCGGCAGATTCGTGATTTAATGAGTGTGCCAGGGATCCGTCTTCTTTCGCCAAGGTGTTGCTTTGGTTTCCTGAGCTCCGTGCCTTCTTACCACGCCGTTTCAGCTGTCAACCTCATGCTCTTAAGGGGAGCGATATTATAACACCGTCATAAATGTCAAATAGCCCCAAAACATTACTTCTTATTAATTTTAATTTTTTAGTGAATGTTAAAAGTCACGTGGCATTATTTGATGTATCCACTACACAAAAAGCAACGGAAGGGCTGGAAAATAAAATAGGTTGTGAGATACTAGAGTAGGGGGTATTTTTATATCCACTCAGTGGCATACTCTGCCCTGTGAAAACGCTGCCCAGTGAGGTAGCCCCTAGCTGCACGCGACTGCGGAGCACTGGAAAGGTGACTAGTGCAATTGAGGATTATTCAGTTCATTTTATTGTAAAGGATTTAAATAGCTACCTGTAGCTGTTGTGTGCCTTCAGCTAGTTCCCATTCATAGCGACCCTACAGGACAGAGTAGGACTGCCCATAGAGTTTCCAAGGAGCCGCTGGTGGATTTGAACTGCCAACTTTTTGGTGAACAGCCAGGCTGTTTAGCACTGCGCCACCAGGGTTCCTACCTGTAGCTAGTGGCTACCTTACTGGACAGCAGCCTATAAAATCTGCCCCAGAGCCTTGTTAGGTGCCGTGGAGTCAGTTCTGACTCAGAGCGACCCTTTGTACAACAGACGAAACACTGCCTGAGAGCCTTATAAATATTAAAATTGACTTGTTGAAGTGCTTGGTCTAAGTTTTGAGTTAGTAAGATTTAAAAAAAAAAAAGGTAACTTTTTTAAGGAATTTGGATACTTGGATTTATTTAAAGATCAGAACTTGAACTGGGCTTTCTCGGAATGAAATAAAGAGCTGTCAGTTTTCAAAAATCAATATTAATTTATCCTTCTTAAATTGGGTCAGATCTTTCCGTGTGTAAAGTGCTCCAACTTTTTTTAAACTAGTTTTTCATCATAAATGTTGGAACGTTTGGATTTACTGGAATATAGAGTGGAACAGCACTGTTTTATAACTTATCTTTTAGTCTCAAGATATCCCAGAAGGACCTAGAAGCACAAATTGCATTATAGAGTATGCCAAGTGTTCTGTCAAAGGAGCTGATTTGTTATAAAGTCTTGAATATTTCTGGTCTTGGAATTCTAATTATTTATGAGGCCACAAAACCCGTTGCCCTTGAGTCAGCTCTGACTCATAGTGACCCTATAGTACAGGGTAAAGCTGCCCCCATGGGGTTTCCAAGAAGCACCTGGTGAATTCAAGCTGCCGACCTTTTGGTTAGCAGGTGAACTCTTAACCACTATGCCACCAGAGTTTCCAAGACCATGATAGTTATTAATAGAAGCCACCTGACAAGATTCGCAGATCATACTACAGCATAATAAAAGCTTTTCAGGTATGTGAACTGTTTCAAAAGTTGGAAACATCCAGTGTCTGTTGTTGTTGGGTAGTTGTTTGGGGAGTTACGTGGAAGGTGGACTATAAAAAAAAAAGACCCCTAAATCCCATCTTATCTCTGTAATGGGGATTACTGGTGCTTTTGATGCATGCTTAAGATTCTAACAAGAAAATAATTTTAATTGAAAGATAAAGTACAGTGGAATGGAGATTTTATTATATTTAATAGCATTCTAAGATACTTATTAGTAACATTCTAAGGTCAGCTGTTCCAATTTAATATAGCTACTTTTCCAATTTAGTATACAGCTCTCCAAGTAAGGATTTCCTTCACTGCTTCAAATCTATTATCAGTTAAATAGGAGATCTTCCCCCCGCCCGGGATATGCTGATGGATTTACGAAAGTTACATACTTAAAACATGATAGAGAAAACACCTCTCATAAATAAGTTTTTGTAACAATACTAATTCTGTCATTTTAGGAAATACTAAACTGTGAGCTTGTGAGAAGAGATGCTGTCTTTCATATTATTTCAAACTCTAAAACAACTTGTTTATTCCATGGTTTTTATGTAATGTTTTGTTGCAATTAATTGAAGCCACCTTTTGTGATATATTGCTGTGTGTGGATTTAAGATAAATTACCCCAAAGTTCAGCAGTTTTCAGTAACACACCATTAAACTTGAGCACAAAGTGGTTGTAGGAAATTATAAATCTGTTTTCTCTTTCTGTATATTTGCAGGTGAGCGATGATAATGGGGAAATATACATTAAAACTAACATGAGAATTATTTTCTGTGAAATGTATTTCGATCCTACCATACTAATATTTATTTTGTCTTTTTTAGAGTGGAAATATGCCTAGAAGTAGGGTCGGGGTCTGGCGTGGTATCTGCATTCTTAGCCTCAATGATAGGCCCGCAGGCATTGTACATGTAAGTGCAAGTATATTACAGTCATCCAGATCGTCCATTGAGCAGATTCATTGTGAATGTGATTGTTTGAATGAAATAATTTTTATAAGTAGATAATAGGCATCTACTATTTAAGTATAGTAAGGACCCAGATCACAAATAATGCTTTTCTAGAAATTATAACTGCATATATAAAACTGCTCTGTCATACTACATAATTATAGGAACAGCATGATTGTAGGTCATCTTAGCATTGAATTTTAGGTAAATAATTTCATTATGAGAAAAATGTGAAAGTTACTAAAATTTCTTTATAGAAAGTTTGGGAATATAGAAAATTTGAGAAAATAAAAATCACCTATAAATTTTACTGTACCTGGTCAAAGTGTGTTTTCTTCCAGTTTTTTTTTTTTTTTTCGTTTCCTGTTTTATTATAGTATCATGAGCATTTTCTCATCAAAGATCCTTTTTAAATTTCATTTTTAATGCCTGCATAGTATTCTTTCGCTGGATGTATCATTTAATAAATTCCTTCAGATGTATGTGTTTATGTGTACATTTTTCTACTCTTAGACATTATATCAACATAACAGTGTTTTTCATCAGTATAACAAATCTTTGTTTTTTTCTTCTCCATTATGAAAGAATTCTGATTTTCTTCTAAATCTGCTCTACTTAGAAGGAATGAAATATTCCTTGGATTTTTCAGTAACAGATTTGCCTCATGGACATAGGAGATATTTTTCTTCCTTTTCTGTTTTCAGGTGCACTGATATCAACCCAGAGGCAGCAGCTTGTACGCTGGAGACAGCACACTCCAACAAAGTCCACATTCAGCCTGTAATCACAGATTTGGTAAGGTGTTAATCCTTGTCCAATAATAATAAATTGCCTTTTCAAATAAATTAAGGTCAAGTTGATTTAGGTCAAGGAAATTTGAGTAATTAATTAAATATTAAGTCACTAAACGGTATGCCCTATACAAAGTAAATTCTTGACTGATGAAATTGTCAAAGAAAATCTCATACTCTGTTAAGAATGAAAGAAGGGAAGTTTTTATTGAGGAATAATACAGCTCGAGTTGGGCAGCACTAAGTAAGAATATAAAGCACTCTAAAGTTTAAGGGGAAAGAGGGGTCTGTATCCCTAGAGAACAAAGCAAAAAGTAGGGGGTTAATAACTGATTATAATAAGATCAACTTCAGCTTAAGTCCTTAGAAATGTAAAGGTCAGCTAGGAGGGAGTGAGTTACCTCCTAGGTTAATGGCGCTAGCAATTTGGTTATACATGATTGCAGTCATGAACATATTCCGCCCCCCCCCCCATTGTTTACATTTTAACACATTGTTCCCATGAACAGATGGTTTACAGACTCACCTTTTGCTTCCTGGGGATTTGTGTTGGACCCGTCATTCATATGTCATCTGACACAGGGGCCTCCAGTTTGAGACTCCTCCCTTTACACAATCCATCCCCTCCACAATTCAAAATAAATTTATTTTGGCTTGTATCGGTCAGACATTTTTTGGTCAAAAGTGACAGAGAACTCAATTCAAACTAGCTTAAATAACAAGGAGAATTTATTTGGTTTCTGTCACTGGAAATTCCAACAGTCATGGCTTTAGGCACAGCTGGCTTCAGGCACTCAAGTGATATTACAGGCATATTTTTCTTAGCTGTGAGCTCTCTGGTGGCTGTATTCCTGCAGCCTCTCCCTTCATGCTGACAAGGTGTTTCCATGTCTATATCTTATTTCTCAACCATCCCCACCCCACCCCATCCACCCCCGCCCCTTTCTACTCAGTTACTCTAGCAAAAGCCCCAGACTGACTATTACTTAGCTCAGCGTAGGTCATGGATGTATCTTCTCAACCCTCCACTGTAGCCAAGGGGGTGGAATGTGGAGATGATTGGTTTAGACCTGGGAGCTGGGTTGGGGTAAACCCTCCCTAAATCACTTGGATTGAGAATGAGAGGAGGTGGAACTTCCCCAACAAAGTCAAGGAGATGTAATCAGCAGAAAGGCGCCATGGGGCCTGGGCAGGCGGAAACAACAAATAACAACTACAGGATCACAGTGTTGTTTGAAGATGTTACACGTCATGCTGTTTAGTTTGCAGTTTTATACATAAGACTTGGATAATTTTTCATTTGCTTGTTTGTTCAGTCATAAATGTGAAATGCCCTTTTGTAAGCAAAAATACTAATACGGTTACCAAGTGGGCATAAGAAATATATCTTTTTCTTGTGCTTCTTGACCTGTATTATCCTTACACTGATGAGAGTAGGTAGCTTTTCTGCTTTTTTAAATTCACAAATGATTTTCCAGCTTGGAAAATTAAAACAAGACTTAATAAATTCTTTACATATTAGTAGAAGTTGTTACTGCTTTTAAAAACTAGATATCAAGAAAGGTACTCGAGTGATATGCATGAAATTAATATGATAATTTTGATCTTTAATTTTTTAACTTATTTCTTTAATGTGTCCGTAATTGGTATTGAAATATATATTATTGGTAGAACAGTAAAACCTTTAGAGGTAAATTCAGAATATCTGTTTTTTTAACAGACATGGAAGCTGAAGTCACATAGCTAATGAGGCGATAAACCCAGGACTTAAACCCAGATCTGCTGAATCCAAATCTAGAGGCCCCGCTGCCCTTTTAGGGCTGCACTGGTGGTTGTCCCTGGCAGAAGCAGTGGTCAGTGTTAAAGCTGAGCACAGTACTGAAGAGTGACTTGTGGCAAAGAAACAAGCAAGAGATAGGCGTGAGCATAGGGACTGTGATCAATTCACAAAGCTCTCCATTCAGAGCATGGTACACGAATGGTCACAACTATCATATACAATGGAATCCTTGTTTGGGAGAGCTGAATTTACCCTTTAAAAAGTAGCACTTTCATTGTATTTCATTTTTAGTTCTAGAAAAAAGTCTTTTTTAAAATTTGTGCTACACCTTTCCTCACAGTGTTAAACGGAATATCATTTTACCTGTCTCTGATTGACTCAGGGCCATTAATATGACCGTTAGTTATTCTGTGCTGTATATAGGAACGACCAAGGCCTGTTTGGACACGTTTGCTTTACATTAAATAGCTATGGCCTTTAATCACTTCAGGTTTTTATTTTCTTTCCTCTTTGTCTGTTCACTGGCTATAGGTCCTGTTTCACTGCTCCTTACCAAGAGCACTTTCATGGGCTTTGTGCTAGAAAACCAAACAACTAATTTAGTTAGGCTTGCATTTAAGCTAAGAGTTAAGGACTCTGAATAAGTGCCTTTCATATGAATAAAGTACAGTGGAACCTGTGAGACCTGGAACTCACGGGGACTCCTTTTTTTTAACCCCAGATCTGGCAAGTTTTCTACCTCTGACAGGGTACAGCTTTACACTTTTCTATTGCTCTCGATCAGTGGAAAATATTTGAGCTTTCCTTCTCTGACAGGTTTCCGCCTTACACACGTTCTGGCTTTCACAGGTTTTATTGTGTATGCATTTTACTGTGTACTTTCCAGTTCTCAGCTATGTTCCAGGCATGTGAAACTATCCAAAAGCTGAATATGAATGGGCGAGGGATGTCTTTAATGAGATTTTTACATCCTGTCCGTGGCGGCTTTCTTATTTAAATCCACTTCCTTTTTGATTCCAAAAATTTCTATTTTTTATTTAAAATCCAGCATTGTAACAATACTACTCCATAGGACCTCAGGGGCTGTCATAAAGTTACCAAGCAAATGATTTTCTAGTTTTCTTACTCAACATTTCTGGAAAATTAGATGCTGGAGCTCTGTCTACAATTTGAGAAATTTTCTTTATGAAATTGGGAACAATGCTTTTGGTTATTTCAAAGGTATTTCCTCCCTAGGGAGGACAGCAGATTTAACTAGAGATCTTTATACTTGCAGACAAGGTTACACCTGAATTACTTCCCAAAAACATGGCTATCTTTCCTCTTTTTAAATAACAAGAAGAACTTATTTCTGTGAACGTCACTTCAAAAGTGAACTTATGTATTCTCTTTGAACTGCATAGTAAAAAGATGATAAAAACTGGATTGCTTTTAGAAACCTGGATAAAATACACATTCTAATATAATGTTTCATGATGTATGTAAGTAGCCCAGTGACACACCCAGTACTAATAACTTCAAATCACATAATGTGAAAGCTCTCTAATTCTCTTCCAAGCATTCAGATTACATCAAGAAGGCTGCGGTGTGCAGCTATTCTGCAGCACCTTTTCAGGGTCCCTGGGTGGTATGTGGTTTGTAAATGGCTTGTGCCTTGCCGGTAACCAAAAGGTTGGCAGTTCAAACCCACCCAGCAGTGCTGCAGAAGAAAAGGTCTGGTGACCTGCTTCCAATAAGATTACAGCCATGAAAACCCTATGGAGTTCTACTCTGTAACAAATAGGGCTGCCATAAGTCAGAGCTGACTCGGCGGCAATGGGTTGGTTTTTTTTAACATTTACAAATAAATGCCCCTTTATACAAAGCAAGAGCAGGCCTGGGTCACTCAGACCGGCAGCAGTAGCTATAACTTAATAGGATTTGTTTATTTTGCACTTCTTCTTACAGTCATTTCTATTTGCGAAAGTATTACTGGTTTTCCATTTACAGGGACAATGTGTATCTCCCCTTACAGAAAAATTTTTTAAATAACAAAAAGATCCATTAAAAGAAATGTATCAAGTAAATAACAGTAGGTACCCTCTGCAGATAGGGAGAAAATCTTGAGGAATTAATCAAATAACTAAAGTTATAGGAACACTGCCTTGAGACGCTTAAATATTCCGTCTCAAGAAACAGGTTTATAATTCATGAATAAGAGTCAGTACAAAGTGATACCTGAAGGAAATGCTTTTAGGGGTGAAAACTCATCCCAATGTGGTGTTTTTACTATATTGTACCTGCGAAGGCATAGGTTGACATAATCAGTGATTTTTAAAACATTTGGGTATTTAACACCATCAGAGGAACACTTTAAATGGCGTTTTGCCCTAAACATACTTTCTTTAAAAAGCCATTTTTGTCATTGTTCCATAGAAAATTGTGCCCAGTTTGAAGATTTATAAAATACCAAACAGCTGTATTTTCAAGCTTTTCTTTCTTTGATATCTGATTTGTTTCAGATAATTTATAAGTAATTACAGAAGGTGTTGTTAGTTGCCATTGAGTTGATGCCAACTCATGGCAACCTCGTGTTTGCGGAACTGCGCACCATAGGGTTCTCAAGGCTGTGACCTTTCGGAAGCAGATCACCAGGCTTGTCTTCCGAGGAGCCGCTGGCTGGGTTTTGTCATGGATTGAATTATGTCGTCCAAAATACGTGTATCAACTTGGTTAGGCCATGCTTCCCAGTATTGTGTGAGCATCCACCATTTTGTCATCTGATGCAATTTTCCTGTATGTTGTAAATCCTATCTCCGTGATATTAATGATGGGATTAGCGGCAGTTATGTTAACGAGGCAGGACTCAATCTGGTAGTCGACTGCTTAACCGTTTGTGCCACCAAGAGACTCTAATTAAAGAAGTAGAAAGCGCACGCACACACACACACACACACACACAATCCATCTTCTAACATTCTGTGTCATTTAGATGTGTTTTCTATCATCTCATAAAACATTTATCTTGGCTACAGAAAATAAACATTGAAGTTAGCAGTTAGAGGTTTAAAGTTGTGTCCAAAGCTATGCAGAGCACTTGCTTCCAAATCAGAGCTCGCCTTCTCATTATTTCGCTTCTACAAGTGAGCCCAGAGCATGAGCATATGGGTGTGGGGGAACAGAGGATTTGCTGAGCCATTTTGTTTATTCTGATAGATCATTTAATTTATAATATGGAATATCTATAAAAATCTTATAAAATATGTAGAACAAATTATAAATTTTATAATTATTTTTGATCTTTAGATGAAAATATAAAAATATTTATCTCTATTTCTGCCTACAAGTATGGCCCTCTAATGTATTTTTCTAAAAACATGGGAGAGTATTTAAAAATTTGTACATACATATATGCTTACTTATTTTATTTAGAGTCTAGTTTTTACTTCAAATTCTGATTATTATTATTAAATGTATTTAGGTCAAAGGCTTGCTACCAAGGTTGAGGGACAAAGTTGACCTTCTGGTGTTTAACCCCCCCTATGTAGTGACTCCACCTGAAGAGGTAAGACATACAACAAAATGTCATCATGAATATTTTTGGCTATTATTTTGGTTCTAAAATCAAATGAACTTCACATGGCATCAGTCTTGCCATAGCTGCTGCTAACACAGACTGCTCCCATTTTGGCCCTAATTGTCAGTAATTGGGCGCCACTGGTAGACAAAGGAAAGAAACCTGAAATCATGGAAATACAAACTGTGACCCATATGTAGTCTTAGAAATCCTATCCAAATCAGGGCACTGGTGTTTAAATTCTCACACACATGCACACCCACTCACACACAGACATCCTTTTTCATGACTGACAGATTTACAGAACAGAGATCCT
This sequence comes from Elephas maximus indicus, assembly GCF_024166365.1. Taxonomy (NCBI): domain Eukaryota; kingdom Metazoa; phylum Chordata; class Mammalia; order Proboscidea; family Elephantidae; genus Elephas; species Elephas maximus. Next base: position 32,915,719 of record NC_064836.1, on the reverse strand, counting down.
TAATCAACCTTAAATTCACACTGGAACTCTTTCTCAGTCTCTCACTCTCACATTTCACCTTAAAACAGATTTCCTCCTTTCATAGATACTATCAGAAAGTGGGAGAAGAAAACCAATTCTTATTTCGGGTAGAGAAAATAAATAATCTTGAAATACATGATTAAAAAAACTCTCAGTAATAAAGTAAACCATGTTAACCATTTCCCAATTCGAAAGGAAAGTGGTCAAGGCAGACACAGTTTAATAGTGGATTAAGGGTAGCTTTCCTTTTAATTATTGTGCCTGTTTTGATGATCGTATTTTGGCAAGACTGATAAATGTTACATTCACCTCCACCACGATGGGAAAGATCCGTACAGCTGCCGTTACTATTCATGGCGATTAAGCCAGTCAGAAGCAGTTGCCCTGCTGACGCATGAAGTCACTGTTGTGTCGGGGACCACTGTCACGAGGTGGACAGCAGTTGAGGGGAATGCAGCTTGATAAACCTATATTTCCATAGGAAAGCCCTATGGAAATATATACCAAGAGTGATAAAAATGCTTCAGTTCAGTAAACTCAGTCCTTCAGAGCTAAAGTAAGAAAATGATTCAACAATAAAATAAAAACAGAAATACATCCGATGCATCATTATTTATGACGGCAAATAATGTGAACCTGTATGTGTAACGGAAGAGAAGCAGGTCAGTAAATTATGGTATATCATGTTTACAGACTGGAAGGACTAGTGAATGGAAAGAGGAGATCTGAAAACATGGTGACCTGAACGGCATTCCTTTCTCCCTCCTTCCAGCACTAGGCTCTGTGGTTCTCCTGAGCCTTGCAGCTGCTGGGTCCTATGGTGACTGTGTGCCTCAGGCTCTGTTGTAATTCCAACAGAGAGCTAGTGTCGTGAAGTTAGCTAGAGGGCCACATTAAAGTGCAGCACAAGAAAGATTTCCTGGAGTTTGAAAACATGTTTTACAAAATAAAACATTAGGAAATGGATTTAAAGACAATATAGTCAAACTGTCAAGAAGACCTGAGTCAGTGGTCTGCAAACCAAATGGAAGAACCGTTTTGGCATGAAAGTATGAAGATAAAGAGAAGGAAACCTTGGAGGTAAAAGGTAAGAAAGAGCCTGGGGGGACAGAGCAAGGAGACATAATATAATATAAACAGTAGGAATTTGTGCAGATGAAAGGATGTTCAGACTTACTAGTTTATCCAGAAACACCAAGTAAGGTGCCATTGGTTTGTCCCTGAGATCTGTGAGCGATCAGGAGGAAGCACAGCAGAGGAGCTGGGCAGCAGCAAGCAGAAGACTACCACCGTGACTGCTCCATGGATGGAGTTCAGTGAGCTTTCCTCACAAATGTGGAGCCCTCCTTCTGCAGCCTATACAAGTGTGGTTGGTGCCAGGTGATCTTCTAGAGGGCACCAGATAAACATGGCTTAGCATTCCTGAGGAGGCATGTAAACTGGGTCCAGCACACAGGGCTCCTAGTCCAGACTAGGGCAAAGTGATAAGATGTAGGTTTGGCGAAGACTGTCATCCCCATGCCCTCTTGTCAACAGACTGTTTTACGTGACGAAACATCTAGAGAATGGGCTCCACCAAAATAAGGGAGGGATTCGACCCAGGAGAAAAGCAAAGGGGAGTCTAGGGATGCCAGGAAAGGGACGTCTCCAGGTGGAAAGTCTTGAAGAAAATTAGAAAAACTGATAATAAAATTAGAAAAACAATGTGATTAACTTTGTGAGAAGTTGTATTGATATGGTTATGATAGATATGAGAATAACCAAATAGGTACAAAGAAAGTTAAGCAAATGGACTTAGTGAATAGCTGTGGACCTTTCCTACCATAAAATATACAGCCATTAAAAGAGTGAATTAGAACTATACCAGCTCACACCGAGAGCTTCCCATAAGGTGTTGTGGAGTGAGAAGAAGCAAGATGCACCTAAGAGTATAATCTCATCTTTGTAAAACACTGACAAAAAAGAAGAAGGTGTGTATTGGGCGGGGGGTGGCAGGGGAAAGATGGAGGGACAGACAAGCAAAACGTAAGAGGAAAAAATGCAGCTTTTTAAAAGCATGTGTATGAACGTATTTGTCTCCTTTGTAAAGTTATATATCCATATGGTTATAGGTAGGAAGAAAATTTTTAATGGTGAAATATATGCCATGTTAAGTGAATAAAAGCAGAAGGCACTGATTGTATATAAAATAATTTTTTAAGTGGATAAAGGCTGTAGAAGGAAATAGAAAATAATTGTGTTAATCTTTGAACAATTTATTCAGAATACTCTTTAGTTTTGAAAACCACTACGCCACCAGGGTTTCCTTTGAAAACAATATGTAATGGTAAAGATTTCTAATAACTGTATAAACGCATAATAGGTTTCCTATTTAAATGCTTCTGTGCACCTTTATATAATAAATGGGTTCCTAAAAAAAGGTCTGTGTGATTTATACTTTAAATAATCTAGAAGAGAGCCTGATGAAGTGGGACATTTGACACTTTGTTTCTGTAAAGTAGATCTCTTATAATACAAGCTCTCACTTCTAGTTTCTGATTCTATAATAAGTTTAACTGGTACCCATGTCACTCAATGTAAACATTGTAATAATAGTTACAACTAGCATTAAGCTCTTACTATGTGTAGGGCTATAGAGTTGCCATGAGTCAAAATCTACTTGACGGCAATAGGTTTGGGTTTGGGTTTGATGTGTAGGGCACTCTCCAAAATCTAAACATACTTTATTTATGCCTAACAGTGGCTGAAAAATACATGTTATTTTTCTAGTTTTACAGATAAGAGAGAGAACAGTCACAAAGCTAATTTACTTGCCCAAGGTCACCTAGGCTCAGTAGTCAGAATCCATGCTTACCTTCTAGCTACTTCATTGCCTCATCATCAATAGTAAAGTACAAAGTATATATTTGTTTGGTGAACATTACTTGTCAGAAAGATTCAGTTTATGATTCTAAATACAACTTGACTTCAGTCAAAAGAAAACACTTTTTCTAACTGGTGGTAGGTGGGAAGTCGCGGAATAGAGGCGGCTTGGGCTGGTGGCAGGAACGGCCGAGAAGTCATGGACAGATTCTTGCCGCTGGCTGCAGATCTGCTTTCACCGAGAGGATTCTTCTACCTGGTCACCATTAAAGAAAACAATCCGGGTAATGCAGATCGGTTTACCTTCCTGCCATTTATTTTGCTGAAACCAAAAGTTAGCACTGCAGAAGATTATCACTTACAAAGTAACCTGGGCTGAGGACTTCAGTTACTGAGCTGCTAATACAGACATTCATGTTGAGGGAGATTTTTGAGGTATATTTCTCTGGCTTTAAAAAGTATTATATTCTCTTTTTTTTCCTGGCAGTTTTCCCCCTATTCGTAAACTCATATTCAAATACAAAATCTCTGATTTCTTCTGACACCTCCCCCATAATACTTTCGATTTTCCCCCCACCCTCCGGTCTCCATACCCCGGATGATTCTGCTGTATTTTCTCTGATTCATCTGAAGTTTTAACAGGAAAGCGGTCTCATCGCATGGATTTTTGTGTCTTGATTTTCAGATTACTTCCATAATCTTTCTTCTCTTTTCCTGTACATCTCCTTTGATTTTTATCTTACGCCTCATATCCTCAGGCCCTCAGATCACATCGTGATTACTAGTTTTCCTTATTTATTTTTGGTAACTCCATGTTCTTAGCTTGGTCTCTTTAGTTTTATTCATTTATAACAGGAAGAATTTGCTTTTTTTTTATACTCCTGAAAGAAATAAGCTATTTCATTTACTGTCACTGTGCGACAGAAGATAGCTCAGTTTGCCCATACCTTCACTGCCCTTTTCCATCCCAAAGGAAGAATAGAGGGCGGAGATTGGAGCCAAGCAATTACAAACCTGACCACTTGCTGTAATGAGAAGTATAATTCACTGTTGAATCCAGAGTAGACTACCCCTGCAAAGCAGCCCATCCACTGATAGAATCCTCTGCAACACCTTGAAGATGCAGAGTCTCCCAGTATGTCTGAAGTCCAGCTTCATTTAACAGAAATTTTCCAGCTCTACATTGTTTTGCTAGATGATGATAATTTGTCAGAAGTCTGTGTTTGTCATTGTTTTAAACTGTTTAGTGATCATACACACTTCACCAAATGATTACACAGGATTTTACAGTTTGTTTTCATCTTTATTTTAGAAGAAATTTTGGAAACAATGAAGACAAAAGGTCTACAGGGCACCACTGCACTTTCCAGGCAAGCTGGTCGAGAAATCCTTTCAGTCCTCAAGTTCACCAAGTCCTAATATACAGCATGTGCTGGGAACTACTGAAAGCTGCATGCATTCAGCGTGTGTTGAAACTGACATCATTCCTTTGTTTATCAGAATATTTGTCAGAAATTTGTCATGTAGAAAAAGGTGGAAGAGTGGGGCATTCCTTTCACTCAGAAATCAGGCCTATAGAGAGATTTATACATGTAAATATGTCATATATAAAATTTGTTTTTTGTATATAAAAGTTTTATATATGTATGAAAGGACATTCATGTCAGCATTATTTGTAATAGCAGTTGAGTCAACCTAAATGTCCATCAGTAAGGGAATTGCCTAAATAATGGCCAAGTACAGTACCACCATGTCACTGAACATGTAGCCATTACAAACAGTCAGGTCTGTGTATACTGAGCCAGAGGGGTCCATGTTGTACTATGTGGTAAGGTAGGGATTTGGGGGTTGGTCAAGGAAGAGACAGGACCACAAGAAGCAGTAACACACAGCTCTTGGGCAGGGTTGTGTGAAGGGAGAGACCCTCCCAGCAAGTGACCTTCCAGAGATAGCTCAAGGCCACCACACCAAAGAGGAATAGGGCAAGGAACCTCCTGGGGCAGAGGGGGAAGTTAAAGAGGGGGTGTCATGGAGTAAATTGTGCCTCCCCAGAATATATGGTGGAATTCTAGCTTGGAAGTTCAACCTACTGGTGGCTCCACAGGAGAAAAGGTCTGGCGATCTGCTTCGGTAAAGATGGCAGCCTAGGAAACCCCATGGGGCAGTTCTGCTCTGCCCTATAGGGTTGCTATGACTTGGAACTGACAGCTCACAACAGCAGCACCACCTATGGATGTAATCCTGCTTGGAAATAGGGTTTTCTTTGTTATGTTAATGAGGCCATATCAGTGCAGGGTGTGTCCTAAACCTAATCGCCTCTGAGCAATATTAAGAGCAGCAGACAAGCCAGCGTATACAGAGGAATAGAGACATTATCCAAAGTCAGTGAAGGCAGCTGGGTCTGCAGTCCCAGGAACTCCACGGATTGCCACTACTGGAAGCTGAAGTCGACTTGACTGCAAAGAGTTTGGTGTGGGGTGGGGTGGGGTGTGGTGTGTGGTTTGGTTTAGAAGCTGAGATAGAGAAGAAAGGACCTTGTCCTAGAGCCATGCTCTGAACTTGGACTTCTAGCTCCTGAACTGTTAGAAAATAAATTTCTGTTCTTTAAAGCTACTTGTGGTATTTGGATAAATCTCTAGCAAGATTGATCAAGAAGAAAAAGAAGGCATAAATAAGCAGTATTAGGAAAAAACATAGTGTAAGAAGAACCATAACATCACACATAACTTTATGCCAATAACTGTGAAAACAGATGAAATAGAAAATTTTCTAAGAAAACTTATGAACACTAACTTGTGAAAAAGTAGGGCCCTTAAGTGAATCTATATCCATTAAAGAAAATGCTTTAGCTGAGTATCTACCCACTGCTTCTCCCACAAACAAAAGCACCAGGCCCAGGTGATTTTACAGGCACTTTTTACCAATGTTCAGGAGTCCTGGTGCCACAGTGGTTAAGAGCTTGGCTGCTAACCAAAAGGTCAGCAGTTGAGCCGCTCCTTGGAAACCCTATGGGGGCAGTTCTGCTCTGTCCTACAGAGTCAGAATCAACTCCACGGCAGTGGGTTTGTATTTGGTGTTTGGTACCAACATTCAAGGACCCCAGGTCATTTATGACATTAGTGTATCACTGATACCAAACCAGGCAGAAACCAGAATGAGAAAATCAGGCAGCTCTCACTTGTGAATATATATGCAATACAAGATTTTCAGACTGACTTCATTTGTGAACAAAGATATAAAATTTTAAAATCAAATATTTTAAAAATCCACAAATATATCATTTGTGATAATAGTATTTGTTGATCATGACCAGGTAGGCTTTATGCTAAGAATGCAAAAATGGCTTAACATTAGAAAATCTTTTTGTGTATTCACAGGAATAGGTAGAGAAAGGGGGAAAAAATGCATCTTACTAGATGTAGAAAAAACATTTGATAAAATTTACCATCCACTCAGGACTTAAAAATATAAGCAGGCAGATAGAAATGTCCTCATCTAATACAGAGTCTAAACCTATATTTTACATTTAGTGACTTAAAATATTGCAGATTAAAGCCAAGGAAAAAGGCATGGATGACTGCCGACTAAAGAGTCTTGCCAGTACAATGAGATGAGAAAACAAAATGGGAAATTCTCTAAGCATGCTGCTCAGAACTCCTGTTAGGCAGACTATGACGAAGCACGTGTTATGCAGGAACGAAATGTCTGTGTATTAGGGTGAAAGCCAAAAAACCAAACCCGTTGCCATCGAGTCTGTTCCAACTTACAGCGACCCTATAGGACAGAGTAGAACTGCCTCAGGCTTTCCAAGGAGCTGCTAGTGGATTCAAACTGCCAACCTTTGGTTAGCAGCAGAACTCCTTAACCCCTGCCCCAAAAAATTATCTTTCATTTACTAAATTATCCTTTTTTTAACATTAAATTGATAACTAACATTTTCATCATAAATTTAGTAAGTTGCAAGTAAGATAATTTTCAGTGGTATACTAATATTTCCAAAAAAAACTTTTATACCCTTACTTTAATGTATCAAATAAATACCACAGCAGTTTGATACCCACCATTATCAACATAATAATACATCATGAACAAGTCCTTCAACAGACACATCATTATTTTCTCCTTGGATCTGTGTGTTTATTCCATTTAACCTCACAGAATTTTATACTACTGAAATATTTTACACTTAAAATATTTTATGTATAGCAGCCATCTAAGATGCATCAATTGGTCTCAACCCACTTGGAGCAAAGGAAAATGAAGAATACCAAAGACACAAGGTAATTATGAGCCCAAGAGACAGAAAGGGCCACATAAATCAGAGACTCCATCAGCCTGGAACCAGAAGAACTAGATGGTGCCTGGCTACAACTGATGACTGCCCTGACAGGGAACACAACAGGGAACACCTGAGGGAGCAGAAGAGTAGTGGGATGCAGACTTCAAATTCTCATAAAAAGACCAGACTTAATGGTCTGACTCAGACATGGTCCCCAGACCTTCTGTTAGCCCAAGACTGGAACCATTTCCAAACCCAACTCTTCAGACAGGGATTGGACTGGACTATAAGATAGAAAATGATACTGATGAGGAGTGAGTTTCTTGGCTCAAGTAGACACATGAGACTATGTGGGCAGCTCCTGTCTGGAGGGGAGATGAGAAGGCAGAGGGGGACAGAAGCTGACTGAATGGACACCGGGAATACAGGGTGGAGAGAAGGAGTGTGCTGGTCTCATCAGAGGGAGAGCAACAAGGAGTATATGGCAAGGTGTATATAGATTTTTCTATGAGAGACTGACTTGATTTGTAAACTTTCACTTAAAGCACAATAAAAATAAAACATCTTATATATCCCCATATAATACTTCTCTGTAACAAAAACAAATATAAATTGAAATTAAAAAAAATCCCTGACCAAAGGCTGTAGGTGTTATAAAAAAAATCTCTAAATTACTATTACAATAATTATTAGAACATAATTCATAAAAGCACAACCATAAAATTTCTATAAGTAATGATTAAACATAAAATATTTAAAACCTTATAATTGATGTCACTAAGTTGTACACGAGAAGCATTTAAAAAAATATTTAAAATCTTACTGGAAACTGGAAATTCATCTCTTATGAACTAGTTGGGACAAATTCACAGTGTTTTTGTTTAGTTTATATATCCATGAATATTACTTATAACTAGAATGATACAGCAGTTGACATAAATTGTATTTCTGTTTTTTCTATCTATAGATGAAATCCCTAGAAAACTTTTCATGTAAATAAGTAGAGAAGAGTTTCATAACTCAATCCCTTATCGTTCAATGTCACTGTATTCACTGAATTTTTTCTGAGTAATATGTCAAAGACAAAATAATGATTCACAGAGTGACAGCTTGATTAGGCTTTTCTTCAATTTTATTAAAAGAACTGAAACCACTTGAGTTGAAAAAAAAATTTGTTCCCCATTATTGGATTCTCTTTCTCAATTTGTTTCAGATTGCCCCTTTAGACACCCAGGGTTTTGGTTGGTTGTTTTCCACCTTGACCACTGTAAGATTGGAGGTGGGTGAGAACTGTGCATAGCCCTGGTGGTGCAGTGGTTAAGTGTTCAGCTGCTAACCAACAGGTCAGCAGTTCAAATCCACCAGCCGCTCCTTGGAAACCTTATGGGGCAGTTTTGCTCTGTCCTATGGGGTCACCATGAGCTGAAATCGACCCGACAGTAACGGGTTTGGTTTTGGGGTTTGGTAGGGTCGCTATGAGTCAGACTCGACAGCAACAGGGTATTATGCAATGTGAAGGGGCAGGTGGAAAGGAAAACCAGTCAGAGAGGAGGATCTGTTTGTGGAAAGAGTGCAGGGAAATCAAACTTTATTCACTTAAAATTCTCCATGTACAAGTACCTTTTTGGAAAATCTTGATGTGCTCTAATGTGCTAATCTCTGTTTTAGGTAAGATCGGGGCAAGTACGGTGTCTAGGATTTAAGGGTAAATGCAGTGTTAATGAGTGTCTTTGCTTATGAGTAAAAGGGCAGCCACTTCTGCATACTGGCCAAGGTTAAACGGATAAATTTATCAGAGGGGGTAGGGGGGGCATGGCAGGGCAGTGAAAGGCACCCACCACTTACCCAGAAGTGAGAGGAATCCCGGTCTTAACAATAAAGACGCCAATGAAGACTTGGCAAAAAGACTGTTAGGAACAGCTGGATCTCCACAGACAAAAGATTGACACCTCATGTGGGGTTTTCTTCTGGGGTGGTAAAAATGTTCTGAAACTAGATAGAAGTGGAGATTGCACAACATTATGAATACACTAAGTGCCACTGAATTGTACACTTTAAAATGGTTAGTTTCATTTGTTATTTTCGTCTATAAATTTCACCTCAATTAAAAAAAAAAATCAACCTAGTAAACACAAACTATATAACCAACAAGCCTATTAAGAATAAAAAAGCCTCTCCCCCACAGTTTTAAGAAAAGATTGATGGCTCTACAGCCAGGGTGACAAGTAAACATCAGAACCACTTTTAGACCTATTTGATCAATTAGTAGTAACTTGCCTCCATTTAATCGTCATTAATGACAACTTGTTTCAGTGACCTTGCTTCTGAAAGCCAGTCCTTCAGAGACAGGCTGGTACTTTTGAAGGTCAATCAATCATCCATAAACTATCAGTAAACCTGCTTCTGAAAGCAAGGTGGCCAACATGTTTTGCCAGAATAGCCGTGTGTAAGGCTGGCACCAACCCGCTCCACTTCTGTAACCAACGCAACACCAAAACAAACCCTGACTCAAAAATCCTATATAATGTTGACAGTCACCACTGAGTTGGCCCCGACTCACAGTGACCTTACATATAACAGAACAAAATGTTGCCCAGCCCTGTGCCATCTTCATGATCACTGGTATGTTTGAGTCCATTGTTTCAGCCACTCTATTTTGAAGCTGGGGCTCTCATCTTCCAGCACTCCTATCAGGCAATATTCTATGATATATAGGATTTTCACTGACTAGTTTTCAGGGGTACACAGCCAGGCCTTTCTTCCCAATCTGTCTCGGTCTGGAAGCTCTACTTACTTGAATCCACCCTGATGACCCTGCTGGTATTTGAAATACCGGTGGCATAGCTTCAAGCATGATAGCAACACACAAGCCACCATAGTAAGACAAACTGACAGACGGACAGGTGTGGCTATATAAAATTAGCAATAGGATTTACTCAAAATGACTATGCCTAACCAGCATAATTTTCCCTTCCTTAAGCAATAAAATCAATTTTTTGTTTCAGATATGTGTTCAGCTTCATCTCCTCCTTAGACAATTTTCTCACTAAGATTGTTCAGAAGATTTTCACTTGACAGTGCTCCATTGGACCCCTGAAACAACGGGAAAGATCACTGGCCCCAAAGTTCAATAGTCCTTCAGATCTGTTGCCAGGCACGTTTATAAAAAAACACCTGAGCTTTAACTAGTTCCATTGAGCTCTTATTGCTGACTTTATCTTAAAATTTCTGTCGTTGATGTTGTTAGGTGCCATGGAGTCAGTTCTGACTCAAAGCGACCCCATGTACAACACAACGAAACTCAGCCCAGTCCTGCATCATCCTCATAGTCATTGCTATGTTTGAGCCCATTGTTGCAGCCACTGTGTCAATTCATCTCATTGAGGGTCTTCCCCCTTTTCACTGACCCTCTACTTTACCAAGCATGATGGCCTTCTCCAGGGACTAGTCCCTCCTGATAATATGTCCAAAGTACATGAGACAAAGTCTCGCCATCCTTGCTTCTAGTGCAACATTCTGGCTGTACTTCTTCCAAGGCAGATTTGTTCATTCTTCTGGCAGTCCATGGTATATTCAATATTCTTCACCATCACCATAATTCAAACGCATCCATTTTTCTTCAGTCTTCCTTATTCATTGTCCAATTTTCACATGCATATGAAGCAACTGAAAATACCATGGCTTGGGTCAGTCCTCTGGGCGGTATCTTTGCTTTTTAACACTGTAAGGAGGTCTTTGGCAGATTTGCCCAATGCAATGCCTCATTTGATTTGACTGCTGCTTTCATAGGCATTAATTGTGGATCCGATTCAAGTAAAATTTTTAAAAGTTTTAAACTCCTACACTTTGAATAAGGTTATTTATTACACTTAAGGTAATCAGACCTTCTGACTTAGAGGTGAACTACTTGGCAAGTATTTTTGCCATGACCTACTTATTCTCTCACTGCTTGGTTTCCTTTTACTTTTTTGTTCATCTATTTGTACAAGTTCTTGTCTTATGTGTTTTGTCTTTTATTGCCTTGTGTTTGTTGATGTATAAGGGAGTGCTTCACAGGGACAGATGGAGGCATAGGCTGATAGGCTGATAATACAAGTTGGCCCTAAAGACTAACGGTCCATTATTGACTGGTCGCAACTGGCTGCCAAAAGGATTGTCAAACTTTGTTTGGTTTCTATGTAAAATCTTCATAAGGGGGCTGGCTGTCCAAGTCCTGACAGTTTGTTAAAGGCCACTTTGTTTAGTCCATATTTCATGGTTCTCAATTGTTGGAGTCCTTGATCACATGGCTCCTTCCTGACCTCTGCTTGATTGGGGAACCTCATCTATCATTAACATACTTTTAACAACTGTATTGGTCTCTTCTTGGTCATGGATTTGTCAAAACCACAGCCTCCTGCAGGCAGAATTTTTACTATAATCCTAACTCAACTCATATGCTTAACTTGATAAATGGAAATAGTTGCTAAAAATAACTTGGAATTACAACAGCAATTATATAAGGAACTTCTGATGTATCAAAATTAATATAGTTCAAAGGAACTCTAGAAAAATCAAGGATTCAGTAGTCAACTTCTTTGATTTGGTATACTGAGGCCTCAAAATGAAATGCTGACTCTAAGAAACCCTCTCCAACGGAGACTCTAGTCCCCTTCAAACTTTCTGAAGCCCAACTTTCATGCACCTCGCTCTCTTCCCACTTTTATCTTTACCATCCACTTACACCCATCTATTCCTTCTGAGTCTTCTTTCCTGGCTAAACAAGCAATCCTTTTTCTGAGGTTTTTCTTAGAACAGAACAATTACATTGTGTATTTCTTCAAATCAGACCAGAAGGCAGATCTACAAAAATTGATTTTGAACCTTGGTCTAGAGCCTAGTTGGGGAAGGGTAATTAAGGATTTTCTTAGCCCTTAAAGAAGACAAATTTGCTGCAGAATTCAGAATTTTGTTAGATACTTATTATCCTCGACTACCAGATCTGTACTAACTAATGTACTTAATTATTAGTCCCTCAGAAAGGACTCTGTCTTAGTGGTTATCTGCTGTCAGGTCAGTTCTGACTCTCAGCAATCCTATGTACAACAAAACAAAACACTGCCTGGTTCTGGACCACCCTCACAGTCATTATTATGCTTGAGCCCATTTTTGCAGCCGCTGTGTCAGTCCATCTCGTCGACGGTCTTCTTTTTCGATGACCCTTTACATTACCAAGCATGATGTCCTTCTCCAGGGACTGACCCCTCCTACACATGTCCAAAGTACATGAGATGAAGTCTCACCATCCTCACTTTGAAAGGAACTGTCGCACTATATTTCTTCCAAGACAGAATTGTTCATTCTTCTGGCAGCCCTTGGTATATTCAGTATCTTCAGCAACACAATTCAAAGGCATGAATTCTTCTTTGGTCTTCCTTATTCATTGTCCAGGTTTCTCATGCATATGAGGCGATTAAAAATACTATAGCTTGCGTCACACACACCTTAGCAAAAAATGGTAGGAGACAGTTTAATAACCCAGCTGTTCCTAATTCAAGAAAAGACCTTGAGCAAGTAAGCAAAGAGGAAATGCACTACAGAAGGCCATTCCTGAAGCCTTTCCCTTAGGGACAGACTGGACAAAAATTCAAAACAAGCAAGCAAAAAAGATGAATAGCAAACTCCAAAATATGCCTAAGATCTGAAAAAGGTAAGTAATCAGCCAACAATGAACTGGAATGAATGGAAACGTGCCAATTTAAAAGCTCGCCATGTAACTGAACATGTTCAAAAACCAGAAATCAAAAAAGAAAAAAATTCTGGCCCTCCCAGATAGAATAACTGATATACAAAATAAGACCAAAAGTTCTTAGTTCCGTAAGAACTGGGAAGTCATGGTTAATGACATCTATAAGCCAAAGGGCCATGGGAAGAATTTACATCCTATACTGGCTAATTTTTTTTTTTACTGGCTAAAAAACAGGACAATTATTCAAAATCTTCCTATACTGCCACTCCAGGAGTGTTTTCTAAATACCACTTAGCAATTCCCTGATCTTCTAAACTCCCACAGTGAATGGTCTATGGTGTGTAAATACCGATGGATAACAAAATACAGGTATATGTCACTATATCTACCAATAAATCCACTATCGTAGAACATTAGATCCCTCCGAGCACTAAAATCACCCAAAAAATGGAAATCTCTAACAACCTGTAACTGTTATTTTGGGGCTGTGATGATTAAGGTTGTGTGTCAACTTGGATGGGCCATGAGTCTCAATGGTTTGGTGGTTATGTAATGATGTAGTTTGGCAGTTACGTAATGATATCATTTGGCAGTTACATAATAATGTAGTCATCCTCCATGGTGTGATGTGATCAGCCAATCAGTTGTAATGGGAGTTTCCTTGGGCATATGGCCTGCATCCAATATATATACACAAACATTCTGGCAAACTCACTTCATTTGCTCTGCTCCTGCACCTAGCGCATCATCCTTTGACCTCCAGTTCTTTGGTCTTGAGCCACCTTCCTGATATCTTACCTGCCAGTCTTGGGATTCGTCTGCCTTTGCAGCCTGTGAGCCAGCAGCCTGCCGTCTTATATGCTGATCTTGGGTTCATCAGCCCCTGCAGCTACGTAGCTGAGTCAAACCCTCCAGTCTTACACCTGACCCACGGACTTGGGACTTGCCAGCCTCTACAACAACATGAGCCATCTCCTTGTGATAAATCTCTCTCACACCTACTGCTTCACTGGTTTTGCTTCTCTAGAGAACCCAGCTTAAAACAGGGACCATATTCAGAACGGTCATTTCTTCTCCATTATATATCCACTGCACATTTAATAGGTGAGAATCTAATTAACAAATGAAACTGCTAGGTAAAAATTAATGCAGGATTATTTTTTAAAGTTCTGAAAAATTGTCCTACATATGATCAATGTATAACTAATCTGGACATACACCTATACTGTGTATGATTCAAAAAATAACCAAATAATGAGCTAGGATCCCAGAATGCTTGGCAAAAGACCCCCCGGACATAGGTAAAATATTCAGAGCTGAGTCCAGGAGTCCAGAATGAGTCTTCCTAGATTATCACAGACCTCTCTTTCTGTATGTACATGAATGGCTAGGCCTGTGCTACTCCAATACCTGTGGCTACGGAGCACTGGAATTGCGGTTAAGTGTGAATAATTTAAATTTAACTTCAATTACTTTAAATTTAAAAACAAACACTTGATTCAGTTACTGGAAAACTTTTAAGTGCGTTTGGAAGAACTTGAGTGTGTCAATCTACTTTTTCAACTGTAAATTTTCTAAAATCTAAATATAGGTCAAGTATTTCTGATGAACATTTCATGTTTGAATTGAAATGTGCTGTAAGTATAAGATGCACACCAGATTTCATAAACTTAATATGAAAAAGAGAATGTAAAATATCTAATTAGTAGTTGTTTATATTGGTTACATCCTGAAATGATAATATTCTGGATATACTGAGTTAAACAACATCTATTATTAAAATTAACTTCACCTATTCTTACATTTTTAATATGGCCACTAGCAAAATTTAATAGATAAGGCTCACATTATTTCTATTGAATGGCACTAAATTAGTATGTGCTTAAAGTTGTTTTTTTTGTGTGGCCTTTCTAGCCATGATCTTGTAACTCCCACTCAGGTGACTGTGTGATAGGGTAACTGTGGCCTACCAAGGGGATTAGTGGGTTTTGCCTTAAAAGAGAGCCAATTCCAGAGCAAAGAGGTGAAGCTCACTGCCACCAAGGAAGGAGAGACCAGCAGGAGATGGCGCTGTGGGCTCCCGGCCCATGGAGAGAGAAAGCTGAGTGCCTCTGGGCAGAGACTAAGGGCCAGGGAGAGGCGTGCCTGCAAGCACATCTGGGAAGAGGCTACCCTCATGGAAGAACTGTATCTTGAATGTTCTTGAACCTGAATTGTAACTTACTTTCCTAAAACACCCCATAATTGTGAGTATGATCTGTGAACTCTGTATAGCTACTGCAATGAATTATCAAACTCAGCAGAGTGCTGTGTGAGGGACGATTAGTGTCAGAATTAGTAAGATGGTGGAGAGAGGAGGCTTGTCCGGCTTCCACCTCATGGGAGTCAGCCTTATGCTGTTGATAGCAGTTCTCCTTCCACCTCACGGGGTTGGAGGAGGTTAGACACTGCCCCCGAGCAGTTTTTACAATGCTCTAAGGCATGGTTCTCAACCAGGGGCACATTTGCCTCCCAGAAAACATTTGGCAATGTTTAGAGACATTTTTGGTTGTCACAGCCAAGAAGGCACAATTGGTATCTAGTGGATAGAGGCCAGAATTGCTCGTAAACACCCTACAGTGCACAGGTTAGCCTGCAAAACAAAGAACTATGCAGCCCAAAATGACATTAGTGCTGACGCTGAGACGCTGCTCCAGTGCTTTCTCAACAGCATAGCGCTCATGAAAAACCCATGGCCTCTTACAGCCGATTCTTTGATCCAGTAACTTGTCGTCCTTGCATCAGAGAAACTGTAGCCTATGCTAACTAGGTAATGCATCTTCAGGTCCTATACTAAGTTTACCCTTAAATCTGATGGTATCACTTACAGGTAACACACTTAATGGTGAAAAGCTGAAAACTTCCCCCTTAAAATCAGGAGCAAGACAAGGATGTCTGCTGTCACCGCTTTCATTCAACACTGTACAGAGGCTTTAGCCAGGACAATTAGGCAAGAAAAGGAAGTATAAGGCATCCAGACTAAAAAGTAAAACTATATTTACAGATGACATGATCTCATATATAGAAAATCCTAGGGAATCCACAAAACTATTTAGAACTAATAAACTAGTTCAACAAGGTTGCAGGATACAAGATCAACATATAAAAACAGATCTGACGGTACCACATAGAGTATATTACTTTCTCCTCATTTTACCATCTACTGGTGTAACCCCCTCAATCCAACAACTCAATTACCCTTACCTGATGGGAGAATCCGATGATTATGGTTCTTCAGGTTGAGAAGAGTCCATACCCAGAACAGGTATTTTGAATACTCCACTACCAAACTCTGACACATATTGCCTGTTAATGGGTCTTATTTTTTAAAAAACGAAAAACAGTACCAGCTTTTTATGCAGTAACTACATCAGACTCTTAAAATCTAGTACTTTACCTGAAGCCAAGTAGGCTCAAGTAGCCAAGCTTGTAGCTTTATACGGCATGTCAAACTGTTAAAAATAAAAAAGTACATCAAAACATTGATGGCCAATATGTTTTTGCAGTAGCTTAAACGTTTGGAATGTCATGGAAACAAGTTTTTTAACCTTCTCAGGTACCCCTATAAAATACAGACACCAAATATGCAAAGTATTTGATGCCTTGGTGCTACCTCAAGAGGTTACTGTTAGAAAGAAACCCATAAATGATGTTATCAAAGCTATAGGAAATAGCAGACTCCGTGCTAAACACTCCGCCCTGACTTAAGTCCTTTTGCAAGGAACTTTTACACTCTTTTGTTTTACACATAAAGACAAATCCATGGAGAGGTTCAAGGATTCCATCACAGATACACAAAGCTTTTGCCTCTGATTTTGAGAAGCAGCCAACCAAGAAGAAAGCAGTGAGAATAACTGGGTTGTAAGGCCTTGAAGGTAAGATCTGGCAAAGCCAGAACAGCCACCTGGAGCACTAGAGAAAACCCAAGATGGACACTTGCCAAAATCTTTCCTAAGACACCCTGTTACAATTAAGGGCAAACTGGCAGGATGGTAACCAAACAGGTGGAGAACTTTTCTTGGACAACAGAGGATACGATTAGTTCACACCATTTCTGCAATCAGCATAAATGGTGGCCAAGTTAAATGTTTGAATGTTTGGGTTAAATATGTTAAAAAGTCCAAAAGTTAAGACTTCTTTCATTTCTAAAATGATGAGTGGCAGTCAGTATGCCAAATTAAAATGGGTTGAGACCACTCAATGTATTCACTTAACAAATATTAGTTAAGTGTCTGTGCAGGTGCTGTGGATTCAGCGGTGAAAAAACAGAGTAAGACCCGAAATGCATACAGCATTAAAGAACACACCTCCATAAAGTAGGTCAGGTATAACACAATAACTTTGAGGGAAGTGAGTGGTGTGTAGGCCTTATTTTCATTTCAAAATAAGCTTACTAGATTGGAGCCGGCATAAAAGAGGAAAATAATAGTATGCCTTCAAACAATGCTATATATTAAACAAATGTTTGTCAAGATTAAGAATTTTGAAATCAAGATTTTTTCCCCCCTCTAGATTACTTTAAACCTTGCCTTTACGGTCACACTTGGGTGACCTGGAGCTCAGAAAAAAGCAGTTTCCCACTCTTTTTAATAACAGGTAATGTTTACATTATCTTTAATAATAGAAGATGGGGTTTATATTGTATATTGTTTTCAAATTTAGGGACTTTAATATTAAATATTTTCTTTAAAAATAAAATGTTGAATAATACTATATAATATTTCTCAGTTTAGAAACTTCCTTACTTAATGCTGCTGATTTATTAAACTTGTTAATAAATTTCTTTTTAAAATTAGTTTTAATTCTTTAAAAGTGACTGAAACACTGCTGAAAGAGATAGACGAAGACTTAAAAAATGGAAAGATTTTCCATGTTCATGAATTGGAAGACTTAATAGTGTTAAGATGTCAATACTACCCAAAGCGATCTGTAGATTCAATACAACCTGATCAAAATTTCAACAGGAAAACCAATCCTCAACTTTATATGGAATGTTAAGAGACCCTGAATAGCTGAAAGCAATGTTGAAAGAGAAGGACGAAGTAAGAGGATTCATACTTCCTGATTTTAAAACATATTATACAGCTACAATAATCAAAATAGCCTGGCAATAGCTTAACAACAGATACATAGACCAATGGCATAGAATTCACAGTCCAGAAATAAACCCACACATTTATGGTTAATTGATTTTTGACAAGGGTGCTAAGTCCATTCGATGGAGAGAGAAGACTCTCTTCAGTAAATGGTGCTGGGAAAACTGGATTTGCACACGCAGAAAAATGAACCAGGATTCGTGCCTCACATCATACACAAAAACAAATTCAAGATAGATTCAGGACCTAAACATGAAAACTAAAACCACAAAATTCTTAGAACAAGCAAGGGCAACGCTGTCAGCCAAGCTTTCAACGATGGGCAAAAGACAAAATAAATAAATGGGGCCTCATAAAATTAAAAACTTTCATCAAAAGACTTCACCAAAAAAGTAAAAAGATAAAGCTACCCACTGGGAGAATACCTTCAGAAACCACATATCCGATAAGAATCTAACAGCCAAAATACACATAAAATTTCAACAACAAAAACACAAGCTCAATCATAAAATGGGCAAAGGACTTGAACAGACATTTCACCAAAGAGGACATTCAAATAGCCACCAAAATACATGAAAAGATGCTCAATGTCATTAGCCATCAGAGAGATGCAAATCAAAACCACAATACGATACCATTTCACTTCCACAAGGATGGCTAAAATTAAAAAAAAAAAAATGTTGGCAAGGATGTGGGCAAACTGGAAGCCTTATCTATGGCTGGTAGAATGCAAAATGGCACAGCCATTATGGAAAACAGTGTAGTGGTTCCTCAAAAAACTAAAAATAGAACCACCACATGACCCAGCAACTCCTCTCCTAGGTATAAACCCAAAAGACTTGAAAGCAGAGACTCAAACAGATACTTGTACACCAATGTTCACTGCAGCACTATTCACAATAGCCAAAAGTGGATACAACCTAAATGCCCATCAACACATGAATGGATAAACAAAATGGGGAACATACATACAACAGACTACTACTCAGCCAGTAAGAGAAATGAAGTCTTGATACATGATACATGGATGGAGCTTGAAGACATTATGCTGAGTGAAATAAGTCAGTTACAAAAGTACAAATATTGTATGACCTCACTTACATAAAAAGACAAAAACCGGCAAATGTATAGAGAACAAAGTTTATTACTGTTTACCAGCGGTAAGGGAGAGAGGGGAAGGGGTGGTTATTGCTTATGGAGTACTAATTTTCGGTTTACCATGATGGAAAATCACATTGATTAAGGGTAGGGTTGCACAGCCAATTAATCTAATTGCTGTCAGTAAGTCATATACCTGTAAAAAGCTGAACTGGCAAAAATTGTGTGATATATTTACAGCAACAAAAAAAAAAAGAGTAGCTGCTTATATACAACCAAACACCTCATGGGATTTAGTTCCTTAGTTTGGAGGGTTTGGGTCATGGTTTCATAGGACATCCCACTTAATTGGCCTAATAACATGTCTAGTGCTTCTGTTACACCGCCTAGTTTGTTGCCTGGGGTCTTAAAAGCCTGCAAGCAGCCATCCAAGGCACAACTGGTTTCTATTCGCTTGGAGCAACAAAGGAAGTAGAGTCAGGAATAGGAAAAGGACATGGAATGTGTGTTTAATTGCCTCCATGAACAACTGCCTCCTTTGCCATCGGCTACCTTTTCTGAACATTTTGATCAAAGATTCTATAGAAGAATCCTGATCAAAGGGGAGTAAATGCAGAACAGAATTTCAAACTCTCACAGACCCAACTTTCTTGAGCCACGAAAACTAGATGAACCCCCAAAACTATTGCCCTGAGATGATCTTCAAGCTTTAAACAAAAAATATTCCCTGAAGTCTTCTTAAAACCAAACAATAGCTTAGCTTAATTAGTAAAGAATGTCTGCCTTGGACATTATACACTTTTAAGATCGATTTATATGGGATCAAACTGACAATAGCAACTCGAAAGATTAGACAAGAACCTTAGGCAGCAGTGATTTTATGTTAATGAGGGAGGAACAACTCAGAAAAGGACTGTGAGAACATTTGCACAACTCAAACAATGTAGTCAGTATCACCGAATTGTACATACAGAAATGGTTGATTTGGTGTACGTTTACTGCTGTGTATATTCTCAACAACAACAAAAAATAATTTTTTTAAAAAGTGACTCTGGGTCATTCATATGTAAGCATGCAAAACCAAACATATGCATATTTCTGGTCAATCAAAAAAAAAAGCCACTAAAATGAGACAATAAATGCATCAGAAGGTAAAGGAGAGGTGTTAAAAAGAAAAAAAAAAAAAACAGGACAAGGAAAACGAGGGAGAAAACAATGAAGAGTTGTCAACAAAATTTTGGAAGACCCTCGGTGGTCATGGCCCCCAGACCTTCTGTTGGCCCAGGACAGGAGCCATTCCCAGGGCCAACTCTTCAGACATGGATTGGACTGGACAAAGGGTTGGAGAGGGATGCTGGTGAGGAGTGAGCTTCTTGGATCAGGTGGACACTTGAGACTACGATGGCATCTCCTGCCTGGAGGGAAGATGAGAGGGTGGAGGGGGTTAGAAGCTGGCAAAATAGACACAAAAAGAGAGAGTGGAGGGAGAGAGCGGGCTGTCTCATTAGGGGGAAAGTAATTGGGAGTGTGTAGCAAGGTGTATATAAATTTTTGTGTGAGAGACTGACTTGATTTGTAAACTTTCACTTAAAGCACAATAAAAATTAAAAAAAAAAATTTGGAAGACACAGCAGATAAGAGAAATCACAGATCTGAAAGAGCTAACAGCCTCATGCCTACAGCAGGAGATGCCAATGAGAAAGAAGCCAATTCATACCATGGGGCCCGGGAGACTAGTTAACAGGGAGGGGGGCAGCTTTGAGAAAAAAGAGGGAGAAACAGGCCAAAACCTTTTGGAATGGTTGACAGGGGCAGTTAGACCTTTCTAGGTCCCTTCCTCCAACTCAGAAGACTCGGAAGCCCCTGGTTGTACAAATGGCTAACACACTCAGCTGTTAACCCAAAGGTGAGAGGTTCGAGTCTACTCAGAGGTACCTCGAATAAAAGGCCTGGCAATCTACTTCTAAAAAATCAGCCAGTAAAAACACTATAGACTCATAGCAACTGATGAGACTAGATGTTTACCAAGAGGAAAAATTAAACCACAAG
Source organism: Elephas maximus indicus (assembly GCF_024166365.1). Taxonomy (NCBI): domain Eukaryota; kingdom Metazoa; phylum Chordata; class Mammalia; order Proboscidea; family Elephantidae; genus Elephas; species Elephas maximus. The sequence goes on along the minus strand of NC_064836.1, from coordinate 32,894,547 downwards.
GCTTCAAATACAGACATGAAATCCATCAGAAGGTAAGGGAGAAGTGTTATAACGCAAGCAGGGAAATGAAGTAAAATTCTACGTTATCTAAATAGTGAAATCCTCATCCCAGCCCCCAGATCCTTTGCAGGCTCAGCTCTGAAAACAATGGCAGCCTGGCATATCACTGCCATAGGCGGGAGTTCCTGAGGACTCTCATCTGGAGAAACTGAGATGCCTCGAAGAAAGAGCATCTAGATGGGCAGAACCGATGCCTGCCTGACACCCCCTCAGTGAAGCCCACAGCTCACAAGCCTGCCCAGGCACACACAGCTTCTTAAAGATTCAAGGGCTATGGGGACAACTGAGAAGCCTCTGAAGCAACTCAAGGAAACAGCCAATGTGTGGAGATAAAAGAGAAGAGTACCTCCATGAAACAGCATGCTACAGAAAGGGAATCACCAGAGAAGGACAAGGCCTTGGAAAAACTAAAAGGTTGGAAAACTAAACTGAACTACTCTCTCAGAAATTAATGCAAAATTACACAGAGAACAGAGAGAAAAACAATAATAAAAAGGCAATATTAAAGGATCAATTTAAGAGGCCCAAAATCTAGCAGGACTTCCAGAAAAAAGTTAAAAAATTCTGGATAGACAATTATCAAAGGAATAATACAAGAAAATATCCTAGGCCTGAAAGACACTGGTTTCCACAATCATAGAGTTTTCTTAGTGGATAGTACAATGAATGAAAAAAGGATAAAAACTCGTTGCCGTGGAGTCGACTCCAACTCGTAGCGACCCTATAGGACAGAGTAGAACTGCCTCAAACGGTTTCCAAGGCTGTAAATCTTTACAGAAGCAGACTGCCACAATCTTTCTCCCAAGGAGCAGTTGGTAGGTTTGAACCAATGACCTTTCAGTTAGCAGTTGAGAGCTTAATCACTGTGCCACCAGCGCTCTGGGGGCAGGGGAAGGCAGGGAGAGGGAGAGGATACCAGGGAGTAAAAAAAAGAAGACCCTACAAGCTCAGAGAGAAAACGACAGGTCACACACACAGGATCAGGAATCAGAATGGCACCAAACTTCTCTATGGTGCTATCTAAAGCTAAATGACAATGGAGCAAGGGCTCAAAATTCTGGGGGAAAATGATATTCAACCCAGAATTCTTATACCCAAAGTATTAGTCATGAGCAAGGGTGACAGTATTTTCTAACAGTCTCAAAAAACTTACTTCGATACATTCTTTCCTTGGGAAGCAACTGGAGAAAGTGTTCTAATTGAAACAAAAGAATAAGCAAGGGGTCAACAAACTTTTTCTACAAAAGGCCGGATTTTAAATGTTTTCGTCTTTTGTGAACCGCATGGTGTATTTGTGACCACTCTGCCTTCGCAGTAGTGACAGCAGCTATGCCAGCTAACTGCAACTTCTTCCACCATCTTTCAACTCCTGAAACACCCAACATCTCCATGTCAAACCCTGGTCTCACCCACCAGGCAAGTGAAGGTGAAGGTTGCAGGTCCTGAGTGGAGCGATTGTGCTTAAATCCTCTCCCCTATCAAAGGAATACGGTCCCGCGAAAGAGGAATCGCTGAGAACTATCAGCACGTGAAGACGGTCAGACCTTCCGGTTTCTGCAGGTTAACTACTGCCTCTACCGGCTCCCTTGACACCGTCTTCAGATCTGTGACTTCAGGCCTGCAGCAGAGAAAATGCTGGCTTTTCAATGGAGTAGACAGGTGTGTAGCTGTTCTTCTGATCTGGATTTAGTTGCTGAGTGTTTAATTTAGCAGTAATGTTGCTAGTTACTCCTGGAACTGTTCCCCTCAAAGCCCCGACAAGAATAGAGACCCAAGAAACACACACTGGACTCCCCCTCCCTGCCCTTAATCTAAAAAATGGTAATAATTAAGATTTTTTTCTCCCTGTTCAAAAGGTTCCCTTCTACTAATTCTTCAGTGCTGACTTTTTTTCAGGGGAAGAGTGCAATCTAGAGGGGAAAAAATTATTTCATAGTGTTTGCTCCTTATTTAGAAAAATATTTTAACTGTTGGATCCATAGTCAGTGTAAAGGAATATCTGGTACTTCAGAAAAGACTGGTGAAATAGTCAAAATTATTTTGACAATGCTTGAAATAGTAGCACAATTAGGTATATCTTATGCTGATAAAATATGACTTGAGCTGTACTTCTGAAGAAATGAAAAGAAAAAAACTGTCTCACAGAGAAGGCAAGCTGAATGGAGCATACATGTGAAAACTGAGTTGGAAAAAGAGCAAATACATGAAACTAGAGCTGAAAATAATAATATAATCAAAGACAAGGAAACAATAGCAATCTGGCCAATTCAAGTTTAAGGCCAGCTGATGCTGGAAAGAAACCAACAGCAAAAACGGGTAATTCCAGACAGTGGACAAGGCTTGTGCTTCCACTAAATATACTGTGTGGGAATGGGTTTCAAAATAGCCAAATGGTTTTCTGAGCAACGTAGCTGCTTTAAACAACCTTATAATATTAATCACAAACTTTCCTAGAAAAACATAGAATTTATTTTTTCTTCTGTTGTTAGAAGAAGACGTAATCCTTCTATTCTATAAAAATGGTCAGTTCTGCTCCTAGGAGAGAGAACGCCTTCCGATCTCATAGAGACTCAGCGTAGAGTTTTTTTGGTCCAATGACTGCTGGAATGCTAGCAAAACTGCCTCTGGAAAATGGAAATCCAAAAACAAATAAAGCTGTTTCCTTCAAAAAGATATAAGTAATAAAATATAAGACACGAATTTAGCCTTGACTGCCTAGAAAGTCGGAGAGCCGTCTACGTATCATCATAAGAAGCTTCAGCTTGATTCCAAAAATTAGCAACAAAAAAATGCAATAAAAAATCCTACTCACCAAACAAAGAAAAAACCAAATCCATTGCCGTTGAGTCAATTCTGACTCATAGCAGCCCTAAATGACAGAGTAAAACTGCTCCATAGCATTTCCAAGGAATGGCTGGTGGCTTTGAACCGCTGGCCTCTTGGTTAGCAGCTGAGCTCTTAACCACTGTGCCACCAGGGCTCCAAATGCCTACCAGAGTTGCTTTTTTTATTAATTTTAAAAAATACGGAAGGCTTCACGAATTTGCGTGTCATCCTTGTGCAGGGGCCATGCTAATCTTCTCTGTATCGTTCCAATTTTAGCATATGTGCTGCTGAAGCAAGCACCACAGTTGCTTTTAAATGACAAGACAAATACAATTTTTTAACATCACACTCACAGCTGCAATTAATACTAAAAAGCACTCAGGAATAAAGTTTTTTCAAAATATACAAGCCTTTGTAGAGAAAACTATAAAACTTTATTGAAAGACATAAAAAATGTGAATAAATGGAACACTATGGAAACCTTAACACTATAAAGATGGCAACTCTCCCACTAGACTATAAATAGAGTGCAACTCCAATTATAGTCCCAACTTTTTTTTTTTGCTGGAAATTATGATTCTTACATTAATATGGAGGAAAGTCAAGAATAATACAGACAATTTTAAAAAAGAACAAGATTAGACATCTACCACTTGCTCTTCACGATTAATTAAAAAGCTATTTTTGAAGGGGAAAAAAATTGTATACAATTAGCACAGACAGACAATGGAACAGAACACAAAGCCCAGAAATCAAACCACACACACAAAGGGATATGGTAACAGGAGAGAGGATGTCCTATGAAGTCAAGGAGAAATGGATGAATTATTTAAGAAATAATGCCACGAGAACTGGCGATCAACACAGGATAAGATTTCTACCTCACAGCAGTCACAAAAAATTAACTCGATGTGAATTAGACATATTTTGAAATTCAAAAGTTTAAAACTTTAGAACAAGATATAGAAGAATTTCTTTAAACCCCAGGGAAGGGACAAAATTTTTAAACATAACAAAAAAAGCTCAATCATAAAGGACAAGAATGATCAATTTGGCTGTAATTTAACTGAAATATTCTATACAATTAAAGATAACCACAGACCATATTAAAGACAAGCCACACTATAAATGAAGCTCTTCTACCGATAAAGCGCTATGATGAGTAAGAAGACAAGCAATCTGATAGAAAAACAGGAATAGGTTTTAGACAGTAAATTCACCAACTAATGCCCACTAAATACCTGAAATGAAACTAAGATCCTTGGTAGTCAGGGAAATGTAAATTAAAACAAAGAGATGCCATCTCACAGTTCTCAGACCAGAAAACGTTAAAAGTCTGCTAAAGTAAGTTGCTGGTGAGGAGGCCGGAAAACGAAAATTCTCTCACAGTGCTGTGGGAGTGCGAACTCGCACACCACTTTGGAGAGCAATCTGTCAACATCTGGAGTCAGGGGTATATGTATCCTACTGCCAGAAATGCCATTTTTAAGCATACAGCCACAAGATCTAGCACATCTGCATGAGGAAACATGATCAAGAATGTATACATACAGCATTGCTCAAAATGGCAAAAAAAAAAACCCCGGAAATGACCAATGTGGTGGTGGGGGGCGGGGGACTGGTAAACATTAAGCAGCAGTTATGCTGAGTAAAAAAGCAAGTTACAAGAGATTATATACAATAGGATATTATGAATATAAACTTTAAAATACTCTGTTATACACATGTGGTAAAGTATAAAATCTAAAATAAAAACCTGCTATCATCAAGTCGAGCCCGACTCAGAATGACCCTTTAGGACAGAGTAGAACTACCCCATAGGGTTTCCAAGGAGCAGCTGGCGGATTCACACTGTTGATCTCTTGGTCAGTAGCCAAGCTCTTAACCACTGCGTCACGAGGGCTCCAAAATCTTAAACTGGAACTCCAAAATAATAGGTTAGCTCCACGGAGAGAAGGAGAAGAATGGGGTCAGGGAGGAGGAGTATTTTATTTCTTTAAAAATCAGAAGTATGGCAAAGTTTATGAAGAGTACAAGGGCATTTATACTATTATTTTTTCAGTGTATCTGAAATACTTTGTAATTATGGCATAACAAATAATAACATTAGTTATTCACAGCACAAAACTTATGAAGTAATAACATTTATGTTTTATGTCACAGAAACTTATATACATATATTAGAGCCTGTGATAAATGAGTCAAAAATAAATTTTAATATTTGTAATTTAGGGTTTTAAATAATTTGCTAATGGGCTTTGAATTTCATGCAATTTCAAAACGTCCTTTATGCAAAAATCTCAAGGCATGCTACCCTTTTTTGTTAGTGTTGTCAACGCTACATAATAAAAACTTTAATTAATGTGGTAATCTGCCATCTCAGTCTTGTTTTGGGAAGCTTTTTCTTTAGTATACAGACAGTAACAAGCTTTACATTTGCACTTTCCAATCTGAAAAAAACGTGTCAAGAGTTCTAAGTATGAAGAGTAGGCACCCACTTAATTGCAGTGTTTCACCAGGGACCTGACGCCCTAATACTAACGTGGAAAAACAGTGTTTCATTCTTTCCTTTTCTACTTGGGGATTGAGTCAGAAGCCAGGAAGTACCAAGACCAAAAATGTTATAAACAAAGCCTTCTTATAAAACCATTTTTAAGAGAAAAGAAAACTTTCAGAAAGGAGTAGCAAGATCCTTTGGGACTGCTGTATCAGAAAGATAGGGAATATTTTAGGACAGGGTTAAGAAGAAGTAGTTGGATTCTGCTATCTGTACTTCACTCCTTGACTCCTTGAGCCTTAAGGCTAGAAGATAACAGATACCACGTGGGAAAAACAAGGAGACAGACGGAACTGGCTGGGACACGGCCCCTAGAAACACTCACACATTATGCTCTGCTCCCAGCTGTACTCCTGTGACCATATTCAAACTATTTCAATAACAGCCATGTTACCCAGTTGATGGTAAGCAGTAGTTTTATTTAACATGGGTTGCTTTTTGCCAATAAAACATTTGCAACAGAAATGATCAGCTGATCTCAAGGAACCCAGGTATTACATATGCTAATAAGTCCCATGAAATGGAAGACTGCAATAAAAGTATTCCAAGTTTCAGATGTCCACACGTCTGTATTTTGGGCACAGTTATTGAGGGGAATGATGCTGCAGCAAAAGACAGGTTTTCACCCACTCCACTTCAGCCTCTTACACTAAATTTACTATTAAAATTCTTAACTTTTATTTCTGAAGGCTGAGAAGAATCAGCTCCCACAGATCCCTTATTGGCCAGTAATAAGAGCAATATTTTGCTTACAAAATTGAGGGCTTTCTATAACACCTTTAAATTTTCTGTTTTTCCACCAGACCTTATATTTCAGAAATACTCGTTTACTTCCCCTCTCATGAGAGGGATGACTACCTTTCTGCTTCATGAATGAAATAATCTAATTCCCATTTCTCTCAAATTCTCACCCTCTGGAGACTCATTCAAACTGCGTAATTCACTGCTAAGTTTGCGATTCAGATTCCACAAATACATACATGGAAATTCTTCCACAAGCAAACTGTCAGTGTCATGAATTTGATTTTCTAAATTTCATAATTCTTGATAAATAGAGGCACCTTACAGTTCACTCTTTTATATAGGATTTCACAGCATGCTGCAAATAGCTTAAGATAAAGCCATATTAAATACCTTAGTCCTTTTAATAATTAAAAAAAATCTACAAATATCAGAATATTTCTCAGTATTTTTGTTGTCAAACTAATAAATAACAAGTCTTAAAATTTATCTGTAGATGTAAATCGTTAACCCTCAGTTCATTTTGCCTCACCTGGACTGGTCTACAACACAGATCAACAAGCTGAACAGATTTCTCGGTCTAATATAGTTGGTGAAATGCTTTCACAAATTCCACTTCTGTAATTTAGGGTTTCTTTCATATTTATTTTAAAATATACAAATAGATTAAACTATTAATATAAATATTTTCTTTCAAATATGTTATATTCTTTTGTAAAAGAAAAGGTTTCCAAGCATTTAAAAAGCAATCTAAAGGTAAGTAAACCTGATTTTAGGATCATTACATTAACCAAAATAACTTCCCAGAGACGCTCCTGTTTAAAAGTACAGCTCACTGGCTTCTTCACATCGACACTTGAGGATGGATCCAAATTCAATGTCTTTACTTGATTTACTTCAGGGATCACTTCCAGTGATAAAAGTACCTCAGAAAAAGGTCTCACGACACAGTGGACAAGTGGATTTGTTGCTAGACGTAAACCATTTGTACTGAAAAAGAAAACGGTTTTAATGTTAAAAAAAACTTTTTAAAGGTGACATCTTAAAGACACATCTAAACCAAAAAAACAAACAAAAAAACCCCACTGCTGTCAAGTCGATTCTGACTCATAGCGGCCCTACAAGGACAGAGCAAAACTGCCCCCCAAGGGCTTCCAAGGAGCAGCTGTGGGGTAGACTGCAACCGCTGACCTTTGGTTAGCAGCCAAGCTCTTAACCACTGAGCCACTAGGGCTCCACACATCTAAAGTAACCCTAAAATTATCAAGAGAAAAAGAGAACACTAAAATACTTGCCCTCTTCATTCATCTTATCAAAAACAACACAACTGAATGGTCTTCCAAAGGCTACATGATGAATGATTCTTTGGATATGGGCTCATGCACACAACCACCAAGATAAGTAAGGAAGACCTCCTGGGAAGCAAATGAACACAGGGCGACTTCCCTTTCAATATGATGGCAGAAAAGAGCAAGGGCTCTGATGCCAAACAGCTCCAAAACTTACTTGGTATGAAATACTCGGCAGCTTGTTTAACCTTTTGGAAGCCTGTTTCCCTCATCTATGCGCTGGAAATTAAATCATTTTCTACTTCGTAAAATTGACATGAGGACTAAATAAGAACACATATATGTCGTAATTTACACACATACACACATAAACATCTATGTATGTGTGTGCACAAACACACACACACAGTTGTCGTTAGCTGCCATCGAGTCAGTTCCGACTCACGGCCATCCCATGAACCACAGAATGAAATGTGGCCCAGTCCTGCGCCATCCCCGTGATCAGCTGCAGGTCAGACCAGTGTGACCCATACGGTTTTTACTGGCTGATTTTCAGAAGCTAACCGCCAGGCCTTTCTTCCCAGTCCGTCTTAGTCTGGAAGCTCTGCTGAAACCTGTTCAGCATCACAGTAACACACAAGCCTCCAGTGACATGACTGGTGGCTGCTTGTGAGGTGCGTTGGCCAGGAATCAAATCTGAGTCTACCATGTGGAAGAATTTTGTCACAGAGCCACCAATGCCTCGTTACACGTACAAATATACACACACGTACGTGCGTATGTCTGTAAAATTAGCTCGGTGGTTGGTACGTAAATGTCGGTTTTCTTGTCCTTCCCTCCCCTCTTAACCCAATTTCTACCAAATTTTAAAAAGGAAACCTCCTTTCCAAGTTCAAACTGTCAACATTCCTGCCCCCAGTCTGAATTCTTTTAGTCTCCAATATGCTCTAAATTTCACAAGACCATTTATAGCTTGAGTTCAAGTACTCTGATGCTACCAGTCTCGGTAAATTACTAATTATCTTTAATAAATCTTGAAAAATCATTTTTTAATGTCTCCCGTTAACTAACTACAATTAAGAGTCTGACATCCATTGTTTTCTTTTCCAAAGTCAGATATCGCATATATATAATATATATAAAATATTACAAAAGTTCATTTCTCTTTAGACTTACCAAACAGGCTGAATGGAACTTCTTCTTGCATGTTCTACAGGCTTTTTTGGGAAGAGAATAGTTGAAACCATGAATGACTGAGAAACAGATCATGCAGTCTTCAACACCCTCAAAACGTTTATCAACATTATTTTTCCATAATGCTAAGCCTTCCATGATACTCCCATTCTGGTAACAAGAAGGAGAAAAGAAAGAGTCAATAAGGACCACCCATCATCAATGTTATTTGTATTAAATTTCACACATTTGCAAGGCAGAATTATAATTCTGAGAGGAGAATCTGCCTGGCTATCCTCGCATACTCTAAGCTTTGAATGCCGGTTTTTAAAACAACCTCCCAAATTTTTAGGAACGAGATGTAATTTTTCTCCATTAAAGAGAGACTTAAAAGAAAGGCTTCTGCACCAATACTTTGTCTTCTAGTCTCAGCTTGTTTGATGACATCTTTTTAATAATTAAATCACTTAGATTAGTTCTCCTCAGCTTTAACTGACGATAATGAAATTAATTGTGTCACCTTCCCAACTGCTGATTTATTCCAGCTTTACTATACTCGTGGGCACATTTGTTTTAAAATAATTTGTAATCACAGCAGAATGCCTGTGAGATACCACAATGTGCACGCACAACTGGAGGACTTATAATTTGTTTAAAGGTCAAATGTTTTGTCTTTCAAAGTCTTGAGGTTTCTCTAGCCACGGAAGACAGTTGAAATGTAAAAGTATAGTTCAGAAGGCATTCATCCAGTACCTTACAAAAAATTCACTCTCAAATAATTTCCTTAACAAGGAGCCCTGGTGGCACAACGGTTAAGTGCTTGGCAGCTAACTGAAGGTTGGCGGTTTGAAACCACCAGTGGCTCTGCAGTAGAAAAGACCCGGAGATCTACTCCTGTAAAGATTACAGCCTAGATAACCCTATGGGGCAGCTCTGCTTGGACACACTGACTCACTGTGAGTCGGAATCGACCTAACGGCACGTGACAACAGCAACAGGTATTGTTCTCCACCTTCTGCAAGGTCAGTGAAGTAAAGCCATTCCTCCCTGACACCAGATAATGGGAGCTTTAAAAAAGTAAAACAGAGCTGGCAGGTTCAAGTCATTTAGGCATATATCTGTGATGATCCAAGGAAACAGAGTGTCTTAATTTCTACTCTAAGCAGAAGAGACATATTTTAGGTCTTACTGTCCGTTCAAACAGTAGATTATAAGGCTTTTGCTAGCTTGGAAAGCCAAGTGTGTGAGCATAAACGTACTTGATGGGTGAGGTAAGTGCTCAACTGCAGCATCCAGTTCCGCCACTGCTGCACGGCCACGCCGACCCTCTTCCCGCTTTCCACCGTTACTGAGCCCAGAGGGTAATTGGAAGGCAGCTGTATTATGAGTTCAATGACTATGTCCTCAATGGTGTACGTAGCCATGACTTCGCGAGTGGCAGCGCGAGCTTTCACCTGCAACACGTGAGAGTAATTTTTTCCCCCAAAATTTCTTTCTTTCCAAAAACATTTTGATACTGATAGGTTGACTGTTAGCATCCAATGTTTTCATTCAAGCAAAAAGCAGACAGACATACTCATTCATCTGACATAAGATACTGAATAAATGGCTTTAAATATCTGGAATATTTGATAGTGATTTTATGACACTGTAAGCTCAACACAGTAAAAAGCAAACTGTCATTCTTTACAAACATATTCTTCTGACTTCCTCATTGCCAGGCTGAAAACCATAGTGTCATCTTATATCCCTCCTTCTACCTAAAACTAAGGTGTGCCTGACCCAACCCATGGTATTTTCAATTGTATCATATGCATGTGCAAGCTGGACAATGAATAAGGAAGACTGAAGACGAATTGATGCCTTTGAATTGTGGTGTTGGCGAAGAATACTAAATACACCATGGAATGACAAAAGAACGAACAAATCTGTCTTAGAAGAAGTACAACCAGAATGTTCCTTAGACGCAAATATGGCAAGACTATGTCTGACATACTTTGGACATGTTATCAGGAGGGATCAGTCCCTGGAGAGGGACATCATGCTTGGTAAAGTACAGGGTCAGCGAAAAATAGGAGGACCCTCAATGAGATGGACTGACACACTGGCTGCAACAATGGGCTCAAGCATAACAACAATTGTGAGGATGGCACAGGACACAGGGTCGCTATGAGTTGGTGCTAATTTGACAGCACCTAAAAACGACCTTATCCCAGATATTAGCTAGTTGCAAGCCTGACTACATCACCACCATAAAATCTCTCCCATCCTTGTCCTTTTACATTTCCACTGACACTGCCTCACTCAGGACCCCCTCACTGTTCATAACACCTACACCAAGAGTCTTCCCAAGCGATTCATTTGAATCCAGTCTCTATGCCAACAGCCCTCACTATATACTGCCAACAGAGCAATTTCACAAATGCTAACTCTGACCACGCCACAGCTGAGGGAAAAATCTTTAGTGGCTGAATAAGATCAAATATCTCAGGCTGTAATTAGAGGCCTTCCTCAATATCGCCCCAACTCATTGTTCAAGCAGTCTGCTCGCTTGACTCTTCCCTTTCAGGAATCCTACTCCACGTGAACGCTAGGTTACTTATCACTTCTTGGGCAACCATAGAAGTTACATTCTCATCTCCATGTTTGTTGTTTCTGCCATACTACTTTCTATATATTAAGTACTTTTCCCCTCATTTTTCACCTGACCATCTCAAAGTAACCTTCCTCCATGAAGTCTCACCTTATCCGCTTAGCCAGACGTAACCTTTTCCCACTTTGATTCCAGAGCACTCTGCCTCTCAGTGTGACACTTTGCAGTTCCCAATGCAAAACAACAATATCAACATTGGTCTTTTCCGTCTGCGAGATTTTATGCTATTACAGGACAGGGATCCAACCTTCCTGAACTAGTCATTTCCCAGGTGACTGGCACATAGTACCTGGCATCTAGTAAGTATCCCACTATAAACTTTATACAAACTTATGAATGCTCAAAAACTATCTGCTGTGTAAATAAATCCATAAAATTATACCTTTTCAATCCATGCTTTATGTAATTTTGACATATAACACACAAAATTCAGAAAACAGAACAGACAATTCCTCTAAGTTTTGTGATGATAATCACTACAATGACAGACATAACCAATACTCAAGTATCTTTTCTAGAGAAAGCTGAGCAAATACTGACCGTCATTCCGTTAAACAGTTGCGTACTTGTTTGCACAGAAGATATTTCTTGAAAAGAAAGCACATTGCTGACATATTTGCTTGTAAACCTATCTACAATATTGAAAATACGCTTCTCACTGCTATTCCACCACAGCCTAACCATAGCGGGCAAGTCTTTTAACGTCATGTGATAGACGGAACAAGCCAAGTGCGGAATCTGGTATGGAAGAGTTGCAGTTTCTGAGGAAAAAACAAATTCTTAGTTAGGAGCATGTATTTCTTACATAGAAAAACAGACTGATATTAGAATTTTCCTTAGAAAATCATCTGTAATTCCTCAACAAGAGTGGTATAGCTCATAAGATACACACACCAAAGAAACCAGACCTCCAAGAAGGCCAGCTTCCTCCCATGTTTTCAAAATGAACCGTAAGAACAGCAAATGGTATAGAGTGAAACTCTCAACTGACATGGAAGAAGCTGCCTATAAACAGCGTTCTGTATTTCACGTGAATGACCACAAACAAAATGGAACATGTATATTTAAAAAAAGAAGGAACAATTAAAGAACCTCTCTGTTATAAATTATGAAAAGGAGTCTGGCTTCCTTTACTTTCTCCAGAGCTCCCTGAGCTAAGCAAAAGTTGCAGGGTACCCAACTCACAAGAAGCAGTTCCAACCTCAGATCTTCAGGATTTTTTTAAGAAGTCCTATTCTTAGTAAATCCTGTACAACACTGGGGTGTAGTTAGACACATGTATGTCTAGGCCCTCAGCTAAAACTTGAGCTCCCAGAGGAAAGAAAATAATTTTACTCATCTTTGTTTGCCCAACTGAAGACTGCTGATTTACAAGCCCACAAAACATTATCACATAACAAATTATATTTGTTTACACTTAAAGGTAATAGCTTCAGCACACTAAGCTTCAAAAACTTACGAAATTCTTCACAGCCTTACCTGTAAGATCCAATTACATGTCCTATTTAAAGAAGTATGAAAAACCTTTCATTTTATCCTCACAGCATCTCACAGCTAGCACCCACGCTTGGGATTCTTCTCCACACCTCCCAGGGCAGAGCATAATAACATAATCTCATGAATGAACTGAGTCTCCACGAAAGACACAAACACACATCTTACTGACCTCTAATATTCAAACGGAGCTCCTCAGTAAAGAATGTTTTTGGGTCCTTATTTGAGAACTCAAGAACTGACTCTCCAAAGGTTGGATTTTCTGGCATAAGCCTGAACAGGTGATAGAGCAATTTATTCAAACTCTTTGTTTTCCGAAGGTACATCGAATAGAGAGCCCGAAGCTGGTGGAGAACAAAGAATTTGTAAGTAAATCTAGTTAAACTATGAGAAGCAGTAAATAAAAACAAACTAAAGTATGACAGATTATATAGAACACTTAATAAACAAATGCAGTAATTTGAGTTACATGGAAGTCCTACAAAATATATGCCACATTCTTACTTCCCAAATGTGCCCCTGGATGGCACTGTTCCCTGTCCTCAGAAACCAGCATTTTCATTATTCCCTCATTATTAGACACATGCTTCAAACACACCTTTCTAAAAAAAAGTCTCCATGTTGATAAGCTCACCTCAGCTGGGAGTCTCTGCTCAAGCCAAGAAAATCTCTTCCCCACTCCCCACAGATGATTTGCTTGCTCTCCTCCTGAGTCTTCCACACATTCCTTTCATGCTGTAATCCTTAATCTTTCAAATTCCTGCTTAAAACTAATCCCATTTTTATGGCTGACCCCACCCTTCATCAAACACTCCAGCATCCCTTTAGGACAGAATGCACAAACTAGTAGTCCAAAACATCTTGGGAACTTCTTACCAACCAAAGCCAAACCCACTGCCATCGAGTCAATTCCAACTCATAGCGACCCTACCCAACAGAGCCAAGCTGCCCCACTGGGTTTCCAAGGCTGTAATCTTTATGGAAGCAGGTCGCCACATCTTTCTCCCAGAGACCGGCTGGTGGATTTGAACCACCAGCCTTCTGGTTAGCAGCCAAGCACTTTAACTACCGCACTACCAGGGGTCCTTGAGACTCCTCAGTGTCTTACAGATCAAGAAATTTCACATAAAAATATGCATGTCTGGTTTCTCTCTTAAAAATGGGAAAATCTGGCACCACTGGGTGTGTCATAGGGATGTGTTCAGGGCTCCCACTTTAGAACTCCTTCTTATCCCTCGAAAAGTACAGCTTGTATTTGTTCTCATTTACTTTGTAGCTATCCAGTCTTTGTGCCTGTTCTGCTACACTATAAATCCCCAGGGTAAGATTCTTTTGTATCTCCTTGTAGTGGTTAAGAGCTAGGGCTGCTAACCAAAAAGTCAGCAGTTCTAATCCACCAGGTGCTCTTTGGAAACTCTATAGGGAATTTCTACTCTGTCCTATAGGGTCACTGTGAGTCAGAATCAACTCGACAGCAATGAGTTTGTTTTTTTTTTTGGTTTATAATGCTTAAACACAGGATCAAGACATATGATTTGGAACTGATTTCTAATATGTGTTGATCGAAGTACATTTACAATGGAGGAATCCGGGAGACACGACCTTTACCAAGTACCCAAACTTTACACCACCAATAAAGGGAGACACTGACATCACCACCTGTGTAGTAAGTCTTCTTGCCAAAAATATTTATTCAAAACCTAATCATAAACAAACAATCAGATAAATCCAAATTGTATTACAGGTTATAAAACAACTGGCCTGGTCAGTGGCAAAAAAGAAAATATACATATAAGAGAATTATAAGTTAAAGAAACTAAAAAGATATGACAAACAAATGTAAACACGATCCTCAATTGAATCCTGAATAAAGGGGAAAAAACTATAAAGGATATTATTGAGACAACTGGGGAAATTTAAATACAAAATAGGTAATATTATTTCATAAAAATTAATGTGTGATAGTACATTACACTTATGTAGAAACATGTCTGTGTTCTTCTTAGGAAATACATATGTAAATATTTTTTGGTTAAACATCACGATGTCTGCAACTTTCAAGCAGTTCAGTAAAAAAAAGGAAAGAGCAAACATTTGCAATGTAGCAACATGCTAACAACTGGTGAATCTCGGAGAAGGGCATATGGATTATTCTTCCAACTTTATAAATCTGACTTGTTCAAAATAGAAAATTAGAGGCAAAGTAGAACTTAAAAATAATTTGTCTATATCAATGGACTTTGAAACACACATATACATGGGCCAGCAATTCCACTCCTAGGCTAAAAACCCAAGAGAAATGAAAACATGTGTCCACACAAAAACTTGTACATCAATGTTCACAGCAGCTTTATCATAATAGCAAAATAAGTGGAAACAACCTAAATGTCCATTAACTGCTGCACAGATAAATAAAATGTGATGCATCTGTTCAATGGAGTATTTATACAGCCATAAGAAAGAATGAAGTACTGATATATGCTATAACACGGATGAACCTCAAACATGTTATGCTAAGTGAGGCAGCCAGACACAAAAGGCTGCATATGTGAGACATCAACGGGCAAATCCATAAAGGCAGAACACAGATCAGTGGTTGCCAGGGGCTGGGGGTGTGGGGAGAAATAAGAAGTGACTGCTAATGGGTATGTTTCTTTTGGAGAAGTTGAAAATGTTCTAAAATTAGATAGTGATGATGGCTGCAAAACTCAGTGAATATACTAAAAACACCAAACTGTACGCTTTCAGTGGGTGAGTTTTATGGTATGTGAAACATATCTCAATAAAGCCGTAAAACACACACACCCCTTTATCCAACTGACTCACTACGGGCATTCTTGTTTTTGTTTTTTCTCATTCAAAAATTTCTACACATATCGCTTTGTGACACTGATTGTAATCCCCACAATATGACAGCACACTCCCCCTTTACAACCCAGGTTCCCTGTGACCATTTGTCCAGTTCCTGTCCCTTCCTGCCTTCTGGTCCTGCTTTTAGACAGGAGGTGCCCATCTGATCTCATATATTGATTGAACTAAGAAGCACATTCCTCACATGTGTTATTGTTTGTTTCATAAGTCAGTCTAAACTTTGTCTGAAACGTGGGCTTCCAGAATGGTTTCAGTTTTGGGTTAGCAGAGCGTTTAGGGGTCATAGTTTCAGGGTTCCTCCAGTCTCTGCCAGACCAGTAGGTCTGGTCTTTTTATGTGAATTTGAATTCTGTTCTACGTTTTTCTCCTGCTCTGCCTGGGACTCTCTGGTGTGATCCCTGCCAGGGTGGTCGTTGGTGGTAGCCGGGCACCATCTTCACGTGGGGTGTTTTTGAGAAGTAAAAAAAAAACACCCTTGATTTGGAACCAATTAAAGTTTTAACTTTTTTTTTTTTCAGTTTGCTTAAGAGTTGAGCTCAGTGTTATTTACCAGGTTATTCTGGTTTATCCATCCTCAGTTCAAGCTCTAGGCTCAATAAATGCTCTTGTAAAACTCTTTACAGCCCTGCCCTCCACCCCACCCCAGCTTAATAAAAAAGATGATACATGACCATTTTTCTGAGTTCTGAATATAACAAAAGCAAAAGCCTCAATCTGCTGCAATTTTTTAAAAGATCAACAATATTTTCGGACACTAATGTGAAAAGCCCAACAAGGAGCTCCTGAAATACATGATTGGCAAAACAGAACCTAGCTGAAGTCACACACATAGCTGACAGGCCTGAAGAGAAATAAAACGAATCTACTGAACAACGAGATCAGGATTGCCTCTGTGACTTGATAGTTCCCTTAGATATACAAATATGAAGAGGCATATAGTGATATACTTGCACCAAGATACCGAGTAAGAGCAGCAGCATAAATTAAAATTTAAGAATTCTGGAAAGAAGAAAAAAAAAAAAACACTGGACAACGAACGCCATGAGTATTCAATCACACTGTAAATACAAAGTGATAAACTACATCTTTTTGTATTGATCTGTCAAAGACACCACATAAGTTATTAGGATGAATGAATCACGGTTTGACTGAGATTCTTCAAGTGAGGATCTGACTAAAAGTAAAAAGAAAAAAGACTGGAGCAAATCTTTCCAGCTCCCTTCCTGGACAATGAGGTCTTTCTTCTCAAAACACAAGACAACAGTGACATCTAGAGGCTGCTAGAATAATCTGAGCAAGAAAAATGATTGTTAACGGTATTTTCACCATTTAGAGGTAATGGTTTGAATTATATAGGTAATGCTTCAAAGATCTTTGTCTAAGCACTGATTTTCAAATAAGGTAAATTTCCAATGATATTATCCAATGAAATCTCCACAAGAGAGTTAGAAGTTGACCAAAGAAAAAACGGCAGGATCTAATTTTTTTGAAATTATTACTACAGTAGGACAAAATGAAGTTACATAAATCTTGTTCCCTGCAATAAAAGGACTTGCTGACTATATTCAATTAAAAAAAAATTCATTCAGCCACATCCCGTGTGTGTGTGTGTGTGTGTGTGTGTGTGTGTGTGTGTGTAAGTAAAACAGTGTACAGCTGTACAGCTATAGGGGTAGGGAAGGGGGGACATGAATAACCTTAGCAGAACATGTGAATTTAGCCAGATAGGATTAAAATGTATAGCATCTCTTTTTTTTTTTCCCATCGAAATAAAGAGAAGGAAGGGGTGTAGGACAGGAATAGTGAAGCACATAAAGAACAGAAGCTGTCACATATTCATTTACCTGAGATGAAGCCGCTTTGAAGAAAGTAAGTATTAATTTCCACGTGAGGAGGTACCCCAGAACATAACAGAAGTCCTCACTCAGTGGTTTAATAGTTACTATCTGTCCAACAGAAATACACCCCAAAACATTTTCCAGTAAGTCCTCTTGAGTGCCAAGAAGAGACATCAGCACTGCCGGTGGTGACCTAAAAAATCAGTGATAGATCAGAACACCCACAATTTTCTTCACAGCTTGTCCCATAACAAATTAACAGTATTTATAAAGTTCAAGCATTTTAGAAAAACCTTTGTTTTCCAGAAACCTTTTAAAAAAGACTCCTTTCACAGATCCAGTTTTACCTCCTAATTTCACATAATAACAACCGCAGAACAGAAGATAAGCTATAAAAACACGGACTCTCAAAGTTGGCATCTGAAGGACACCTTTAGAAAACATCTATTTCAACATTCTGTTTCAGAGAGTTAAAAAAAAAAAATACACCCAGAGAAGCTAAATGATTAGCCGAAAGTCTCTCAGCTAGTCCAAGCAACTACTGTTGTGAGTTGCCAAAGTTGATGACAAAAGGTGGGCAGTTCAAACCCACCAGCTGTGGGAGAAAAGACTCGGCAGTATGCTCCTGTAAAGATTACAGTCTCACAGCAACCCTATAGCGAGAGGAGAACTGCCCCATAGGGTTTCCGAGGCTGTAATCTTCATAGAAGCAGACTGCCGTATCTTTCTCCTGTGGAGCGGCTAGTGGGTTCAAACTGACGACCTTTTGGTTAGCAGCCAAGCACTTAACCACTGTGCCACCAGGGCTCCCTCTGAGGAATTATTAACCAAAAGCAAACTCCTTGCCATTGAGTCAATTCTCATAGCAATCCTATAGATACCCTATATAACACAGTAGAGCTGCCCCATAAGGGTTCCCAAGGAGCGGCTGGTGGATTCAAACTGCCGACCTTTGGGCTAGTAGCCGAGCTCTTAACCACTGCCAGGATGCCGAGGGACTATTAGGACTACTAAATACTACCAAGTCCTTCAGCATTCTGTAAAAGATGCAGGAGAGGATGAAGACTTTGAACTTTGCCATTTCATCCCAATTTCTGTATTATTTCATACTGTCACACTCTTCCCCATCAGTCAGAATGACTAAGTGCAAGAAATAACTGCTTCTTATTACAAGGTTCTCTTTTTAGTAAGTAAATTTAACATTTATAAAATCATTAATTCATGACAATGGAAGTTAATTTTCTTCTTTGTTGAACTTCTGTACTCATTAACACTTTCAGTTAATTCATGAAATTTTCAAAAAGTGACATACTTGTGCACGCCCTTTCAATGCGTGCTGACGGTGTGATTCATGTGGAACAAGTGTTTTAAAACAATTTAATTGTTGGCATTATTTTTGTTACCTCCCTAACCAAAAGCCTATAATGACGCATCCAAAAAAAAAAAAAGAACCCATTGCCACTGAGTCGATTCTGACCTATAACAATCCTGTAACCCTACAGGACAGAGGAGAATTGCCCCATAGATTTTCCAGGGAGTGGCTGGTGGTTTCGAACTGCTGACCTTTTGGTGAGCAGCCAAGCTCTTAGCCACTGTGTCACCAGGGCACCGTGATGATGCATTACCATCCAAAAATAAAGGAGAAATTCCTGATGGTTACATTCAAATGTTTCCGCATCTAATTCCAACCAGTGCCTCCAGCTTTTGTTCTCATCAGCACCTTCATCTGCCCTGCGTGGATGCAGCCTAAAACCACTTCCCAGGAAGAGCGTTGAGCCACACTGCCCCTCCAGTCTGGTAATGCCCCATTTTTCTCCACCTGTAACTGTCCCGGTCTATGTGGCCTCAAAACTCATGCTGACTGATAGTGAAAAATCAAGGTGGACAGTCACCACTATTTTTTCGCAATTAACGCACCCATACATACATACAATGCGCAAAAATGAGGAAATTGAGTAAAACAGCTCTGGTGTAGCGTGCCCACGTATATACCATGCACGTCTCATAGCATTTCCAGAAGCAAACTGCTGCCTCATTGACCCGTCCTCCCATATTACAGGTGAATCGTATCTTTCTGTTCATTTTCTTTTGTTCTGCTCATTTTCTTTAATCCCCTGTTTATGTATATAAAAATAGTCCAAAAATGTTGCTTTTGATCAAAATACTATAATAAAGGTATAAGCCATGGTCAAGGAGTCACGGATCGAGTTTGGTAATCACCTGTAATTGGAAAAAAAACAATTGAAACTGTGCATTTGTTTCTATTAATTTAAGTTGATAAAGCCTACAGGTGAAGACTCCATGTGACCAGAGATAGAAATTGAAGTCAGCAACACGTAAAAAAAAAAATGGCATAGCACGCTTACAAAAAGAATGTGCGGGGAGTCTGCAGAGTGGCTGAAACGTATGACAAGTGTGTTATATGTGTAAAGATACAGTAGTTTGGACAGAGATCATGAAGGACCTTAATGTTTAGATCCTACACTTAAGTAGAAACCATCGCCCTTGCCATTCCCATTACTACCCCCTGGATCACACCTTCACTGCTTCATGTGTGAGCCACTGAAAGTATCCTCACTGGTCCTCGAGATTCTCCAGTTCTTTCCCATTCCTTGTTCCCTTTAAAGACCTTACCATGGATTAATTTTTGTAGTAACTGAGATCTTGTCACTCTTGCTCAAAAAACACTCCTTTAGCCTGCCTTTCAAAGTTCCCCCTTCCCTGTATTGTCCTCTGGTTACCCTAACATCAGCCATCTGTCCCTCCTCTATGTATCAACTACCATAATTGTCATAAAAGCCACAGGCAGTTCATCACACAATGTCTTTGACATCTCCTGTACTACTCTCACATTGTTATTTATCTTCATACATGTGCCCACCCTGCTTCACTCTTCTTGTGATGCAGTAGAAAGTACAGGGCTCTGGAATGAGAGAAGCCTCAGTCCACAGCCCAAGTCTTCCATTTATAAAGTGAATCTGTGTAAATTACTTCCACCTTCTAAGCCTGCTTTCCCACCTACAGAATGAAAGAAACACAACACTGCATGTTTGTAGTGATCAGCACCCAGCACAAAGTAGTAAGCATTTAATAAATGCTTATTTATATTCTATTCTCTCTAGCATCAAGCCAATATTCAATTCCACCACATTTAATGAGCATTGGTTTACCCCTCAAAGTTACTAACCAATCTCTCCTTCCCCCGACCACTATGCAAATAAAAGCAGAACTCCATCCTCCCTACCTCCCTGCCCTAGGGCAAACATTCTCTTGAATGACAGTCTTAAATTATTTACTCATTAAACCCAATCATCTTTTCACAGGCCTCATTCTCTACATACTTTCTGAAACACCTGTTTCAGCTCGTTAACCAGCCACTACCTTCAAACTCTCTTCTCTGACACACAGTTCTCTCCTTCCACCTCTGATTGTTCTGCACTCCTGGCTTCCCTTATGGCTCCCAGCCCAAAAACACAGGAATTCTCCATGCTTCTGACCTTAGGTCTTTACCTACAACTACTCCGTTTCATGTACCAACCACTCTCTATGCTATACCCAAATGGTCACTAGATCCTAAAATACCAGTTTTGAAATCTCTCCACCCTCCACATGGCCCTCATGCCCTGTAATAACAACCTCAGGAATGGTCTCCACCTCTGCTTGCTTCTTTCTACAATCCATGCTTCACATTACAGTCACGCACCCCTTAATGTCCACAATACGTTCTGTGAAACAGGATGTTATGCAAACACCGTATTGTATACTTAGCAAAGCTCTACGGGATACCGTAATGTACCTGGCAGCATAATCACTTTGTACACAAGAGACATGAGAAACACACGTTGCATGCAGGAAGTTGTTGCCTTCGCTACATGATTGTATTGCTAAAATAAGCTGATGGTGTCTTATCTCCTACCAAAAAATATCCCAACACCTAAAAATTTTCATTTTAAGGTCCTTCATTACCCAGCCCTAAACCACCCTTCCCATCTCATCTTCCACTATACCCTGTCTACTCTACACAACACCATTCATTTATGCTTTCATTCAACAAAGGAGTACAACTCTTGAGTCTCCTATATGCCCAGATATGCTGGGCACTATGGATACAGTTGGGACAAAAGGCAAAAATTGTTGCATTCATATAGCTTACATTTCAGTGGAGGAAGATACTGACAATAAACAAATATTTTAAATGGCAAGTACGCAACATTCCTGGAGCACTTCCTGAACATTCGTGCCTCAGTGCCTTCGCACATGCTATTTCTGTACTTTACAGGATCTTCCCTATTCTACTGAAATGCTTACTTACCCTTAAAGATGTCTTCTTTAAGAGAAAGTCCTCCCTCTCTGGTACACAATTGTGCCACTATAACTAGCTATCTATCCCTTTTCTTAGCACCTGTCATATGCTATGTCTTCTATTAAAAGGTGTCTTCGTTATCCAATGCTGCTATAACAGAAATACCACAAGTGGGTGGCTTTAACAAACAGAAGTTTATCTTCTCACAGCTTAGGAGACTATAAGTCTGAATTAACGGTGCTGGCTCTATGGGAAGCCTTCTTCTCTCTGTTGGCTCTGGGGGAAGGTTCTCATTCCTTGGCTCCTTGACCTTCACGTGGCTTGGCATCTTTCTCCCCCTACCTCTGCTTGCCTAATCTGCTCTTTTGTCTCTTATACGAGGTTAACTCAAGACAAAAACTCATTCCCAAAATGGGATTATAACCACAGGCACAGAGATTAGGATTTACAACATATTTTGGGGGGACACAATTCAACCCATAACGAAGGGTAATAATATCTATATTAGATTATTATATCAGATTATAAATTCTTAAGAAAAAAAGACTTGTTTGCTAAGCACTGTATTGCCTGCTCAGCATTAATACCTTGCACAAAGTGGGTGTTCAAAAGATATTTGAGGTGATCCAATCTTTTCCATGGCTACCATGTAGCCAAAGAAACTTTTACTAAACAGTAGGCAAAACAATACTGTGATTTAAGGACAATTAACGAGAGGAATAAACAACCTTTTTGGATGAATTCTAGATTTCATTTATATCTTATAGATGATTTTAAAAGGATCTATCTGATGAATAAATATACAGTAGGAGCCCTGGTGGCGTAGAGGTTAAGAGCTTGGCTGCTAACCAAAAGGTTGGCAGTTCAAATCCACCAGCTGCTCCTTGGAAACCCTATGGAGCATTTCTACTCTGTCCTGTAGGGTCGCTATGAGTTGGAATCGACTTGACAGCAACAGGTTTGTTGTTTTAGTCCCCTTTATTCGTGGGGGATATGTTCTTAGGCCCCTGTGGATGCTTGAAACCACAGATAGTACCGACCCCTACATACACATTATGTTTTGACCTATACATACATACCTATGATAAAGTTTAATTTATAGATTAGGCACAATAAGAGATTCACAACAATAACTAATAATAAAATAGAACAATTATAAACAATATAGTGTAATAAAAGTTGTATGAATGTGGTCCCCGGGCAGGATAGAGCTGGTCTGCATCAGATTTCATCATACTGCTCATTAAACGTTTTTAGACCACAGGTGACCGCGGGTAACTGAAACCACAGAAAGCAAAACCGTGGATAAGGGTGGACTATGTATATTAAAAAAAAAAAAAAAAATTTTTTTTTTTTTATGTATACTGTGGAAACCCTGGTGGCGTAGCAGTTAAGTGCCACAGCTGCTAACCAAAAGGTCGGCAGTTTGAACCCACCAGGTGCTCCTTAGAAACTCTACGGGGCCATTCTACTCTGTCCTATAGTGTGGCTATGAATCAGAATTGACATGACAGCAACGGCTTTTTTTTTTTTTTAAGGTATACTGTAAATTCAGAACTCCTGCGTTGGCTGGTTCTTCTAGGTCATTATAAGTGAGGTGAATTATAAGAATTCATAAATTATAAGAAAACTTACAGGGCTGGCTCCTCTTCCTCATCTCCATATGACTTCAGATTATCTTGATCATACTGTGGCAACTCAGGCATCAACCTGGAAATCAGAGCATTAGACTAAAATGTTTTCTATCAAATTACCCACTGCTAAGTCATGAGCACAAAGGTCAATACCTGGTCTGTAACGAGTACATTTTTTAATGCGTCCTTTTCTGAAACAAGCATCTGGCCAGGGCCATCTAAATATAATTTTTGCGAGGACAACAGGGACCTGAAAGATCAAACAACCTGGCATCCCTGTTATTGAAGTGGGTGCTAAGTTTACTTTTCTCTTTTTACTTTGACTTTTTTTTAATGACTCAAAATTAGGATTAAATACCCATTCTGTTTTTTTTTAGACCAGCACAGTGTTAATTCAGTTTGGAGAACTCTTACTTGTAGAGCATGTGATAAGCTGCGATTTGCACAGGTCTCGCTCGAAAGAGGAGTAACGGGGCCAAAGTATTCAGCAAAGTCTGGAGATGGTCTGGTAAGTTTGTTTTCTGGCCGGCCACAGATTGTGCAGGGAGTTCATGACTCAACAGCTGATCCTTTGAGATATATGTTAGCGTCTCACACATGGGCCTCAGCAAGGCATTCTGAAAGGATGTTTCAGATGGATCTTCACTTTCTAGTGACGATAAAAAGAAACACATCCCACAAGAAAGTAATATAGCTCGATTCACAGTCAAACACATGTCATTAAAATAACAACTTGACATAGGCACTACAGCAGTCCCGATTAGACATGAAGTGAATCTATATTTCAGTTTAACGACTTCTATCTCAGCCTTAAAAAGAAAGCAAACGTTCAAAACAGAGATTCGAGTTATGGATAATCTATTCAGGCTATCTGAATGGCTATTATTTTAACGCAACGGTCTTTGGATATCTTGCCACTTTTCAATTCTTGTCTATAATGCAAAAGCATATATGATGTCCTGTGATGCCAAGCTTTCTCACTGGCTCTTTTCCTTAACTATTCAGTACCGTTTGACTTAAATGTCCAAGGTTACAATTTTGAATTTCTCAAGAAGTTTGTTCCACTTGCCTATAACAGTCATCAAAAGAGGTAAAAGCAAACTGTGGATGCCTTGGGAAAAAAATTCTTTCCATTCACTGATTAGATTCACAGGAAGACTGCCAACAGCGTCCAGAGTTGTGGAACCAAAAAACGCACTGAGATCACAGGCCAAGCCGCAGCTGACACAGGCAAAGAGTTGTACCAGAGGATCAAAATACAACGCCTGACTCTCGCTTGTCGTCTGAAGAAATGATACAAATCAAACAGTCACTCCTCTACCACAGTACCACAAGCCAACATCAGAAAGAGAAGTCTCTTTTTCTTTAATTTTAAAATAAAAAGCAGTTAAGGTGCATAGTCCCAGAAGAATTTTATATGTATTAAATCAATATAACATTTTTCAAAATTAAATACTAAGAATTACAATCATTAGTGAGCAATTTACTCTGAAATACTCTTTTTTACTTCTAAAATTATGAAAGAAAATACAATTAGGTACCACTTACAAGTCAGATACATTAAATGCACATTTTTAATCCCCTCAGTAATCCTCCACATGGGGTGTTATTACATTTATATTAAAATAGCAGAACTGAGGCTCAAACAAGTTTAAAACCCTAAGTGTCACAGTTTGTAGAAAGCAGAGAATCAAACCAGTTCCAACTCAAGCTGATATGCTGCCTCAGAGCTCACAGGCATTACACATCTGGCTGCTTTGGATCATGAAAAGAAAACAAATCCCCTCTGAATTTGCTTATCATTAATGTATTACTCTGGCAATAACAACACAGTACATTCTAGAAGTAACACAATTAGAACTATATAAATACAATTTTTTTTTTAAATACCTGCCATGAAACAATAAGGTAGAACCTAAAGTCTGTGCTACAAATATTGTATTCAAATAAGCTAACAAAGAGACCATTTTAATAGCAGTTAGGAGACAGGGTCACTGAATTATGCTTACAGTCATTAAACCCATCATTTTACGGCTGTCCAAATTTCCGCTGAGGAGGAGAATGTCTGTTAAGCAGTGCAAATGTTTTCAGAGGATATAGTTACAATCATCACTTACAGAATAAGATTACAAAAGCAGTTCCAATGCCTAAGTACGCACGAAGACCCGACAACAGTGATGCCGCATCAGGTTAATTTACCTCCAGCCAAGCCAGCATGGAACACATGATGAAATCCCACTCATCCTCTGCCAAAGGAGATGACCGATATTTCAGGAACAGGGAAAGAAACCGGATTATTTCTATATTTATACCCAGGGTCTCTGGACTCACTTCAGACAGATTACTGTGATAAAAACAAAACAAAACAAATGAGCATCCCCCAAAAAAGAGAAACACAACTACCCTACGATCCAGCAATCCCACTCCTCGGTATATACTCTAGGGACCTAAAAATAATGACACGAACAAGCATATACACACCTATGTTTACTGCTGCTTTAGTCACAATTGCAAATAAATGGAAACAACCAAGTGCCCATCAACGGATGTACAGATAAGTAAATTGTGGTACATACATACAATAGAATACTACGCAACCATAAAGAACAATGATGAGCCTGCAAAACGTATTATAATATGGATGGACCTGGACAGCACAGTGCTAAGTGAAATAAGTCAAACGACAAATACTGTTGTGATCCTTCTTTTATAAGAATAGATAATATAGAGAGACCAATGTTCACTGCGGTTACCAGGGAGAGGTGGGGGAGGAAGTACTTTAGACAGTAGAGACTTATTTTTGGCGATGGATGTAGTGAGCACAGGACAATCAAAGAAAAATGAGTCTCTGAGCACATACAGACAGTAAAGGCAAACTGGTCTACAGGCAGGTACATATGTGTACTTAGGTGAGAACAGACAGAAGTTATCTATAAACCAAGAAAAAAAAAAAACCCCAAACCCATTGCTGTCGAGACAATTCTGACTCATTGCAACCCTATAGGACAGAGTAGAACTGCCCCACAGGGTTTCCAAGGAGCACCTGGTGGATTCAACCTGCTGACCATTTGGTTTGCAGCTGAGTTCTTAACCACTGCACAAACAGGGCTCCGAAGTATCTATAGGTATGTGTCAATATAAATGTGTGGGTGTAGGCACACGCACATTCCTGGAAGACACAGATACAGATACTCCTCAGACATAACCAAAGACCTTCCAACATTGGTTTTCTGCATTTGAGGGCTTAGGACTATAGTCTCATGGGGCATCTCAGTCGACTGGCATAACGTGGTTCACAAAAGTCATATCTGCATCCTAGTAAAGTGAGTACCATCTGGGGTCCTAAAAGCTTATGAATGGCCATCTAAGACACAATTACAGGTCTCTGGTTTTTTTTTTTTTTTTTTACTCACCAGGAACAAAACAGTACAAAGATAACCAACAGCTTGGAGAAGAAACAAGTCTAAGTGAGCCACAACCTCATCTACCCTGAGACCAGAAGAACTAGACGGTGTCCAGCTAACAGTTCTGACTGGGGTTACAAACGTTGGTCCCAGAGAGAACAGGAGAAAAATACGGAGAACTCAAATTCTTATTTTAAAAAAGCCAGACAAACTGGTACGGCAGAGAACAGAGGACTCCCTGAGACTACTGCCCTGAGACACTTTTTAAACCTAGAACCAAGCCTATCCCGAGATTACCTTTTAACAAAATAGCAGAGTGGCAAACAAAGTAAAGGACACTACCTGTAGTAAGATCAGTGCCCTACACAAAAACCATCAGTATGAAGCCAAAAGATCAACAATTACTTGAAAGCAAAGATGAGAAGATAAGGGGGCAGGGAAACGAGAGTACCAGAAAAAGAACAAACTGAACATAATTAGAGAGAATGCTGACACATTGTGATAAATGTAATTAACGTCAGTGAACAATTTGTGTGGAAACTGTCAAATGGGAACCTAAGTTGATGTGTAAACTTTCATCAAAAACTAAATGTTATTGAAAAACAAACAAGCATTAAAGAATTATACTGACATTCGATTAGAAAAATATCTTAAATTTTGTATACTTATGAATGACTGACTCAAATGTCTACCATGTTATATACTCCATAAAGTTGTGCATGTAAGATACACAATTTGGGTCCATATTGTACAGGAAGGGAAAAAAGAAAAAAAAAAAAAGAAAGGTACTTTTATAAAGCATTACCTACCAACTGAAGAGAAATATATCTTCATAATTTTTCTTCCAGGATATTATTACTTCTAGTATACCATGTAACAGCTCTTCATCATCTATGCTTTTGGTTTGCAAAGACGAATTGAAAATGGCAAAATATCCAAATCCTCCTGAAGTAAAATTCAAAGTAAAAATGACAAATTTAAATTAAAAAAAAAATACATATTGCTACTATAAAAAAGAAACTCTTGTACTTTGAGAAGTGCTCAGGGTAAAAACTCTAAAAAGGGCTTATACGAAAGAATCAGTAAACGAGCTTTAAACTAACTCTACGGGGCAGAGATCCTATGGACATGTCCAGCACCTAGAATAGTACAGGATTTTTTTTTTTCTTTCTTTCTCATTTTTTAATACATGGTATTGTGCTTTACACTACCCATGCTGTTTTTGTCTTAGTTTAAGTACAGGACTTATTCAGCAGACCCAACTCTCAAATAAAAACAAAACAACCATAGCTGTAGAGCGCAAAGTTAATTAAGGATGTAAAATAGAACATACTGTTCCGTAATTCCTACATTCGTTGATCTGCATCTACTATGTCCAGAAAGCTCTTATGGGTCCCCACTCTTTAAAATCCCTGGTCATTATTTGTTTACTTATTTACTATTATCTCAATTAGATGAGGGCAGGAACCTTGTCTGTTTTAGCCAACCCTGTACAACCCTAGCGCAATGCCTGCGAGACAGAGAAAATTATGTTGACTGGCTAAATGAAGAATAAATGAACAAATGAATGTATACCAGATACCCTGCTAGATGCTGGGGAGAGAAAGACGAGCAAAATCCAGTCTCTGATCTGAAACGGACTCATCTAATTGTGTGGATGACTTAAAAACAAATTAGAATACACAATGGATAAACACGGGGCGCCTAGAACAGGAAGCAACTATCTCCATCTAGGCGAGTCGAGAATAGCTTCCTGAAGTTGGGGTTTGAATCCAGATTTTTAGTTTGCAAGACTAGCAAAGGGTCACGCCTTTCTCCGACCCTGCCCTCCTTGGCTTACAACCCACCCTGCGCTCCTTGGCTTACAACCTACCCTGGAGAAATCAACTACACTCCCATCGCATACTTCTCTCCTCTCTGCAGTCAGTTCAGCTCTGTGCCTATTCCAAACTGCAAATCCCAACCGAATCCCACACTAACTCTGCAAGTGAAGTCAGTGGTGAAGCTTAATGCCACAAAAATGTATCGCTGGCCAGGTCCGCAGTGCCATTTGGCAATTTTTTATGTTAACGGACAGATTCTTCTATGTCCAACTTTCATCACCCTTCCTAACTAAAACCCACAATCCAATGTCAACTCATTAAATGGCCTGACCTATTTCACAGAGGACATGAAGCTTCCCAGGCCCTTTAACTACATCTGCACCCATGCCTGCATCCGCCTCACCTCATCTCACAGAAAAGTCCCTCCTCCTAGTCAAGGGAATTGCTAACCACGCTCCGGGTCCTATCCTATTTGTCCCCACCCCCATCTTCTCAGTGGGCACTTCCCTCCCCAACCATTCCCCGTCCTCTATCTTCATCCCTCCTCCTCCCATTTTCCTCTCAACATCCGGATTTTCCCTTTCACCCAGTGTGTTTCCAACGTTCACTCACCTTCATACTTAATTTAGGTCAATGGCTCCTTACTGCCTATAGCTTAAAGTCCAAATTCCTTACTCTACAAAACCAGGCCTCCATGATCTGGTCCCTACCATTTCTCAGAATTCATCTTCTGGTGCACCCCAATACCCTCTGCCCCCAACTTTCCACCTTGAATGCCAGCCAGACTCAACTACATGCACCTTACATGCTTTTATGTGCCCAGAATGCCCTTCCCCAACTACATCTACATGGAAAACAATTCATCCTTCAAGACCCAGGTGAAGCATTTCTTTGTGAATCTCTCCCAACATCTCAAAGCACGGTGGGAAACTACCTCCCTTCTGCTGCTCCCATACATGCTTTTGCTGCACCGGTTATCATATGATGTAACTTTATGCCTGTCTCCTCTACCACATTAGGACAGGAGCTGACACACAGCAGGGGCTCAATCCATGTTTATTAGAACGTAAGAAGAAAATGAACTAATAGAATGCACCCTGTCCAAAGAAATTTCAAATATAACAAGAAACATTGCCTCTTTGGCCTTGATATGTTCAGTCACTGGTCAAGACTCCCCTGATTAGGGAGAAATGAGGTTTGGCTAAAAAAGCCATACATGGAAAAGAAATGATTAGAGGACACTTGTGGGTATAAATCTTCCCTCAACACTACAGCATTTCTGGACCGCCAGAGTGATGACAGTCACTCCAGTGACACTCATTTTAATGACTGCCAACTTGTTATGTGACAGAAGTATAAGCTAGGAAGAAAAATCAGTTGTAATTCAATCTATTACATTAAGAAATACTCTTTCATCTTAAGCAATATTGAACTAACGAAATATTAATGATCAAGCAACTAACCATCAATATAGTAAAGATCTTCCTTAGGCCAGGCCAAAAGTGCAGGTATACATTCAGCAATGAATTTTTTCTTTTCTTCTTTTAACAAAAACGGACAGAGACTTTGAATGGTATGCAAATTACCTTCCGTTAGTGGGAAAAAACTGTTTAAAGAAAACACATGAATTACATTTAATCTAAATATGCAATTATTTCAGAAAATTCCCGTTATTCAGGCTGCTCAAAAAGACTAATAATTCCAGTACACAAAACATAGAGAAAAAAAAAAAAAAAAAACTCTGATAACAGACTAACAATGCTGATCCTGAATGATGAAACTGTGAGTGATTTTTTTTCCCTCTTCTCTTTCCTGTGGGCTTCCAGTTTTTTAAATAAGCATATATAACTTTTCCCCACATGTAAATTTTTTTAAATTATACAAACAATTCTTGATTAAGGTCTTTTAAGATTCAATTTAAAAAATACTTTCTACGCACTGATACTCACATATGTACATAGTTATGCTGTTGTTGTTAGGCCCCTTGATCTGATTCTGACTCATAACGGCCCCACGTAACAAAGCAGAACTGCTCCAGAGGGTTCCTAAACTGTAACCCTTATGGGGGCAGATCATCAGCTATTTTCCACTACAGGGCCGTTGGGTGGGTTTGAACCGCCAACCTTTCTGTTAGCAGCCAAACGCGTAACCACTGTGCCACCAGACGCATATGTATAACTGGGCTTTACTTACAGAAATGGGATCACACTAAACATACTATTCTATGATGTGCCACTTAATAAAAATGTGCTTTGGAAATCTTTCCATGTCAGGTCATACAGGTCTATATCATTCTATTTTAAAGTTATTAACAAGGGGGAAAAAATTCATAAAAATTCATACAATGAGTGTATCATTATTTAACTATTTCCCTACTGGTGAACATTTAGGTTTTTTTCCAAGTTTCCGCTCTTACAAATAGTGTCGCAATAAATGTTCTTAACAGCTATTATCCTGCATGCATGCAAGTATCTCTTCAGGTCAGATTCCTACACGTGGAGTTATAAAATCATGGGATTTGAGTATATTAACAACACATCTAATAGGATATTTTTTTATATCCTAATAAAAAATATAGTTTTAATAACATATCTAATAGGAGCTCGACTACTGGCTGAAAGCCTGGCAGTTCAAACCCACCCAGAGGCAACTCAGAAGACAGGCCTGGAGATCTGCTTCTGAAATGTCACGGCCTTGAAAACCCTATGGAGCAGTTCTACTTAGCACACATGAAGTCATTATGGGGCAGAATTAACTCGATGGCAACTAACAACAACACGCTTTGGTAACTTCAAACTGCTTTCTGGAAAAGCATAATCAATTTGTATTTTCACCAAAAACTGTGAACCTTTTTCATCCTTGGATGTATGGTGGATGAAAGATGCTTCTTTTAGTTTGTATTTCTTTCATTACTGTAGGAGCCCTGGTGTTGCACTGGTTAAGCATTTGGCTGCTAACACAAAGGTCAGCAGTTCAAATCCACCAGCCATTCCTTGAAAACCCTATGGGGCGGTTCTACTCTGTCCTATAGGGTCACTATAAGTTGGAACTGACTTGACGGCAATGGGTTTTTGGTCATATCCTTTGACCAATTCATCTATAAATTTCTTGTTCACATCCTTGACGTATTTTTCAATTTGGATGTTTTAACTGATTTATAGAAGATATTTACATATTCCAGATATTAATCCTGTGTTAATTTGCAAATGTTTTCCCCAATTTTGTCATTTGTCTCTTAACCTCTGTTTATTGAATTTTTGTCATAGTTTCCATTTCTATAAAGTCAAACATCTATTTTTTCATTTATGGATTCTGGATTTTGCATTTTATGTAAAGGCCTTCTTCTTTTATTTTCCTCTAAGACTTTAGAGATCTGTTCTGTACATTTAGCTCTTTATGTGGACTTGACTTTTGTGTATAATGTGAGGGGAGTGAGTCTCCCTCACAATGCTGTTTAAAATAAACATAAAATTCTTCATTTTTTCCCCCATTTCCTTTAATTTCCACATTTTCTAATTAAACTAAATTACAAACTAAAAACATTTTAAATAAGAATACCCGTCTTCTGAATTCCTATAGTGATGTTTCACGTCCTCAGATGTAATGGTTCCAGAAAAGACCAACTTAACAATAATAAGAGACCAAAGGGTGCCACTTGCTTTGGATCTAAAAATGAAAAAGAAATTGTCTGTTTTAAAAGGGTACTTAATAAGATTTTTTAACATCTGGATTCCTTTTTACAGAATTAATTAAACCACCAGCTGAGAGGTCAACTCACCCAGGATATCTGTACCAAAGCAACTGCCATTACCCAAAGCATTGGGAGTTCAGGCTTCCGATATTCCTTCACAACCGATACTGAACTGTCACTGCAAGGCAATTCCATAGCCCTCAAGTCCTAAGAGGGGAGATGACCTTAAAGAGGACCAGTAGCTACAGCTGAGAAAAGGACAGATCCCACATGACAACTAGGCTGGCTGAAGCTGAAGAACCACGGAGGTACTAACATCCACTGGGAAGGTTGTAAGCGTCAGGTACATGGGAGTGGGACTGGGGAGAAAGACTTGTTCAGCCCGGGTTCTCTGATCCTGCAAAGTATGGTAAAAATACTACAGGCAAGTGATAAATGTTTTAAGAGAAAGAAGGCCAACACAGTAATTTCAAGAAGCTAACTGCTAGGAAGAAAGGCCTAGTGATCTACTTCCAAAAATCAGCCAGGGAAAACGTCATGTATCACAACGGTCTGATCCTGTAGCGCATGAGGTCGCCGTGAGTTGGGGGCTGATTTGAGGGCAGCCAACAGTAACGATCACGAAAAAAAAAAAAATCTACCTGCTATAACCGCATAAGGACTTGGTTTTCATACCTACTTCCTCATTCAGAATGGGTTTTGTACTTGTAAGATTAGGACACACCCCTGGTGGCACAGTGGTTAAGAGCTCGACTGCTAACCAAAAGGCTGGCAGTTCAAATCCACCAGCCGCTCCTTGGAAACCCTATGGGGCAGGTCTACTCTGCCCTATAGGTTCACTATCAGTCAGAATCAATCCAACGGCAACATGTTTGGTTTTTTGGGGGTTAGAGCAACATGCGAGGTTGAATTTGAGGGTAGTGGAAGGATGGGTTACAGACAACAAATTAAAACAACTTCCACATCATCTATTTCTTTGACCTGCATCTGCCCCTTGAATGTATTTATAAATAATACATAAATGATACGGTACATTTATAAATATAAATACAAGTTATAATACATTTACATGTATAATACATTAATATTAACATATATTTATAATATTCTAAATGATATCATATACCTAGGATACACAAAATGTATTTTATATATTGTAATTATAAATTACAACAAATTTACATTACTATACATTTATAATACGTCGTACTATACATTTATAATACATAATTTATTACATACATTTATAAGGCATAATTTACATATAAAATGTAAATGTACTGCAAATATATAATATGTAAATACATTTATATATTAAAATAAGAAAGGCAAAGTCCAAACACCTCCCCTGAAGAGTAAATCACATACTCAGTAGCCACAAAGTATTTATCACTAAGAAACAAAGGTTAATTTAGACTGACTCTTTGAGTAAGGATAAGCATGTGAAGTAGACTTATATTTTAAACAAAAGCCAAAGCCATAAACAAGTAAAAGAATCACAAAAAAAGCAAAACTGAATGGGGGCTTTACCTGGTAAATATCAGCTTCAGAAGGCCAGAAGTATTTCTGAGTGCACACAGGTTATCGTACGTAATATTCATTCTTTGAAGCATGTCACAGAAGTCGGTCAGAAAAGCAGGCGGGTTGTCTAATTCTTCACACCACTGCAGGGAACAGAGGAGCTCTGCAACTAACACAACGACAGCACCGGGTTTTCAGGAGTGCTTTGTGGACACACCTGCAATCCTTCGTACTTCTCTGCCTCACTTTCACGCTTCCACCCAGTCAGCTCGAAACATCTACAGCCTGATTTTCCAATCAGCCTGGAGTGTTCAATGACAATGAAAACTGAAAATAGTTGCCTGATACAAAATCCCACCCTCTCCCAAATCTTACTTGGTCTCTTTCTGACTAGTTAAGAATGTGACAGGGACCTAGGTCACTGGAGACACTGGAAGAATCCTTCTATTGTTTCTGCCACAACTGGTAAGAGGCTGCATAGAGGATAAACAACTGAGGGACCCAAGACCTGAGGAGAGAAGCTCATGTCGACATGGCGGGAAATGGGTTACAGCGTGATACAGTGAAAGCGCACGGCCGCTGGAGAGACTGCCCAGGCTGAAACCTGCATTCTCCCATGAGCTGTACACACAGTTTCCAACAGGACACTAAAACCTACCTCACTGGACTGTGGTGAGAATTAAATGACAAAGTGTCTACCGCAAAACCTTACATACGATAGGTTTTTCATTCATAAACAGTCACAAGCTCCCCTTACTAAGTTATATATGGGTTTTGAAGTCATTAGACCTGAGACCTGGTTCAAAATTGAAGCCTGTCCCCTATATGCCAAGTGACTCTGGCCAAGTCAAGATAAGAACAATAATAATAATATCTGACTTAAAGGACTGAGAAGAAAATTAAATAATGGTGCCAGTTTACAAGCAGAAGCACAATTAATGAACATAAAGTATTACAATGACTTTGATTTCCATTTTTGTGCTGGAGAGGGTCTCTCCGTGAGCTCACCTCCTGGCCCTTGCAGAATGTGGAGCTGGCTGACCAAAACAGCTATTTCAGTGTTTAGGCGTCTTTCAAAGGACAATAAGCAGTAACCGTTAGAGCTGAGGGCTTAGAAAAAAAGACTGACACAGGATTTATGCAACACCTCTACTTTTCATAGTATCCTGTTACCTACAATTCTAAGCCACTCCCTGGAATGGGGAAATCATGGCGATCCCATGTGTGTCAGAGTACAACTGTACTCTATAGGGTTTACAATGACTTTTTCAGAAGTAGATCCCAGGGCCTCTCTTCCAAGACACCTCTGAGTGGACTCGAACTGCCAAACTTTTTGTTAGCAGTCAAGCCTGCACCACCCAAATCTTCTTAAGATTTCAACATGTGAACCTCCCATTTACCAGGAAAAAAAATTATAGCCCTATGAATATACAGGTTTAGTGGTTCGAAAAAAATCAACTGAAATTTCAGAATCCTTGATCAAATACCAGAGTCTCATCTAACCTTTTTTTTTATGCTATGTCCTGTACGCTCTGCATATACTGACATATTCCAGTTTCAGAAACTGGTCTTCTGCCAAATTATGCTCCACAGCTAACAAGATTATAGTAAGATTTCTGTATGTTTTCATCTAATTTGCAATTTGATTTAACATCACTTAAACCAAAAAAACCAAACCCAGGGCCGTCGAGTCGATTCCAACTCATAGCGACCCTAGAGGACAGGGGAGAACTGCCCCATAGAGTTTCCAAGGAGCACCTGGCAGATTCAAACTGCCAACCCTTTGGTTAGCAGCCGTAGCACTTAACCACTACGCCACCAGGGTTTCCAACATCACTTAAGTGACTTCAAATTCCCCATCTCTAAGACAGTTTTTAAGACAGTTAATAGGAGCTAAAGATCCTTGAATTAAGGATTTAAACTGCAGTGTGATCGAAACTGTTTAAAAATTATAGTCATTCAGGTACTACTTTATATTTGAATACTCATATATACTTACTTATTTTCACAAGCTCATTATTTTCTAGGACTACTTCCTTCTTCAGTACAATTAACATCATTTTGCTCAACAATGCTGAAGTACACAAATGGCTGGGAAGGGTCTTTATATCTTCTTCCTCAAATTCTGTTTGGAAACACTCATGATTCAAACTCAATCTCCCTTCCAAAAGAGGCCGGTGTAACCACTGTAAAAAGAAAACATTAAATTGCATACAAAATCATTTAAAAAAAAACCCACTGCCGTCGAGTCGATTCCGACTCATAGCGACCCAATGGGACAGAGTAGAACTGCCCCATAGAGTTTCCAAGGAGCACCTGGTGGCTTCGAACTGCCAACCCTTTGGTTAGCGGCCGTAGCACTTAACCACTACGCCACCAGGGTTTCCACAAAATCATTGTCATTAGATATTCTAAATTATTTACACCGAAGCTACTCTGACTGGGAACAAAAATGAAGTTACTAAAAATATTTCGTTTATTAGTAAAAACCGCAGAAACCTAGCTGTTTGGTCTACTACAGGGAATTATCAACATGTGTATTTGTTTAAGGCTCTTTAAAATCTGAAGTCTTGTTCACCATTGTACCATGGCTCCTGCCAGCATCTCCCCACACCCTGCAAAGAGCAGACACAGAATATACGAGCATTCGGAGACATAAAGGTAAGTATGACACTCGTTTCATGTACTTTTTTTCTTCCCCGGGATAAAATAAAAAGTATTTGGGCTTGCATGGAGTCCAGAGTTCAGAATGAACCATGCACTCATCCATCCAAACGTACCTGCATAGGAAGAGACTGTCTCATCTGCTCCCATTCACTGTCGTCTGGCATGACACTTGCAATATAAACCCCCAGAAGATCAGGATCTTTACTCTCCAGAAGTTTA
This sequence comes from Elephas maximus indicus, assembly GCF_024166365.1. Classification (NCBI taxonomy): domain Eukaryota; kingdom Metazoa; phylum Chordata; class Mammalia; order Proboscidea; family Elephantidae; genus Elephas; species Elephas maximus. Next base: position 32,857,783 of record NC_064836.1, on the reverse strand, counting down.
TTCAGGAAATCGTGAACAGTAGACAAGAGGACTCGGAGACTGGAAATAATGAAAAGAACTTACTGCTGTGGTTATGCTGGGACTAATTTCTACACCGTCACACACGTTAGCTACTCTATGGCAGATAATAGCCTACTGAACACACACACACACCCACACACACACACAGTCAGATCGGGGATTCGATCCAACATTTAGGATTAGAAATTGAGTGCTGAGTCTATCTCAAAATAAACGGGACCTGGACTGTTACAGATTAGTTATTTCTGGACTATAGCTACCTTACTCGAAGAAAAGAGCATGACAATCAAAAAAAGAAAAGATCTGACCTAATTCCAACAGCCTCTGGGTATGTTCTCTCAGGTTTCACTTTTATATGTATTTAGGTAAAAAAAAAAGTGAAATACATTTGCAATTCAGCTTTTCAACAGTAGATACCTGACTCAGAAACAACCAACGAGGAACAAGCGATACACGTGATAGCCAGTGAGGGGTTACAGTTTCAATCCACAACTGTCTGTGATAGGGTAAGACTGCCATCGTATCACTGACCATAAACGAATTAGGAGTCCAGCAGGGTGTATTATAACAAACCGTCCTTCAAGTAAGAGACAGTTTAACTGGGTGACCATTAAAATAAAATCCTTTTGGAAAAATTTAGTTGTGTGGATCTTCTTTTGAATTTTCATGGACTTCTCACATGACAAGACATTTTTCATAGGCACTCACAGAAATCATACACTCTTACTTATTTAAGGACAGTAATCAAATATAAAACACTGCAACTGAGTACAAAAAAGGTTACCTCTTGACATCCAAAGATGAAGACTGAACTCGGTTCTTGAGCCAAACAGCAGATGAACGTAGGAAGTTACTCTGTTTATATGTATTGTCAATTTGATGGACCAAGAAATTTACGCCAGACAGCCAGGTGTTTTTCAGTTTACAGATAAGAAAGTCTAAAATCAAGATGTCAACAGGAATTTGTAACCCTCAATTAACTCTAATCAGTACAAAATGTTTGAAAGAACTCATTGCAGATGTGAGATTTTTAAGACGTCATTTAAAAAAGAAAACACACAATTGATATTCAATTGCCAAAACTAAATAACTGCATCATAAGCATGCAATAATACATGCTACCTCATACCACATAAATGTAAAAACAGTAAAATTTTAAAAGTTAATTTTTTTCTGCTCTGAACTTTTTTTATAAGTTATCCTTTTAGACATGAGAAAAACTAAACTTTTTCCAAATAGAGTAGTAGAAAGAGCTGGAGAAAGAGAGTTCTCTACTATTTTTTTGTATTCCCTTCATAAGTAAGGAGCCCTGATGGCACAGTGGTTAAGCGCTCGGCTGCTACCAGAAAAGTTGGTGGTTCAAGCCCGCCAGCTGCTCTGTGGGAGAAAAACGTGGCAGTCTACTTCTGTAAAGGTGACAGGTTTGGCAACCCTATAGGGCAGTTCTATTCTGTCCTGCAGGGCTGCTATGAGGTGGAATGGACTCGACAGCACTGGGTTTGATGGGTTTTGGTTTCATAAATAAATCTAAATTAACATATAAGGAAAAGAATAAACCAAAAACCCGTTGCTGTCAAGTAGATTCCGACTCATAGCAACCCTATAGGACAGAGTAGCGACCCTGTAGGGCAGAGGAGAACTGCCCCATGGAGTTTTCAAGGAGCGCCTGGTGGATTTGAACTGATGGCCTTTGGTTAGCAGCCACAGCGATTAACCACTACACCACCAGGGTTTCCAGGACAAGAATACAGTCCTCAGAAAAGGCAATGTTAATTTCATTTTGAGATATGCCAAGACAAAGAGAGATTATTGCCCCCCTTTTATAAATGAGGAAACTGAGGCATTACGAAACTTGCCAGAACTACTGAGCAGAGAGGGCTAAGATTCTAACTTATCTATCATGGCCCCTTCCCTAAGTATTTCCTCGATATCAAGTAAGAACTTTAGACATAACACCTACACATCTTTAACTGGGCTTCTAAAGCTGAAAGTGTACAGGATTTGTAACCCTTTTCTTAAAGTGCTTTAGACTTCCAAACAAATGATGACTCAATTGCTAAACCTGCACTTACACTCACTATGAAGGTCAGAGCCAGAGATTCCCACCTAAACATCTGAGCTATTACCTGGTAAATGTGTTTCTTCTTTGCTCTGAGCACACAACTGAAAGACAGTTAATAACAAATCCTCAGATGACGGCATTAGCAAACATCCTTTCATGGAGCTGAAATAATTATAGACCACATCACAGACGTGAGACAATGATGAGTTGTTATTCTCAGCTTCTGACAATGTCTTTGTTTTGGATAAAGTTTCATGAAGTTTAACGATAATTCTTTCAACATATACTTCTCCAATCAAGTAACCTAGAGAAAAAAAGTTGAAACAGACAAAAAACCCCAAAAATATATGTTTTACATTTTTTTATTGTGATAAAAATATTAAGTAACAAAACATTTGTCATTTCAATAATCTTCACGTGGACAGTGTGGTGACATTAAACATGTTCCCCATGTTGTTCCACCATCGTCATGGACTCTTCCTGAATTCTCCCGTCACCCTTAACAGACGCTCGGTGTTCCCTACGCACTGTGTCTTCCTGTCCCCCTCCCTCCTGCCTGCCCCAGGTAACTGTTAATAAACTTTGATCTCTATACACTTGCCTATTCTAGACTTTTCATATAAGTGGGATCATATAATTATCTGTTCTTTTATGACTATCTTATTTCACTCAGCAGAATGTTTTCACATTAACAGTACATTTTTGAATACCTTACTCTGGGTTAATAGCCACTTGGGTTTTTCCATATTTTTTTTTAAAGGTGTTTATGTTTTAAACAAAAGAAAATCATAACCACAAATCCATTTGTTCTCTCACTCGTAAAAGCCCTCAGGTAAAAAAAAAAAAAAGTAGTTTTAAATTAAATAAAAAAAAAGCAACACTTTGCAAAATGAGATTGAGGACTTCTATTAAATTCAAAACCCTTTAGTAGACTATAAGACTAAAAATATTAAGTATCATTGTAAAGATTAATAAACATTTAATGTGTTTACAACATCAAGATATTTGAATCAACTCAATCATGTTATTCTCAGCCAATAATCTCCAAGCTAAGCTGCATGGAACCCCGCAGAAGGTGAAACAGATTATCCCCACTAGATACCAGAAGCCAGCATTTTACCTACCATTTTCAATATGCTGGGATAATACCAAGCTTAGGAGGGTCCATCTTTCTGAGAAATAAGGTTCTGAAGATACTGTGGATTCCACGCCCAGGTCACACAGGTGATCTGCCAACTTTACCAATTTCTCCCCAAGGGTGTCTCCTTTTAGCCAGAGAGTTACCAAAGCATGTTTATCTGAACTGGAACACGCCTAAAACCGTAAAAATGGAAGCAAAATTAGAGACAGAATGGAAAAGAAATCTGCCCAAAACTACCGTGCTACCTCTCTTCATCACTGTGGTCCCAACAACGCTTTCCCCAAGTCTTCCTCCTCCTCAAGTTACAGGAAGCCTGGTTATCTTCCCTGTGCCCCGCTTGTTGTTAGGTATCGTTGAGTCGGTTTTGACTCATAGCAACCCCGTATGACAGAGTAGAGCTGTCCCATAGGGTTTTGTAGGCTGTAATCTTTACAGGAACAGACCACCAGGTCCTTCTCCTGCAAAGCCGCTGGGGGGGTTTGTACCGCCAACCTTTCGGTTAGCGGCTGAGTAATTATTAGCCTTGCTGATGTCGACCTCCAAGCTTTGCTCATGCTATCTTCGCTACCATAAATACCCCTTCTTTACTTACCAAACCCCATTCACACTTGGAGAATCAGTACAAATCCCACCTGCTTCATGAAGTATTCCCCATCTACTCTAGCCCACACTGACCACCGCTTTCCTCTGACTTCGTAGAGCACTTACTGGATTGCATTATTATTATGTTTAATCTGCATATGTCTTGTCTTTCAAGGAGACCGTAAATTCCTTGAAGACAGGGACTGTCTTAGACTTCTTTGATACATGCTATCTACACTGTAGATATGTTCAAGGAATAATGAATGGATGAACTTTGAAGACAGATTCACAAACACTCTCTATATGTTAAATTTTTGTTCATTGACTTTGCTAAGATTAAAGAACAATTAATTCATAATAATGGTAAGTTGCTCCGTTGTGAACAATGGGACTTATCATTTCCCCAAATTCTCTGAAATAAAGTTACTGGGGCCAGGTATCTGACTGCAACTGGTTTATTTTCATGGGGTGGAGAAGGCAAAAAAAAAAGCTGTAAATCCACCCCCAAAAGCATGCTGATCCATGTTCCCAGAGCTTCTTTTGCTTTAAGGGATGAGAAGAAAGGAATTTGCAACTTGGTTCATCTCAAAGCAATCTGGAAGAAAAAGAAATCCAAGTGCAGATTGGGTAGTGACTGAAAAACTGCTTATCTTTTTATTTAAAAAGAAAAAAACGTAGATAACTAGCGCTTCTATTTTTAGCCCAAGCTTTCCCACTGAACTATCCTTGTAATCTCGGACATTATCTCTTAACCAACCTGGAAACAAAACGATTAACCGAGAAAAACTCTCTGAGGTCCTTTTCTGGTTCTAAAATTCAGGTGTGTTTTTTTCTTTCTCTTTAAAGATGCTGATTTTAGGACTCTGCTCTGCATAAATACCAGAAAAACTACTTCACAGTTTAGAGGGGTTTAATACTGGCTTCCCTAAAATAGTTTAGCAAATGAAAATCAATCTATTCTACAGAATCCTGGTAGAGAAAATAAACTACTGAATTAAATGTCTCTCAGGCTAGCAGACTTGAAGTTGAACTTCTCAATGTATAAACACGTCTAAGAAAAAGAATCTGTCCAGGTGCTAAGGAAGCTACTCATGCCTGGAAGTACAAGCGGAGCACATTAGGAACTTCCACGCACGAAATGGGATGAGAATATTCTTTCAAGAAATATCTGGGCCACCCAGTAGGCACACTCCTGAGGTGGAAATGGATACTTCAGTCTACGTTGATAAAACTACCTCCCCTTGCTCTAATCCCAGGCTTACCCAGAAGCCTTCTGATTTGCCTACAGGTAACGAAGGCACTGGATCATAACGCTAATGCAAAGGGTATGCCTGATAATTACATTTCTCATTGAAAATATTAAACTAATGTTCTGTATTTAGTTTGTAAAAATAAGCCTTAAGTTAAAAAAAGTTATCTCACTATGTAAAATAGACAAATTATTTCTAAAAATGCTAAAAAGAAGAACTTTACGTAGCTGGTCAACAACATTTATATAGTTGAGAAAGTATTAGTTTTAGTTATATCATTAAATCTTCCTTAGAAAAGAATATGTAAGCCATATTTTAAAATTTTTAAATTGTTATGATCCTTGATTTTTTTTTTCATTATTCTTATCACTAATAATTTAGTCAAGTGGCGATCACACAAAGGCTGGAAGACTTTAATGTGTCTCCCTAGTATTCCAGACTAATCCCCTGCCACTGAGTCGCTTCCAACTCACAGCAACCCTATAGGAGGTAGAACTAGCCCATAGAGTTTCCTAGGAGTTCTGATGGATTCGAACTGCGGATCTTTTGGTTAGCAGCCGAGCTCTTAACCACTATGCCACCAAGGCTCCATTCCAGAGTAGGGCAAGCTTAATTTCCTGGTACTCTCTAGCCAAAGCTAGAACCAGTCAATCAATCTCTAAAGAAGAAAAAATAACTAGGGTAAGAGTTGAAATCTGTGGCCTTAGTTTAAAAGAAAAGAAAATATTTACCTCGCCCTATGTTACCTGCTAGGAAACGAACACTGGATTTTCCAGAGCCTGTTTATTCTTCCACAATAATCCTAACCAGAAAAACAAAACCACAGGAAGGCAAATACCCAGTGTTTTCCCGAATCAAGGGAAGAAAGTTACAACGATAAGGAAGTTCTTTAATACAGACATCTGGCCACATACCAGGGTGTGAATATGACTATGGTTTTAATTTTTCTATACCTATAAATACAAACAAAAATTTCTAAGATACCTTTTCAATAACCTGAAGAAGAGAATCCCATTTCAGCTCCACCTGAAAGACAAAAAAGAGTAAGAAACAATCTGCTAAAAGGAATAACAAAACTTTCATAACATAATTGATGTGATCATGTGACCAATACAAAACTAAAACTTTTTTAGCTAGGCACTCCACCTAAAAAGCATGGACTAAAAGGACTCACCCTTTTATTATCAAGCTTTTGTCATCTTAACACTCACTGAACACTTGCCCAGCAATCTCAGACACTTTCCAAATTATAATGTACTGCTTGTCTTTAAATTGGGTCTTAGTCAAGAAACAATCCAAACATTGTTTAATGAGAAACTAGTTTGCTCTGTGAACCTTCATCTGAAGTACAATAAAAAATAAAAACCCAGAAGCGAGCCCCATGAAAATCTCATTCTACTCGTCTATTATTAAAATAGTTTTGCCAGCATAAATTATTCTAGTTTAAAATGACATACAATGGTAATACCTCAGTTAAATCATCCAAGACATCTTTTCTTTCCGTATTACTGTCACAGCAGCGAAGGGCACTGTACAAAATGTCCATCAGGAAGTCAGCATCCTTCTTCTGATCTTCATTTAGCCAGCTGATTACTTTCCGGTATAAAAACTGCACTGCGGGATTTTTCTGTGCAAGTTTAGATATTTCAAGAGATTTACCTTTGCCAATACCCTGTTCGTCATCACCTAGTAGCACTTTAAATACCTGGCTTGAAGAGAAGGTGCTGAGCAGAGTGGAAAGAAACTTTAGGTGTTGCTCTGACGTTTGCTCATTGATGTAATTAATACTCATCTTTGCTAGTTTGTACACTAAGTCTTCCAAGGGTTTTTTCCTTAGAGGAGATATGAGGTCTGAAAGATTATGAGACACAGGTTCAGTCACTAATTCAGAGCCCTCGCTGTTCTCTCCTTCTGAAGACACGCCCTTTTCATTCTCTTTATTACTTTCAGGTATCTCATCAGCAAATCTAACCTTACCGACTTTTTTTTTATTTGACTTCAATGCGCTCTTTGGCTTCTGGAGGACCTGTAACAGGCTAGATACACCCGAAACAGACTTGTCATCCACTTCTGGCTCATTAATTTTCTCAATGCAGACTTCTGACAGTCTTTCCCAGAAACTTAACAGCACTTTCTCCAAGTTGTGGGCCATTTTATCATCCTTTACTGTATCTGCCTTGGTTTCCCAGGAACTTAAAGTTTCTGCTAAATGGTTAAATAGCTGCCCATTTTGCAATCTTGGCTCTTTCAGAACTGCATCAATAAAAGGAATCAACTGAAAGAGAAAATACAAAATACGAAAAATCCATTTTGGAGAAAAAGTAAAATTTAAACAAGATATTTGTAAAACACTAAAATTTCTATTATTTAATAACTAAAAAAACATGAATTTTACCCTAGAACTCTGAAAACAGTTAACATTAAGATCCTTTTCATGTCATATGAAGAGTTGAATGGTTTAACTGCATACCATCTGAATTACTTCTTCTATGGATATAGCTGACCAAGATTCTTGGTCATTAACAAATAATCCAGTTTTCTTTGCATCTTCTGAGCTTATTCAGGTTTTTTGCTTTTTGGCCTTTTACCAGTTGCTGTCAAGTCAACTCCGACTCACGGCACCCCCAAGGGCATCAGAGTAGAACTGTGCTCTGTAGCATTTACAATGGCTGAGTTTTTGGAAAAACACCACCAGGCCAGTCTTCCAAGGTGCCTCTGGGTGGACTGGAACCTCCGATCTCCCAGTTAGCATCCGAGAGCTTTAACCATCTGCACCACCCAGGGGAAATCTAAGATAGGACTTCAGTCAATATGAACAACACTTAAGGCCTACAGAATTCAGAGCCCTTTCTCTTAAAAGTTATAAGCACAAGAAAAATTAGTCATTGAATAGGAACTGGGCTTACATAATCTCATTAATTAATTTCCTACTATAATAGACCATGGAGCCCTGGTGGCACAGTGGTTAAGAGCTACAGCTGCTAAACAAAAGGTCAGCAGTTCGAATCTACCGGCCGCTCCTTGGGAACCCTATGGGGCAGCTCTACTCTGTCCTATACAGTCGCTATCAGCTAGAATTGATGCAACAGCAACGGGTTTGGTTTCTGGTTTATAATGGACCATATTCCAGAACCTGGTCATCGCTGATTGTAAAACAAAGCCCAATTATTCCCAAAAGGATTATTGTACTTGAATATTTCAGAATAAGATGTTTATTGTGCATATTTTAAACTGAAAAAGATGGTAAATAACATCTTCCAAATTGCTTTGCATTCTGAAATAAGCAGAGTTTTTATATCCAGAGATTGCTTAGTCCTCAGGCATGATATTATGCTAGCCACTGGCCGTACAGAATTTTACTTTACCTGGCTGGAAACACATATCACTCAATTTGTAAATTATAAATGTGAAATGTTTACGAAGAACACTAACTAATGAAAATGGCAACAAGACACAATGAGCGTGATTCTTTACAGTTGCTGCACGAAGGCACTGGTGACGTTTTTATGTTATAAATACCTGATCATTGACAAGCATCTTTTCCATCTCTTCCTCACCTAAGTTCTGCTGCATTATAAAACGTAAGCACTCAAAAAAAGCAGCTACTACAGCAGAGCACTCTGAAACGCTGGCTTTGATTCTCTCTGTTGACAGCCTAAGAAATAAAGAACAACCACAGCTTACTCTTCCATGAAAAAAAATAAGCAACTCAAGTCACCAAAGTCAGTCACTGAAAAGTCATTATGCAAAAAGGGGATATATTGTTTAATAAAAATTTTCAACTAAAAACTAATAACAACCTAATCTGACTGGAATATGCACTGGAAGAACTGTGAAAAAAAACTTATTTTCGAAAATGTTTCGGCAAAGTGAAAGATATTTCCTATTTATCCACCTGCAAAACTTGAAAAGAGAGGACTTAGTGGGGGGAAAAAAATTAATCATTAATAAAACCGTGTATCTTTTATGAAGTTCAATAAAACACACCTAAGTAATTTTTTAAGTATAAATCTAAATACTTATTATATTTAACCTGATAGAAGTTAAAATTTCACTGGCTCGTCTTCTGTATTTGGGCATTTGTATATATCAAAACACAAAAAAAATGACTCATTTGAAAAGTGGCCTATTTCTACCTGCAGGTCTTACCATACTTATCTTTCTGCTGGTATACCACTGAAGCCCTGAACCAAGGAAAGAACTAGAATTGTAATTCCCTGAAAATTTTTAAAGTGTTTAGTGAATAGCAAAATAGTCTGGGGAAATTTAAATAAGAAGAAGTTAAAATTTCACTGGCTCGTCTTCTGTATTTGGGCATTTGTACATATCAAAACACAAAAAAAATGACTCATTTGAAAAGTGGCCTATTTCCACCTGCAGGTCTTACCATACTTATCTTTCTGCTGGTATACCACTGAAGCCCTAAACCAAGGAAAGAACTAGAATTGTAATTCCCTGAAAATTTTTAAAGTGTTTAGTGAATAGCAAAATAGTCTGGGGAAATTTAAACAAGAAAGATGGTAAGTGCATCAGCCTACATTATGGCAACAAGAAAATCCTGTTTGCTTTAAAACTCGAGACTGTAACTTCCTCACCCTGTAACTAGAGAGGTAAGGAAAGTTTTGAAGAAATCCAGCTTTGGATCTGTAACGGGCTGAGGGAGCTTGCTGATGAACGGCAGGAGGTACGGGCACATAACAGTAGCCAGGCCCCGGCCACCTTCACGGACCACAGCTGACAGCTTGGGAAACACACTTTTTTTTGCATTTACGTGAGTCCAGCAGTCCTAACCAAAGAAAAGAATATAAAAGTAATTAGAAATCATAAAACATACATTTCCCAGTTAAAAGAAAAAACATGTGGGCTCTCAAAAATAAAAATCAATTACTTTTACCTTAAGAGTCTATAATCTCTCAGCACCATTAAAAACTAAAACTCTGAAATTGTAAGAAGTATATTACATATAGTATTTATGTATTCCACACACTTATGGGACAATATTAATCAGAAATCATTATTTGATTTAAAAGATTCCTATGAAATCTGTCTTCTGAAGGTGATTTTAATCTTAAATATAAGATTCAGATATGCTAAATTATAGTGGGCCACATATGGTTTAAATAATTATTACTAGCTAAACAGAAAAAAATGAAATAAAAGGTTTATGCCATTTTATACTGAGCTTAAGATATATATCAAGTTTTAAATTAAATATTTTATTTTCAAGAAACCATTTTTCCAGTAAGTATTAGATACTATAATCTGATAAGCCCTCTCTTACATGATATCTGGGCTTCTAAATTCAGCTAAGAAAACACGTACTCCCAAATGTACTTCTCATACACACCTCGATAGTTGTAAGTGTATACAGTACAGCTTCCCAGAGAGCTGGGCATACAACAGGGTCACTATCATCAATACTAAGTAGAACAGACGGGCTCACTTTGGATGCTTCATCTTTCATCAACCGTGGAATTCGCTGGCACAAAGCAGAAACTAATTCAAAATAAGCTGATCGGATCTAAAAGAAGAAATAGAAAGCTGAATTAAATTTAAGCTTAGTAAAGCTGTAATTCACCACCTGTTCGTCAGTTTGTTATACTGTGGGGCTGTGTGTTGCTATGATGCTGGAAGCTATGCCACCAGTATTTCAAATACCATCAGGCTCACCCATGGTAGACAGGTTTTGGCAGAACTTCCAGAAAGGCCTGGTGATCTACTTCTAAACATTAGCCAGTGACAACCTTATGGATCACAAGAGAATACTGCCTGATATATACAGTGTTGGAAAATGCACCCCCTTTGAGTTGGAGCCCTGGTGGCACAGTGGTTAAGAGCTTGGCTGGTAACCAAAAGGTCAGCAGTTCAAATCCACCAGCCGCTCCTTGGAAGCCCTATGGGGCAGCTCTACTCTGTCCTATAGGGTTGCTATGAATTGGAATCAACTCGACAGCAACGGGTTTCTTCTGGTTTTAGGTTAGAAGGTACTACACAATAACCACAACAATGGACCTGAACACTCCAATGATCATGAAGACGGGCTGGACCAGGCAACATTTCATTCTTTTATACATACAGTCACCATGAATCAGAGCCACCTTGATGAAAACTGACAACAAAGCTCTGGTAAGGTACGTTATGTATGGTAATGGCAAGTAGGTAACTGGGACTAACCTTCCAACAATAACACTAAAAGAGGAAGAAAAAGTATTTTAAAAATCTTCTTAAAAAAACCCGTTGCCATCGAGTCGATTCTGAATCATAGCGACCCTATAAGATAGAGTTAGAACTGCCCCATAGAGTTTCCAAGGAGCACCTGGTGGATTTGAACCACCAACCTTTTGGTTAGCAGCAGTACCACTTTCCCACTGTGCCACCAGGGTTTCCAAAAAAAAAAAAAATCTTCTTAGGGAGTATCAAAATGGCTAAAAATGCATGAGAAATTACCAGGCCAAAAGTGAAAGCAGAAAGAATTAATTCAGCTTTCTGTATCTTTGGCTGAAGCAAACAGGTAACCTCTCTAGAGGCAGAATCCTTCACTTGGGTCTCAAATTATTCCTACCAGTACAGTGGCCAGCACAAAGTCACATATAACCACAGACATAAAAAATAGGACACCACAAGACAAGACCAGCAAAAACAAAAGACTACGCAGAGGTCTAAGACTTTAAACTTTATAGCTGTCAGTTATAAAATCCATAGCAATGTTTTTTATATTTAAAGAAATAAAAGTTTAAAGAAATCTGCAGGAAAAAGAGTCCTAAAAAAAGTATTTTATCAGGTCTGAAAAATAATCAAGCACAATTTCTAAACTAAAAGAAAATTTAAAGTTCAATTCACAGATTAAGAACTTAAAAACAGATGATGAGAGAATCACTGCACTGGGAGACACAGCAGAAGAAATTATCCACAAAACTGCAGGAAGAGACAAAATGATAAAAAGCACCAGCAACAGCACAGAAGGCTTGAAGGCCTGAGTGAGAAGGTTTAGCAGATATTTAACCAGAATCCCAGAGGGTAAAAAGAACAATAGTGGAGCAAAGGAAATATCCGAAGAGCTAACCGCTAAGATTTCTGTACAGCCAACCAACACAAAAATCAACAGATTTAAGAATCCCAACAAATCTCAAGAAGGGTACATAGAAGGAAATTCACACCAAGACACATAATGCTGCAACTGCAAAACAAAAAAGGCAAAGAGAAGATCTCTGTCTAGCCAGAGGAAAAAGACAAATTGCATTCAAAGGAAGGACAGTAAGACTGATAGCTGACTTTCACACCAACAACGTGAATCAGGAAACAGTGGAATGTCCTCAAGAGACTGAAAGAAAATAACCACCAACATGTTATCCTGTACCTCACTAAAGTATCTTTCAAGAATGAGCATAAAATTAAAATATCTTCTGACTGTAGAAAAAAAAGAATGGACCAGTACAAAAAGAAATTCAAAAGGACATCCTCTGTACAGAAGGAAAACAATCCAAGACGGAAGGTAAGAAATGAAGAAAGAAATACAGAGCAAACAAAACAACAAATACGTAGCTGAATCTAAATGAAGACTGAGAAGCTAAGATAATATTTTGTGGGGTTAAAAACATATACATACACATGTAACTCCACACAATATTTTATTTGCATATATTTTATATAAACTATTACAAAATCAATATCAATGGTGTATTTAAAAACATGAACATACAGCATGACTAAGTATGTCTCTTCAATGCTAGGCAGGAAAACCGTATGATCATACTAGCAGATCAGAAAAAGCACTGGCATTCATTCGTGATATAAATGCTCAGTAATTCTATCCTCAGAATAAAATTACGATATTCTTAAACTGGATGAAATCTATAGCAAACATAATACCTAACACTGACAGTCTAAAACTATTTCCATTAAAGTCAGGAACAAGAAAAGGATGACCACTAATCACCACTTCTTTTCAATAAGGAACTGTTGTTGTTGTTGTTATCGTTGTTAGGTGCCATCAAGTCGGTTCCAACTCATAGCAACAATACAGGACAGCGTAAAACTGCCCCATATGGTTTCCAAGGAGCGGCTGGTGGATTCAAACTGCAGACTTTTTGGTTAGCGGCCGAGCTCTTAACCACTGTGCCACCACAGCTTCATAGAGTACATAACCAATGCAAAAAGATGAATGGAAAAAAAGCAAAGAACTGGAAAGGAACCCATATGCTATCTGTAAATTACAGCACTATAATGGGCTAGAAAGAATATTCAAAAAAATCTAAAGACAAATTATTAGAAATAATGGGAGTTTGGGAGAGCTGCGGGATATAAAATTAACACACAAAGGGTAGCATTCCTAACGCCAGTAGAAACAAAGTAGAAAATATAATCAGAAAAGAAAGCCCATTTCACAATGTAACAAAAACTATAAAGACACGTTCACCTGGAGAATATTACGAAACATTACTTTAGGATACAAACAACCAAATAGCCAAAACAATTCTGAAAAAGAACAATCAGAGGATTTCAAGATCTACTAACTATGAAAGAACAATAATCAAGACAGTGGGCACTGGTATAAGTATAGACATATAGATTAATGAAACAGAATAAATACTACAAAATCAAAGCCTCATATATGGTCAACTGAAGGGGCCCTAGTGGAACAGCTGCTAGCAGAAAGGTTGGTGGTTCGAATCCCCCCATGGTTCCACAGGAGAAAGACCTGGCGATCTGCTTCCTTAAAGATTACAGCAAAAGAAACCTTATGGGGCAGTTCTACTCTGTCACACAAAGTCCTTTTAAGTCGAAATCAACAAGATGGCAACTAACAACAACAACAACAAAAATGATCAGCTGAGTTTCAACAAAGGTACCAGCCAGGGTGAGGAAAGGATAGTCTTTTAACAGACAGATGCTCATATGAAAAAACAATTAATTCTGACTCTTACCCTTACACCATACACAAAAATTCACGCTAAATGGATCACCCATCTAAACTATAAAACTTCTGGGTTCCTTAGGTAAGACACCAAAAGCACAAACTACAAAAGAAAGAAGTATGAAATTAAGACTTTATCAAAATTAAAACTTCTACTCTTCCAAAACCATTAAGAAAATAAAAAGGCAAGCTACAGACTAGAAGAAAATATTCACATACTTTTATCTGACAAAATAACTTGTACCCCAAATCCACAACATAACAATGTCCGGGATATAATCTAAAACTATTCCACATATGAAGAGGAAGGAAAATGTGATTCCAGCTCAAGAGATAAGAGAGTTAACTGATGCCAACTCCAAGATGACCCAAATGTTATTTTCAGATGCAGACTTTAGAGCAGCCATTATAATTATATTCATTGAGGTAAAGGAAAATACTATAATAATGAACAAAAAAATAGGAAATTTTATCAATGAAATAGAAAACATAAAACACAAAAGAAAATTTTATAAATAAAACATACAGTATATAGAATAAAAAATGAGTAAAAGATTTGGACAGACACCTCACAAAAGATATACAAATGGCCAATGCAAACGAAAACCAAAGCCCTCGCTCTTCAGTCAATTCTGATTCATAGCAACCCTATGGGTCAGAGTAGACAGAACTGTCTCACAGGGTTTCCAAGGAGCAGCTGAGCAGATTTGAACTGCTGACCTTTTGGTTAATTGCCCAGCTCATAGCCACTGCGCATAACCACGTTAAAAGATGCTCATCAGGAGGTGGAGCCAAGACGGCAGAACAGACAGACGCTTCCATCAAGCCCTCTTTACAACAAAAAAAACCCAAAGACCCGAAAAAACGAGTGAAACAAGTACATTTGTGACAAGCTGGGAGCCCTGAGCATCAAAGGCAAGCTTATACAACGAACTGAGAGGCAGGAGAAGGAAGAGACCATTCAGAAGCAGAGAGGAGTTGCTGGACCTGAATCGCAGGGGGCCCTCAGGCACCATTCTCAGAGTGGCTGCGGCAGCGGCAGCGGCCTGGTCCTAGCCTTTGCCGCAGTTTCCACAGGGAGAGGCAGCCAGCCACGCAGCTCACTCACACCTCCAGAACCTGAGGGGAAGGGCGCTCTCTGCAAAAGCTAAGTACTTGCGTATATTTTACCGCGCCCACACCCCCACCCCAAAGCCGGCTTCAGCGGCTGAATCCCTGGGCCTGAGATAGACCCTGCTGAGCACCTGGAGCTGTCCTTCCGGCCTTGGGGAAGGAAAAAATTTCCAACTGGGGGGAAAGGATAATTGGCTAGCTCCATTAACTGGGGGAGCTCAGGACAAAAGTTGCCCCTGTCCAGGCATAAACCATCTGTGGACCTTGACCACCTTGCCCTTCTGCATGGACCTGTGTGGGCCTATTTCAGGAGAATAGGTTCTTGTTGGCGAACTCCAACCATTTCAGCGGTGCGGTGGAGAGGTGGGTGTTTGACACTTGACATTGCTGTGCCTATTAAACAATGTCCTCACCTTCCCACAACAGGGACCTAAGGACTGGTGGCTCCACTTGGGTGGCCCAGCCACCCGCGACAGGGGCCCAGGGATAACTGGTGCCTCCCAGTCCTTACAACAAAATCTTTGGGTGCCCATGGTCCCTCTGCAGAACCCACCCACTAGCACGCTCTAGGGAACAGAGACGCATTTTCCTCAGAGACACTTCGGGGTCGGTTCTCAGCCCCCTGCCTTGTTCAGACCATGACCCCCTGCTGTTATCAGATACTGGTATATGCGCCAATCACCCCTGCCCCTCTAAGACTCTAGGACAAAGCCTGTACCACACACTTGATATCAGCTACCTGGAAACCTGAGCTCAATTCATACAAGAAAACTGAATGGACTCCTAGACTGATATACCTGATAACAGCTCTAGCCAGCTGGGGACAGGACACCAGAGCTCCAAAGGCAAAAATAATCAAGCTAGCTCACTCAAGCAACCCATAGGGGTATACCAAAACAAAACAAAACAAAGCAGCTACGACACAGTAAGCAAGCATAAACTAATACAACAACTTATACATGGCCCGAAGACAACAGTCAATATCAAGTCACATAAAGAAACAGATCATGATCACCTCAACAGGCTCTTAAAACAAAGAATCCAGGGATCTTTTAGATGAAAGTGCATTCCCGGAATTACCAGATGCAGAATACAAAAGTTTAATATACAGAACCCTTCAAGACATCAGGAAGGAAATGATACAATACACAGAACAAGCCAAGGAACACACAGATACAGCAACTGAAGAACTCAGAAAGATTATTCAGGAACGTAAGAAAAAGTTTAATAAGCTGGAAAAATCCATAGACAAGATTCAGAAATTCAGAAGCTTAACAATACAATTACAGAATTAGATAACTCAACAGAAAGTCCGAGGAGCAGAATTGAGCAATTAGAAGCTAGAATTTCTGGACTCGAAGATAAATCACTTGGCACTAATATATTTGAAGAAAAATCAGATAAAAGAATTTAAAAAAATGAAGAAACCTTAAGAATCATGTCAGACTCTATCAAGAGAAATAACCTATGATTGATCGGAGTACCAGAACAGAGAGGGATAACAGAAAATACAGAGAAAACTGTTAAAGATTTGCTGGCAGAAAACTTCCCTGATATTGTGAAAGACAAGAAGATATCTAATCAAGATGCTCATCGAACTCCACATAAGGTAGATCTTAAAAGAAAGTCACCAACACATATTATAATCAAGCTTGCCAAAACTAAAGATAAAGAGACAATTAAAAGAACAGCGAGGGATAAACAAAAAGTCACCGACGAGGGACAGCCAATAAGAATAAGCTCAGACTACTCGGCAGAAACCATGCAGGCAGGAAGGCAATACGATGACATATTTAAAAAACTGAAGGAAAAAAACTGCCTGCCAAGAATCATATATCCATCAAAACTGTCTCTTAAATATGAAGGTGAAATTAAGACGTTTCCAGATAAACACAAGTTGAGGGAATTCATAAAAACCAAACCAAAACTACAAAAAATACTAAAGACAGTTCTCTGGTTAGAAAATCAAAAATATCAGGTATGAACCCAAGACTTGAACGCTGGGCAGAGCAACCAGAAGTCAACCCAGAAAGGGAAATCAAATAAAAAAAGCAAGATCAAAAAAAAAAAAAAAAGCCCAACACAGGGTAACGGTGATGTTATCATATAAAAGAAGACAACATTAAAATAATAAAGAGGGACTAAGAAATGTAATCATACACCTTCCATATGGAGAGGAAGATATGGTGATACAAAGAAATAAGAGTAAATAATAAGGTAACCACAAAGGAGACAAACTATCCTACTCATCAAAATAAAATACAAGGGAAAAATACAGACTCAGCAGAAACAAAATCAACAACAACAAATATGAGGAAAAGGACGATATATAAAGAAAATCTACTCAGCACATAAAATCCACTGGGAAAAAGAAGCTGTCAACACACAAAAAAACACATGAAAATGATAGCACTAAATTCATGCCTCTCCATAACTACCCTGAATGTCAATGGACTAAATGCACCGATAAAGAGACAGAGAGTGGCAGAACGGATTAAAAAACAAGATCCGTCTATATGCTGCCTACAAGAGACACACCTTAGACTTAGAGACACAAACAAACTAAAACTCAAAGGACGGAAAAAAATACATAAAGCAAACAACAATCAAAAAAGAGCAGGAGTGGCAAAATTAATTTCTAACAAAATCGACTCTAAAGTTAAATCCATCAGAAAGGATAAGGAAGGACACTATATAATGATTAAAGGGACAGTACACCAGGAAGATATAACCATATTAAATATTTATGCACCCAATGACAGGGCTACAAGATACATAAAACAAACTCTATCAGCATTGAAAAGTGAGATAGACAGCTCCACAATAATAGCAGGAGACTTCAACACACCACTTTCGGTGAAGGACAGGACATACAGAAAGAAGCTCAATAAGATCTAAATGCCACAATCAACCAACTTGACCTCATAGACACATACCGAACACTCCACCCAACGGCAACCAACTATACTTTCTTTTCTAGTGCACGTGGAACATTCTCTAGAATAGACCACATATTAGGTCATAATGCAAGCCTTAGCAGAATCCAAAACACTAAAATATTACAAAGCATCTTCTCTGACCATAAGGCCATAAAAGTGGAAATCAATAACAGGAAAAGCAGGGAAAAGAAATCAAACACTTGGAAACTGAACAATACCCTGCTCAAAAAAGACTGGATTATAGAAGACATTAAGGATGGAATAAAGAAATTCAGAGAATCCAATGAGAATGAAAACACTTCCTGTCAGAACTTTTGGGACACAGCAAAAGCGGTGCTCAGAGGCCAATTTATATCAATAAATGCACACATCCAAAAAGAAGAAAGGGCCAAAATCAAAGAACTATCCCTACAACTTGAACGAATAGAAAGAGAGCAACAAAAGAAACCCACAGGCACCAGAAGAAAACAAATAATAAAAATTAGAGCTGAACTAAATGAAAAAGAAAACAGAAAAACAACTGAAAGAATTAACAAGACCAAAAGCTGGTTTCTTGGAAAACTCAACATAATTGATAAACCATTGGCCAGACTGACAAAAGAAAAACAGGAGACGAAGTAAATAACCCGATAAGAAATGCGATGGGCGATATTACAACAGACGTAACTGAAATTAAAAGAATCATACCAGATTACTATGAAAAACTATACTCAAATTTGAAAACCTAGAAGAAATCGATGAGTTCCTAGAAACACACTACCTACCTAAACTAACACAAACAGAGGTAGAACAACTAAACACACCCATAACAAAAGAAGAGACTGAAAAGGTAATCAAAAAACTCCCAACAAAAAAAAGCCCTGGTCCAGATGGCTTCACTGCAGAGATCTACCAAACTTTCAGAGAAGAGTTAACACCATTACTACTAAAGGTATTTCAGAGCACAGAGCAGGATAGAATACTAAGAAATTCATTCTACGAAGCCACCATATCCCTGATACCAAAACCAAGTAAAGACACCACAAGAAAAGAAAATTATAGATCTATATCCCTCATGAATGTAGATGCAAAAATCCTCAACAAAATTCTAGCCAATAGAATTCAACCACATATCAAAAAAATAATTCACCATGACCAAGTGGGATTCATACCAGGTATGCAGGGATGGTTCAACATTAGAAAAACAATGAATGTAATCAACCACATAAATAAAACAAAAGACAAGAATCACATGATTTTATCAATTGATGCAGAAAAGGCATTTGACAAAGTTCAACACTCATTCATGATAAAAACTCTCAGAAAAATAGGAATAGAAGGAAAATTCCTCAACATAATAAAGGGCATTTATACAAAGCCAACAGCCAACATCACCCTAAATGGAGAGAGCCTGAAAACTTTCCCATTGAGATCGGGAACCAGACAAAGATGCTCTTTATCATCACTTTTATTCAACATTGTGCTGGAAGTCCTAGCCAGAGAAATTACGCTAGATAAAGAAATAAAGCACATCCAGATTGGCAAGGAACAAGTAAAAGTGTCTCTATTTGCAGATGACATGATCTTATACACAGAAAACCCTAAGGAATCCTCCAGAAAACTACTGAAACTAATAGAAGAGCTCAGCAGAGAATCAGGATACAAGATAAACATACAAAAATCAGTTGGATTCCTCTACACCAACAAAAAGAACATCGAAGAGGAAATCACCAAATCAATGCCATCTACAGTAGCCCCCAAGAAGATAAAATACTTAGGAATAAATCTTACCAGAGATGTAAGAGACTTATACAAAGAAAACTACAGTACTCTTCTGCAAGAAACCAAAAGAGACTTACATAAGTAGAACATACCTTGCTCATGGATAGGAAGACTTAACATTATAAAAATGTCTATTCTACCAAAAGCAATCTATACATTTAATGCAATTCTGATCCAAATCCCAAGGACATCTTTAATGAGATGGAGAAACAAATCACCAACTTCATATGGAAGGGAAAGAGACCCCAGATAAATAAGGCATTACTGAAAAAGAAGAACAAAGTGCAAGGCCTTACTTTACCTGATTTTAGAACCTATTATACCGCCACAGTAGTCAAAACAGCTTGGTACTGGTACAACAACAGATACATGGACCAATGGAACAGAATTGAGAATCCAGACATAAAACCATCCACATATGAGCAGTTGATATTTGACAAAGGCCCCAAAACAGTTAAAGCGGGAAAAGACAGTCTTTTTAACAAATGGTGCTGGCATAACTGGATATCCATCTGAAAAAAAAAAAAAAAATGAAACAAGACCCATATCTCACTCCATGCACAAAAACTAACTGAAAATGGATCAAAGACCTAAATATAAAATCTAAAACGATAAAGATCATGGAAGAAAAAATAGGGACAATGTTAGGAGCCCTAATACATGGCATAAACGGTATACAAAACATTATAAAGAACGTAGAAGAAAAACTAGATAAGTGGGAGCTTCTAAAAAGCAAACACTTATGCTCGTCCAAAGACTTCATCAAAAGAGTAAAAAGACTACCTACAGACTGGGAAAAAGTTTTTAGCTATGACATTTCTGATCAGTGCCTGATCTCTAAAATCTACACGATACTGCAAAAACTCAACTGCAAAAAGACAAATAACCCAATTAAAAAATGGGCAAAAGATATGAATAGACACTTCACTAAAGAAGACATTCATGCAGCTAACATATGAGGAAATGTTCACGATCATCAGCCATTAGAGAAATGCAGATCCAAACTACAATAAGATTTCATTTCACTCCAACAAGGCTGGCATTAATCCAAAAAATACAAAATAATAAATGTTGGATAGGCTGTAGAGAGACTGGAACACTTCTACACTGCTGGTGGAAATGTCAAATGGTACAACCACTTTAGAAATCGATTTGGCGCTTCCTTAAAAAGCTAGAAATAGAACTACCATATGATCCAGAAATCCCACTCCTTGGAATATATCCTAGAGAAATAAGAGCCTTTACACGAACAGATATATGCATACCCAAGTTTATTGCAGCACTGTTTACAATAGCAAAAACATGAAAGCAACCAAGGTGCCCATCATCGGATGAATGGATAAATAAATTATGGTATATTCACACAATGGAATACTATGCATCGATAAAGAACAGTGAGGAATCTGTGAAACATTTCATAACATGGAGGAACCTGGAAGGCATTATGCTGAGTGAAATTAGTTGTAAAAGGACAAATGTTGTATAAGACCACTACTATAAGAACTTGAGAAATAGTTTAAACTGAGAAGAAAACATTCTTTCCTGGTTATGAGAGGGGGATGGGAGGGAGGGTGGGATAGGGGCATTCACTAATTAGATAGTAGATAAGAACTACTTCAGGTGAAGGGAAAGACAACACACAATACAGGGGAGGTCAGCACAATTGGACTAAACCAAAAGCAAAGAAGTTTCCTGAATAAACTGAATGCTTCTAAAGACAGCGTAGCAGGGGCAGGGGTCTGGGGACCATGGTTTCAGGGGACATCTAAGTCAACTGGCTTAATAAAATCTATTAAGAAAACATTCTGCATCCTACTTTGAAGAGTGGCGTCTGGGGTCTTAAACGCTAACGAGCAGCCATCTAAGATGCATCAATTGGTCTCAACCCACCTGGATCAAAGGAGAATGAAGAACACCAAGGACACAAGGCGATTATGAGCCCAAGAGACAGAAAGGGCCACATGAACCAGCTACTATATCATCCTGAGACCAGAAGAACTAGATGGTGCCCGGCTACAACCGATGACTGCCCTGACAGGGAACACAATAGAGAACCCTTGCGGGAGCAGGAGAGCAGTGGGATGCAGACCCCAAATTCTCATAAGACTAGACTTAATGGTCTGACTGAGACTGGAAGGACCCCGGTGGTCATGGCCCCCAGACCTTCTCTTGGCCCAGGACAGGAACCATTCCTGATGCCAACTCTTCAGACATGGATTGAACTGGAAAATGGGTTGGAGAGGGATGCTGGTGAGGAGTGAGCTTCTTGGATCAGGTGGACACTTGAGACTATGTTGGCATCTCCTGCCTGGAGGGGAGATGAGAGGTTGGAGGGGGTTAGAAGCTGGTGAAAACGACATGAAAAGAGAGAGTGGAGGGAGAGAGCAGGCTGTATCATTAGGAGTAGAGTAATTGGGAGTGTGTAGCAAGGTGTATATGGGTTTTTGTATGAGAGACTGACTTGATTTGTAAACTTTCACTTAAAGCACAATAAAAATTATTAAAAAAAAAAAAAAAAGATGCTCATCAGAGAAATGTAAATTAAAACCACAATGAGAAACCTCCACCCCAGAGGTCAGCAAACATTTTCTATAAAGAACCAGAGAGTTAACTATCTTAAGCTTTATAGTCCACCTAAGCTCTCTCCTGCAACTACTCAACTCTGCTCTGTAGCCCAAAAGCACCACAGACAATTCCTAAAACTATGTACAAGATCAGACAGGCCAGATTTGAACCACGAGCTGCAGCTGCCCATTGCTGCTCTCTACATCCATAAGAATTACTTAAAATAAAATTACTGACAATCCCAAACATGAGGAGATGGTGCAGGTTAGTGTCTCTCTCACTGCTGGGTGCCGACTGTAAAACAGCATGACCACTTTGGAAAAGGGCTTGGCAGCTTGTTATAAAGCTAAATATATACTTACCATAAAGAGAAAAAAAAAAAAAAATCCACTG
This sequence comes from Elephas maximus indicus, assembly GCF_024166365.1. Classification (NCBI taxonomy): domain Eukaryota; kingdom Metazoa; phylum Chordata; class Mammalia; order Proboscidea; family Elephantidae; genus Elephas; species Elephas maximus. The sequence goes on along the minus strand of NC_064836.1, from coordinate 32,835,042 downwards.
CCGTCGAGTCGATTTCAACTCATAGCAACCCTACAGGACAGAGAACTGCCTCAGAGGGTTTCCAAGGAGCAGCTGATGGAATGAAACTGCCAACCTCTTCTCGGTTAGCAGCCGAGCTCTTAACCACTGTGCCATCAAGAGAGTTTTTTGCTTTTATGAATAAAATCTGCTGTGAACCCCTGTGAACAGTCTTTTTCTAGACATGTTTTTCTTTTTCTTGGGTAAATATGTGGGAGAGGAATTGATGGGAACCCTAGTGGTGCAGTGGTTAAAATCTTGGCTGCTAACCAAAAGGTCACCAGTTCGAATCCACCAGCCGCTCTTTGGAAAACCTATAGGGCAGTTCTACTCTGTCCTGTAGAGTCGCTATGAGTCAGAATCAATTCGATGGCAATGGATTTGGCTGGTTTTTTGTTTTCATGGCAAGTATATAACCATAGGAGCCCTGGTGGCACAGTGGTTAAGAGCCTTGCTGCTAACCAAAAGGTCAGCAGTTCAAATCTACCAGGTGCTCCTTGGAAATCCTATGGGGCAGTTCTACTCTGTCCTAGGGGGTTGCTAGGAGTCGGAATCGACTCGACGGCAACGGGTTTTTCACATAACCATACAGAACTGATGGGTTATACAGCTATATACCTACCATAACCAAAACCAAAACCAAACTCAGTGCCGTTGAGTTGATTCCAACTCATAGCGACCCTATAGGACAGAGTAGAGCTGCCCCATAGAGTTTCCAAGGAGCGCCTGGGATATTCGAACTGCCGACCCTTTGGTTAGCAGCCGTAGCACTTAACCACTATGCCACTTACCATAAAAAAAAACCATACAACCTATCAATTCCTCTCCTAGGCGTTTACCGAAGAAAGAGGAAATCATGTTTCCAGAAAAACTGTTTGTAGATGTTCACAGATTTATTCATATTAGCAAAAAACTGGAAACCCAAATGCTAATCAAAACTGGACAGTTAAATTGTGGAAAATCTATAAAATGAGACACTACTCAGCAACAAAAAAGAATGGACTACTGCTAGATGCAATAATCTGAACCCTAAAACATTATGCTGAGCAAAAGAAGCCAGATAGAGTAACGTATGGTCCATTTATCTGAAACACTAGAAAAGACAAAGTGAACCTACAGTGAAAGGACACAGATCAATGGTTGCCTGGGACAGTGGATGGACCGTGACTAGGAAGGGATGCAAAGAACCCACTTGGGTGATAAAATGGTCTACGCATCCTGATCATGGTAGTGGTTACGTGAACGCATCTATCTGTCAAAACCTGCCAAACTGCACGCTGAACACGGCTGCATTTTATTGCATATAAGTTATACTGCAACAAAGCTGATTTAAAAAATTACTGTGGGATATTTTAAAATACCTAAGTAAACTGAGAGAAACTACAGGTTCATGGATAGGAAGACACAAAGACAACATGTCTCCCCCAAATCATTCTATACATGTTACAATCCCGAACAAAATTCCAGTTAGAGTTTTTTGAGAAATTAAAATTTTTTCTGAAATTTATATGGAATAAAGTTCCAAAACAACTTAGACAATCTTGAAAAAGAGGACAAAACAAGGGTGACTTACGCAAGCACCAAACCAAAACCCACTGCCATCGAGTCGATTCTGACTCATAGCGACCCTATAGGACAGAGTAGAACTGCCCCCATAGTTTCCAAGGAGTGCCTGGTGGATTTGAACTCCTGACCTTTTGGTTAGCAGCCACATCTCTTAACCACTATGCGACCAGGGTTTCCTGTCCAAACACAGATTAGGACAAATTATAATGCCATGTTAACTGGCCTAAGAAGAGACTAATGGATCAGAATATATAGTTTAGAGACAAATTTATGAAGACATGAGAACTTAAAGTACCATAAGGAAAGATTAAGCCCTTTGCCAAAGTCCCTAGGCGGCCCAAACGGCCTGTACTCTGCCAACCTAAAGGCTGGCGGTTCAAATCCACCCAGCGGTAACATGAAAGATAGGCCTGGTGATCTGCTTCTGTTATGATTACAGCCAAGAAAACCCTAGGGAGCAGTTCTACTCCATAACACATGAGCAACTATGCCACTGAACTGACTCAATGGCAACTAACAACAACAGAGTACCACAATGGCAGGAACACAAATCAACAAAGAAGAAGTGAAGTTTACTAGATGATGTTAGAAAAAATGGCTCACAATACATGAAGAAAAATGGAAGCAGATCTCTACTTAATACTACAAATAAAGTTGGATTATTGGTGAATTAAAGACCATGTAAAAGGTAAAACCATAAAACTAATAAAAGAATATAAGGATACCTTTATGGCTTAAGAGTGGGAAAGGCTTTCAAAGGCAAAAAAAAAAAAAAGTGACTTTGACACATCAAAATTAAAATTTCTTTCTAACAGAGGAACATGACAAGTGACAGCATGGGAAAAGATTATTTTCAATGCCTAGAATCAACAGAAGACTAATATTAAGTATATGCAAAGAATGTCTGGAAAATATGAAAAAGAGAACTACAATAGGAAAAAGATAAAAACCTATGAACAAGTAATCTACAAAAGAAACACAAAAAGCTAAAAAGTTTATGAAGAGATGCTAAAAATCATTAGGTAGCAGAGTAATTCAAACTAAAGAGAAATAGCATTTGAATTTCCATTAGACTGATAAATGATGCCTCTATAAGGTATACCAGACTCATTATGAACTGCTTGTTGAGTCTAGAGGAATTCAGCCATTCTGAAAAACAATCTGGCATTCAGAAAACTGAGAATACACACAGTCTCAGCACTTCTGCTCCTGGGTACATATGCCAAAGAAACTCTCACAGATCCAGTGAAGATGCTTGTTGCTGAAATATTTGTAAGGGCATGAAGTTAGAGGCAATCAGTGTGTCTATCACTCGGGGAACACCACCCAGCAGACTGAAGCAATGGACCAGATGGACATATGGGAACGCAATGTATCTTTTTAAAAAAGTGCTAAATAAACAAAAAGTAATAAAAAGGATGATGTATTACACTACACCATTTCTGTGAATTAAAACACATGTATACACACACAAAAACACATTTCTCAAAAAGACATACGTTAAACACATTACAACGATGGGCTGGTGGATGGGTGTGGAGAATGGAGAGGGAAATAGAGACAAAAGGGAGAAAATAAATACATTAAATGAGAAGAGCATTGCACAAAACAATTTTAAGGTGCCATGAAGGGAGGAGTATGATCCTTCGACTCTGAACCTGAGGTCGAAATAGCTAACTAAATATGTGAAAATAGAATAATATTTTAGTAAGAGAAATAATTCACTCTTGAGTGATCCATCACAAACATGTGCTTGCAGACTTTCAAACGTGCTAGACAAACAGAGGCAGGAAAAAAAAAATTCAGGGAAATGTCTTAAAAAAAAAAAAAAAGATTAAGATACCTGAGGTATACTGTGTTTTCCATACTTCCAAAACTTATTGTGTGATAAAAGAAACTTAAATTTCTCCTCCAGAGAATCAAGTTCATTATCAGGCAAGAGGCAAAGCAATTTCTTGAAGGCCAACAAGGAACAAGTTATAACTCGATAGAATTTAGCTTCTCTTTCTTCCTCTGGAACAGTTCTTGACGCAAAAAAAGAAAATATATATAAGGACTGAGAATAAGCCAAACTACATATCTGACACCTCTATTTTAAAAGTTTTATCATTAAATATCTACCATAGTTGCTTTCAAATGACAAAACAAATATGATTTTTGAACATCACACTGCTTTACTTCTATCTTCTATTACTGCTGCATCAACTTCCCTCAAAATACAGAGTTTTAATCACATATTTTACTACAAGTACAAGAACGTGAAAGAAAAGCCATGGTGTGAAATAAGTGTACGAATATATTGGTCTCAGTAGCAGACGACAGGGTTATTCTAGAAAAAGGATACCAACGCATTTATTTCCCTTTAGGGGCTCTGAAAACTTTGTTTAGAACATAAGCGTAAATGTAAACAGGACATTTTGCTACTCTTTCAATAGAACTATTCACGGTTCCTCAACTATTTTCAACCAGATCTTAAAATGGTACCTGCTATGCCTGACCGAGAGGTAAATTTGGAAAAAAAAAAAATCTAAAAACACCTCTTTCTAAAAGAACCAAATGTGTATGTATAGCTCCCAGATAATTCAAGTTAAACAGCAGGACAATTTGCAAATAAAAACTCTTAAAACAGCACCTGCACATAGTACTGTATCAAATATTTCCATGTTTACATTTAGAATCACTTCTCTTAAAAAAAAGGTCACACTGAAATTAACCATGTCACCGTGAGTTACGGGGAAATAAAACAACTTACTGTGGGTCACTAAGCGTGTCAGGTGTTTCTTTTAAAAGATGATCATGAAGCACCTGGAGAGGAGAAAGAACCGTCAATGACGAACAGACAGAGCACAGGTTTAAGTTAAACCCATTAAAAATCGCCATAAATCTCATCACCTAATTGTTTTTACCCTCTTACCATTAAAACAGTTCCAGAATGACCATTAAGTAGCAAACTAAAAGGATTAAATTTTACCTGTTTTTCTTTCCCTATCAATCCTCTGGGAGCCCCTTAAGAGCTATGGCTGCTAGCCAAAAGGTCAGCAGTTCGAATGCACCAGCTGCTCCTTAGAAACCCTATGGGGCAGTTCTACTCTGTCCTATAGGGTCATTATGAGATGGAATTGACTTGATGGCAACAGGTTTAGGTTTTTTGGGTTATCAATCCCCTGGGTTGACTGCTGTTCAGGTAAGGAGGACAGGGCACTTCTTCCCCACACCTCCAATTTCCATCAGGAGGAATCTTCCCCTCAACACTCCTGGCCACTTGCTCCCCCATGCCTCTTGCAAACAGAGAATCCCAATTAGTGAATTTGGGAGAGAAATCAGGTCCTGGTTTTCCTCCTCCTACATCCTTGAGAGCCTCCCTCCCACAGAGAGCTGCACACTGGGCTCTGCTGTGTCACAGAGCAAGGCCAGGTGTCCCGACATTTTGTACATCTGCCTAGTCCCAGGGTGCAGTGCTCGGGAGCCCACTGTCGCAGTATCACCTTTAGAGCAATTACTATCACTAACATTTATTGAGGCATTGCTGGGCACATTTCATGCATGAGCTACGTTAATCCTGACAACAAATCCATGAAGTACAATTCCCATTCTATAGATGAGGAAATGGGGCACAGAAAGTTTAAGCAACTTGCCCACGGTCACACACCTAACTAATGGCAGAGTGAGACTGGAACCCAACAGTATGGCCCAAAGTCTACGTTCTTACAGACAGTACGACGGTGTGTCTTTAGCTCTGACATTCTGATCTTTGTCTGCCTGACTCCTTGCTCATCAATTGGTTTTGAACTTGGAAAAGTTCAAACCCAATAGTTGTAATGAACTGTGACATAGCCAACTAAAGAGAAAATAAAATGGAGAAAATAATCCACATGGTTATTTATCCATCCACAACAAAGTCAAGAAGAATACAGGAGGCAAAAACAAAACAGAAAGACCTGTGAACAGCCAAATTAGTTGTCTCAAAGTTCCTTTTCTAAAACTCTTGGTGACCAATCTCATGACTTCTCTCATAATATGTCACCTGGTATTTTAAATAAACCAATGACTCCCAATTAGCAGATGGATTAGAGAACTCTCTTTGAGAACATGATTAAAGCTACCCTCTCCCTAGAACAAGCTAGCCACGCCCAAGGAATGAAGAACCAAGAACCTAAATGGAGAACTTGAAGGTGGTGGGGCGGGGAGAGGGCGCGTTGGGAGGTATAGGATGAGATCTGGTAAAACCAACCCCAAAAAAACAAAAGTGCCCTGGTGGCACAGTGGCTAAGAGCTCAGCTGCTAACCAAAAGGTCTGCAGTTCAAATCCACCAGCCGCTCCTTGGCAACCCTGTGGGGCAGTTCTACTCTGTGCTATGGGGACATGGAAGAATGGAAAAACCAAGAGCCCAAATGGAAAACTAGACTGTGTAAGGGAGAGGCAGAAGTAGGGAGGTATAGGATGAGACCAGACAGGGAGGGCAGGTCACGCAGGCCGATAAGGAATCTGGGTTTGTAAACATAATGGGAAGCCATAGGAGGGCTGACTAACTGAAATGGGGAAGCGAAAAGGGAGGGAGGGAGGGAGGGAGGGAGGGAGGGAGGTGTTTAGGATGGATTATGCACAGGGTGCTATGGAAACACAGGGGTTCTACTAAATAAGGAATTGAATCCAAGCACGAACTTTTAAAAATCCTTAATTCCCACCTCACAGTCCACCTACTTTTACTTCTTGATATAATTCTAACAAGCTTGGTTGTCTAGCTCTTCCAGTCCATTTACTAGGAGTAGAAAATGTGGGAAGAAATGAGGAAGGACACTGTTAGATACAGACACATGGAAAACAACAAAAACTTATGGCTGATATCCATCCAGCAAAAGTGCTGGCCAAGTGTGGAGAAATTTGTATCTCTTCATGGGAGTATAAATTTGTATGACCTTTTTGAAGGGTAACTTATCAATAACTGTAAAAAGTTTAAATGTTCTTATCCTTTGACCCAACATATCTGTTTATAATAACTATCACTCCCACAAGGGTATGAAGAGAACAATTCAAAAATGTTCAGTGAAGCAGTGTTTATTATAATAAAAATTGGGTAAAAAAAAGGTATATTAATATAAAAGAGATTAAATAAACTACTATAAATCCAACAGAAGCCAACAAAGAAAATGAGATAGATCCGTATGTATTCATACAGGGAAAATATGAATTTAAATTTATTTTGAAATGTATTTTTCTAGATTATATATTATAAAACATATGCCTAAATTTTTAGATATAAATTAAGATTTATAAACTAAAGATGGAAAATTTCAGTATTTTAGAAAAATACAGTCCAACATCTTAATTTTGCTGAAAATCCAAAATGGTTAATTTTGTTCAACACCATTTTAAGAAGGCAACCTTCTACTGTTCGAACATAGTTCATTTACTTATTCCCCCACAAAGCCAAGTGAAAGAGCTGTCACTGTGATCTACCTTATATCCCTTATACACTTAAAAAAAAAAAAAAAGATAGATACAGGCTGCTTCCAAGAACTTACACTTGCAATTTCATCCTTACAAAACGCTATGGCTTCGGGTTGCTTGCTTGGAGGGAAAGCGGCTTCAAACGCACCTTTTGCCGCACATGCAGCTGGTGTGTAGGTATCACACTGAGCCATGAGCCAATATCCCATTACACTTTTTAAATAGGGAGCCAAGTGTTTCTTTACTTTGAGGATGAGTTTCTCAAAAGCTTGCTGTGTGGCTTCTCGAACCCGGCGGTCATGATCCTATTGAAAATACGTAACTGTAAATAACACTAGCACATAAAAACAAAGGCAGACCTTTCTGAATATGCTGTAATGACCCACTACTAAGAATTCACCTATGCATGGAGCTCAAATAAAATCAGTTTTTCCAAATATCAAGAATTTGACTTTGTTTTCTTTTTTGTATCAGAAATTATGTCAAACAGCTTGACATAATTTTTCATCCTCTCTTAACCGTGATAAGTTTGTAACAGATTCAAGGCTGGGCCCTGAATAAACAATTCATTCTCATTCTTCTGCAACAAGTATACAATGAAATAAAATAATCCCAGAAACGTATTATGCTTGGAAAGTATCTACGAATTCTCAAGGAATGACCTAATTTCTAGAAAACGCAAAACCTAAGAACTGTATACAACCCAACACAACCCATCTGCATAACAATGCTGACATAACATTTCACATTCCTCACCAAAAATCAATCATTTAAATGTGAGAGTCCCCATGACTTCAAGCAAAAAATACATAACAGAAATAAACTAATAAAGTTTTAATACTTACGAGTGAAATTTTACAGAAAATTCTTGGCCAGTAAGGAAGAACTCCTTTTACAACTTCTGTGTCTCTCTCTGCACACATGGTTCCAAATTCCTGCATAGCCTGGTGTAAATTATTAACACTGTCAGGGACGAGCAGTCATTGTATTAGTTATGGATTACACTTACTCTATCCTGGAAGCATAGTCTATTTTAAGTGATGGCAGAACACATCATTTTTGCACGTATGATGTGGAATTAACCTGAACAGTGCCCTCACAGGCTATTCCACTAGAAACTTTTGTTTGGCTGAATTTAAAAAAATAAAATTCATCCAAACAAAAACCCGTTGCCATCAAGTCGATGCCAACTCATAGCAACCGTATAGGACAGAACAAAACTGCCCCAGAGAGTTTCCAAGCAGCTCCTGGTGGATTCAAACTGCTGACCTTTTGGTTAGCAGCCGTAGCTCTTAACCACTATGCCACCAGGGTTTCCAAACAAAATTCACGTAAAATTACAAGGTCAAAATTACATTCCCTAATAGGACAAACTGTGTTGTCAAAATTCTACAGTGATTCAAAAAAGTGCAGCACAAAAAACTAATTTATAACCTAGAAGCTAAGTGACAACCACGCTTACATCTATTCCTCAGAAACAAGGACAACTGTAAAGGAACTTATTTGTGACAAACTACAGCCCATTTTTCTTTACATAAACGATGCCAATGACATTTTTTAAACAAAAGGATTTTCTTGATCATTTTTATGAAAATAAGAAAACTTGCTTTTAACTTTGTGGTGACATCTTTCTTGGAAAGTTTCCGCAGCACCATTCGGAAATCAGAATCTACGAGATTGTCTATTTCTTCAGCTCCTTGAATAGCAGGAACATAGCTTAGGTCACTCTGAGATGTTCCAAAACCAATAAAGCCAGGCACCGTTCCCTGTTCTTTGGCAAGGAGTTCTGCAGCTCGGCCACTGTTGGATGGCTGATAAGGAGGGAGAAAAAAAAGTTCAGAATGTAAGTTCCTTAGAGTAATTTCCTGACTATTCCCACAGCCAGAAAAAGTTTTCAGTTAGGCATTTCTTTTTTTTCTAGTCTAAGACTTCATCTGTTCAATGTTCCCCAAAGATAAATATGTCTGCCATCAAGAAGCTATCAATAACAATTCTAGGAGAATAGTGTTTTTTTCATCTTCAGCTACAACCCACTAGTGGCTCAAGGTATCAATTTAATGAGCCATGATCAGCATTTTAAAAAAATAAAATAAAAATTTTAAAAATCAGAGTGTATCACATGTGGTAAGAATATTGTTTTATGAAATTTTTGTTTTCTAATTTTTATTAAGTAGTACGTATATACACATACGTGTACTATGTAATGATGCAAAATTAACTTAAAATGGATTTTTTCATTCATTCATCATATATGTTGTTAGTTGCCATCATGATGACGTCAACTCACGACAGCCCTGTGTGGACACAGCAGAATTGTTTCATAGGTTTTTCAAGGCTGTGACCTTTCAGAAGCAGGCCGCCGATCTTCTGGCCAGTAGTCAAGAGCTTAACCGTTTGTGTCACCCAGGGACTCCTTTTCATCGTGCGTGTGTGTGTGTAAAATCACCACCATGGGGCAAGTTCAGTGGGCAGCTGCTTCTAGATTTGACAGCAGACACATCTGACTTATTTCCACACACCCAAAGTGTACCCCAAACTCTTGGGGCTACAAAGGTGATAAATTACATTATTACAGACATAAAATTCAATATGACGGTAAAGATATAGGATAGACTCCTTTGTTTTAAACTACAGACAGTGATTTGCTTGACTGATGCACAACACAGCAGCCTCCTCGTACTAAAAATGAGAGGCTTAGTTGTGTCACAGAAAGTAAGTATTTGAACTTTTGAAAGAAATTAATTTATCAGCTGCCATCTAAGGAGGAAAATGCCTCAGCTCCATGACCAAAATGAAGTTGTTGTTGTTATCCACTACCACTGAGTCGATTCTGACGCATAGCGACCCTGCAGGACAGAGCAGAACTGCCCCATTGGATTTTCAAGGCTGTAATCTTTACAGAAACTGACTGTCGCATCTTTCTCCAGTCAATTTAGACTCATAGTGACCCCATGTGACACAGCAGAACTGTTCCATAGGGTTTTTTGGGCTGTAATCTTTATGGGAGCAGATCACCAGGTCTTTCTCTCAAGGAGCCAGCGGGAAGGTTCCAATTGCCAATCTTTTGTCATAGAAGACCAAATAAATAAATAAAACACTGGGAAACCGTCTAGATCAAAGGGGCCAAAATGTTAAATGAAATGAGTGTCCCTTGATTGAACCTCAGATGTTTTTCAAACACCATATTTTTTTAAAAGTTATAGAGGATTTTATTGAGATGATTGCAGAAACCAGAATACAAGTTAACAGTTTACACCATAGTCAAGTTTCCTGCATGTTATTAGTTACTCATGGTTATGCAGAAAAATGCCATTGTATTCAGAAGATACATATGGGAAGCATTTAGGAGTTAGGTGTCATTATGTCTACAACTAAGTCTCATATCGTTCAGCAAACTACATTTATTTAGAGATTGCACTAATGTAGCCAAATATTAACAAAGAGAAAGCAGGTGTGGACAAATGTTAACAACTGGTAAATCTGGGTAAAGAATATACGAGTTGTCACTCTAATATTCTTGCAACATTTCCCTCATATTTGGGGTTTTTCAGAAAATAAAACAATGAGAAAATTACTGAAATAACAAAAAAAATGAAATGAGAATGGAAGTAAAGCATGTGGCATAGTCCTGACACTGTTACGGCTATTGTTATTGATATTGTTATCTTTCAAAGATTGTGACACATCTATTAAAATGTGGTACTGATATCACAAAAATCTGCATCAAACAGGAAACATGTGTTTTCATAAAATCTGACAATCTTAGAAAAAACCTAGCACTATAAAAAATACCAATATAATAACATCCTTATTTGTGTAAACTTTTTTTATTATTTTTAATCCATCTGATGTTCTTTTAAACAGGTATTCAGTGAGTTTCTACCAAAGGCCTGCCCCCTGTTCTATGCTCCCAGGATACTGCAGCAGATGTAAACACCTGCCTTCATAGTACTTGAGCAGCCCTGGTGGTACAATGGCTAAAGCGCTCGGCTGTTAACCAAAAGGTCAGTGGTTCCCTAACCCACCAGCCGCTTTGCAGGAGAAAAATGCGACAGTCTGCTTCCTTACAGACTGAAACCCTATGGGGCAGTTCAACTCTGTCTAATACGGTCGCTATGAGTTGGAAACGACTGCACAGCAGTGGGTTTGGGTTTTGGTCATAGTACTTGCATCCCAGGGAAGCAAAAGAGTATATTTCAAAACATGTTAGCAGTCATAAGTGCAAAAGAGAAAAATAAAGCAGGAAAGGGTAGGGGGGTATTGCAATTTAAAACAGGGCGATCACTGGCGGCCTCACTGAAGTGTCTGCAACAAAACTTGGAGCCATCTGAGACCAGCGCGTCGGGAAGCGTGCCAGGCAAGGTCAAAGCTCGGTGAGGTCTGTGTGGCTGGATGGAGTGAGCGAGGAGGGAGCTGAACATGGAAAGGGACGAGGGGCCAACCATATACCTTGCATGCCATCATAAGGGCTCTGGCTTTACCCAGAGGAATGCGGGGGAGCCCCTGTATATTTCTGAGTAAGGAAGCGACATGATCCGAGTCATCCTGCACACCAAGCTCACGTCAACTCCCTCCCACCCAACTCCCCTCCTTCCTAGCGCTTCCGCCACCCCCCTTACCAGTTAGGCCAGGTAACCTTCCAGATGGAGCTGACACCGAACTATTTCTTAAGAAAAATTGCTCAGGTGGGATGATGACACGGATAACCTTTCCTCTCACAACTCCCCAATCGGCTCTGAGATAACACACGCCGCGGGACGCACACACAACACAGAGGTCACACCCGAAACGCGAACACACGCTTCCCCGCAGCCGCGACAGGGCGCAGGGCAGAGCCAGAGACTGCGAAGCGAGGTCGTCCCGGTGGCCGGGCCGCCCAGTACTCACCCTCAAGTTCCCCTTGGTCCGCTGTTTGTTCTTCCCGCCCATGGTCACGGTCTCGGTCACAGCCGCACCCCCACCCCCTCAATCCCCAGGTTGATGCGGCGGGACCACAACTTCCGGCCTCTCGCGTGAACCGGAAGAGAGCCCACTGAAACAACTTCCCCGAGCCCGCCCCTTCCGCCGCCCACCCCGCCCTCCCATACCCTACTTCCGTGCCCGCCTCCAGCCGCGAGCCTAACCAACCGCCACCGAAGACGTCACAGTGAAGCCAACGCCCCCCTGAGTGACGTCATCTGTGCCCAATAGAAAGCCAAGCGTCAGACGCCAGGGCACCGCAACCGGCTTGCGGCGCTTTCAGGAAGCAGATTTGTTCCTTGCGTCGCGGTCCGTTGAGTTAAGTGTAGTGCTGGAGCTTCCGATTAGTGGTGACCTCAGTTCCTCTAAAAAAGTTTTCCTTGCCTACTCTATCGTTTTCTAGCTGTTTTTCCTTGTAGCACCACTTCCACTTGAAATTACTTTATGTGTTTATTCTGTCGCTTGCATATCTCTGTTCTTTAAAGGCTTCCTGGGCGCTTCGTTTCGTTCTCTGCTGCGTCTCAACTCTTCCAAAGGTAAATGGCACATTGTTGGCACGCAGTCGCTAATTACTGCAGGAATAAATGCATGAAGTGCCGAACACTGCGAGGTTCCGGAGTTAAAAAGATGAACAAGACGAAAGTGAACTCTGCAGGTGCGGAGCTCAGTCTACAGGCGCAGACAAAGGAATACAATATGAAGAGAAGTGCTAAAGTGGGTTGAGCCTCAAGGATTAGGGGAACAAGGACCCAATCCAGTGCTCACTGACTCGAAGCGTGAAGAGTGACCCAGACTGAAGAGTGGTCCGTTTGAAGAATGAATAATACGGAAACTGGAAGGTTGGAGGGCGTTATAAGCGAAGCTAAATTTAGGGAGTGCAGAATCAGAGATTTCCTATTTTAGGAGATCCCTGGGATACTGTGCAATGCTGAAGAGCAAGCAGGTGGCTGGCGTTCGTGTGAAAAACGAGGCAGAAGCACAGAGTTGTCACTAGTGGACAAAGAGACGTTTAAGTAAACACTTTTCTTCAGAGGGAGAAGGCTGCACTATCAAATAACTGCGCTCAGGCACCCTTAATAACTGATTATCGCGCCATGTATCCAACTGCTACTGGAGTTGGGTAATCAATCAGTAAATATCAGAAGCTTTTGAGAGCTAACCTTTCTAAAGGTTGTAATGACTGCAAAATATAAACTATTTACTACTTATTTTTCCTGAAATAATTTGAGACAATTTATAGAATTAAACAGGTTAGGCAAAAAGGTAAAGATATAAATGGGACCAAAGAAAAGCAATATTATAAGACTAGATTTTGGGCCGCCTATGGTAGACAGGTTTCAGTGGAACTTCCACACTAATACAGACTAGGAAAAAAGGCATGTGATCTACTTCCGAAAATATAGTCCTGGAAGATAAGCCTCTCAGATTGAAAGGCACTCAAAATATGGATCAACATACTAGCCACAAGATGGACTCAAACATACCAGTGATCGTGAGAATGGCCAAGGATCAGGCAACAATTCACTGTTATACATAAGGTTGCGGTGAGTTGGAGCCACCTCAACACCAACTAACAATAACAGATTTAAGGTGCAGGGAGTTATTTAATGTACTTAGATGCTATGTTTTTCCTGGCACTTTAGAGGAAAATTGTTGGTTTGATACTCATTGTCTTAGTCATCTAGTGCTGCTGTAACAGAAATACCACAAGTGCATGGCTTTAATAAAGAGAAATTCATACAGTGTAGTAGGCTAGAAGTATAAATTCAGGCTGCCAGTTCCAGGGGAAGGCTTTTTTTGTTGGCTCTGGGAGATGTCCTTGTCATCAGTCTTCCCTGGTCAGGGAGCTTCTCAGCACAGGGACCCCGGATCCAAAAGATGTGCTATTCTCCTGGCTCTTGTCTCTCTGCTCTTTTCTCTCTCAAAAGAGATTGGCTTAACAATCTACAGATACAGTGCAATCCCAATCCAAATTCCAAAGGCACTTTTTAATGAAATGGAGAAACAAATCACCAACTTCATATGGAAAGGGAAGAGGCCCCAGATAAGTAAAGCATTACTTAAAGAGAAGAACAAAGTGGGAGGCCTCACTCTACCTGATTTTAGAACCTATTATACCACCACTGTACTCAACAGATACATAGACCAATGGAACAGAATTGAGAATCCAGATGTGAAATCATTCACTTATGAGCAGCTGATATTTGACAAGGGCCCAAAGTCCATTAAATGGGGAAAAGAGTTTCTTTAACAAAGGGTGCTGGCATAACTGGATATCCATCTGAAAAAAAAATGAAACAAGACCCATACCTCACACCATGCACAAAAACTAACTCAAAATGGATCAAAAGCCTAAATATAAAATCTAAAATGAGAAAAATCATGGAAGAAAAAATAGGGACAATGCTCAGAGGCCTGATACATGGTATAAACAGTATACAAAATATTACCAATGATGCACAAACACCAAAAGAGAAACTAGATAATTGGGAGCTCCTAAAAATCAAACACTTATGCTCACCCAAAGACTTCACCAAGAGAGTAAAAAGATGACCTACAGACTGGGAAAAATTTTTTGGCTACAACAACTCTGATCAGCATCTAATCTCTAAAATCTACAAGTTACTGTAAAACCTCAACAGCAAAAGGACAACCCAATTAAAAAATGGGCAAAGGATATGAACAGGCACTTAACCAAAGAAGATATTCAGGCGGCTAACAGATACATGTGGAAATGCTCACAGTCATTAGCCATTAGAGAAAAGCAAATCAAAACTACAATGAAATACCATCTCACCCCTACACAAGGCTGGCATTAATCCAAAAAATACAAAATAATGAATGTTGGAGAGGTTATGGAGAGTCTGCAATACTTATGCACTGTTGGTGGGAATGTAAAATGGTACAACCACTTTGGAAATCAATTTGGTGTTTCCTTAAAAAGCTAGAAATAGAAGCACCATATGATCCAGCAATCTCAATCCTTGAAATATATTCTAGAGAAATAAGAGCCTTCACACAAATAGGTATGTGCACACACATGTTCATTGCAGCGCTGTTTACAATAGCAAAAAAGATGGAAACAAACAAGCTGCCCATCAACAGATGAATGGATAAACAAATTACCCTATATCCACACAATGGAATACAATGCAACGATAAAGAACAATGATGAATCTGTGAAACATGGAGGAATCTGGAAGGCATTAGCTGAGTGAAATTAGTCACATGAAAGACAAATATCGTATGAGACCACTATCATAAGAACTCAAGAAAAGGTTTAAACACAGAAGAAAACATTCTTTGATGGCTACAAGGGTAGGGAAGGAGGGAGAGGGGTATTCACTAATTAGATGGTAGACAATTATTTTAGGCTAAGGGAAGGACAACACAGAAAACGGGAAGTCAGCACAACTGGACTAATCCAAATGCTAAGAAGTTCCCTGAATACAACCAAACACTTTGAGGGACAGAGTAGCAGGGGTATGGGTCTGGGGACCATGGTTTCAGGGGACATCTAGATCACTGGGCATGACAAAGTATATTAAGAAAACTTTCTGCATCCCACTTTGGTGAGTGGTGTCTGGGATCTTAAAAGCTAGCAAGCAGCCATCTAAGATGCATCAATTGGTCTCAACCCACCTGGAGCAAAGGAGAATGAAAAACACCAAAGACACAAGGAAAATACGAGCCCAAGAGAAAGAAAGGGCCACATAAACAAGAGACTCCATCAGCCTGAGACCAGGAGAGCTAGATGCTGCCTGGCTACTACCAATGACTGCCCTGACAGGGAACACAACAGAGAATCCCTAATGGAGCAGGAGAAAAGTAGGGTGTAGACCTCAAATTCTAGTAAAAAGACCAGACTCAATGGTCTGAGACTACAGGGACCCCAGGGGTCATGGCCCCCAGACTCTCTGTTAGCCCAAAACTAAAACTATTCCCAAAGCCAACTCTTCAGACAAAGATGAGACTGGACCATAAAGACATAAAATTATTCTGGTGAGAAGTGTGCTTCTTAGCTCAAGTAGACACGTGAGGCTAGGTGGGCAGCTCCTGTCCAGCTTTCACGTGCATATGAGGTGATTGAAAACACCATGGCTTAGGTGAGGCACAACTTAGCCCTCAAGGTGACATCTTTGCTTTTCAACACTTATAGTAACATATTTGATTTTTAACACTTGAAGAGATCTTTTGCAGCAGATTTGCCCAATGCAATGCATCTTTTGATTTCTTGACTGCTGCCTCCATGGGTGTTGACTGGGGATCCAAGTAAAATGAAATCCTTGACAACCTCAATATTTTCTCTGTTTATCATGATGTTGCTTACTGGTCCAGTTGTGAGGATTTTTGTTTTCTTTATGTTGAAGTGTAATCCATACTGAAGGCTGTGGTCTTTTATCTTCATCAGTAAGTGCTTCACGTCCTCTTCCCTTTCAGCAAGCAAGGTTGTGTCATCTGCATTACGCAGGTTGTTGATGAATCTTCCTCCAGTCCTGATGCCCCGTACTACTTCATACAGTTCAGCTTCTTGGATTATTTGCTCAGCATACAGATTAAATAAAAAAGAAAAATTTTTTTTTCTTTTTTATCTATAGGTATGGTGAAATGATACAACCCTGATGCACACCCTTCCTGACTTTAAACCATGCAGTATCCCCTTGTTCTGTTCGAACAATTGCCTCACATGTACAGATTCCTCATGAGCACATTTAAGTGTTCCAGAATTCCCATTCTCCATAATTAGTTATAATCCACACAGTTGAAGGCCTTGGCATAGTCAATAAACCACAGGTAAATATCTTTCTGGTATTCTCTGCTTTCAGCCAAGATCCATCTGACATCAGAAATGATATCTCTGGTTTCATGTCCTCTTCTCAATCTGGCTTGAATTTCTGGCAGTTTCCTATCGATATGCTGCTGCAACTGTTTTGAATGATCTTCGGCAAAATTTTGCTGGCATGTGATATTAATGACATTGTTCTCTAATTTCTGCATTTGGTTAGATCACCTTTCTTTGGAATAGGCACAAATATGGATCTCTTCCAATTGGTTGACCAGGTTGCTGTCTTCCAAATTTCTTGGCATAGACGACTGAGCACTTCAGCGCTGCATCCGATTGTTGAAACATCTCAATTAGTATTCTGTCAATTCCTGGAGCCTTGTTTTGCACCAATGCCTTCAGTGCAGCCTGGATTTCTTCCTTCAGTACCATTGGTTCCTGACCATATGTTACCTCCTGAAATGGCTGAACATCGAACAATTCTTTTTGTTATAGTGACTCTGTGTATTCCTTCCATCTTCTTTTGATGCTTCCTGCATCGTTTAATATTTTTCCCATAGAATCCTGCAGTATTGCAACTCGAGGCTTGAATTTTTTCTTCAGTTCTTTCAGCTTGAGAAATGTTCAGCGTGTGCTTCCCTTTTGGTTTTTTATCTCCAGGTCTTTGCACATGTCATCATAATACTTTGTTTTTTGAAGCTGCCCTTTGAAATCTTTTGTTCAGTTCTTTTACTTCATCATTTTGTCCTTTTACTTTAGCTATTCGACGTTCAAGAGCAAGTTTCAGAGTCTCTCTGACATCCATTTAGGTCTTTTTTTCTCTCCTGTCTTTTTAATGACCTTTTGTTTTCTTCATGTATGATGTCCTTGATGTCATTCCACAACTCGTCTGGTCTTTGGTCATTACTGTCCAATGCATCAAATCTATTCTTAAGATGGTCTCTAAATTCAGGTCAGAGATACTCAAGGTCATACTTTGGCTCCTGCGGACTTGTTCTAATTTTCTTCTGTTTCAACTTGAACTTGCATATGAGTAATTGATGGTCTGATTCAAAGTTGGCCCCTGGCCTTGTTCTGACTGCAGATATTGAGCTTTTCCATCATCTCTTTTCACAGATGTAGTTGATTTGATACCTGTGTATTCCATCTGGCGAGGTCCATGTGTATAGTCACTGTTTATGTTGGTGAAAAAAGATATTTGCAATGAAGAAGTCATTGGTCTGGCAAAATTGTAGTATTAGATCTCTGGCATTGTTTCTGTCACCAAGGCCATATTTTCCAACTACCAATCCTTCTCCTTTGTTTCCAACTTTTGCCTTCAAATCACTAGTAATTATCAATGCATCCGGATGGCATGTTCAATCAATTTCAGACTGCAGACGTTGGTATAAATCTATTTCTTCATCTTTGGCCCTAGTGGTTGGTATGTAAATCTGAATAATAGTCGTATTAACTGGTCTTCCTTTTTTTTTTTTTTTTTCTTGTAGGTATATGAATATTATCCTATCACTGACAGCGTTGTACTTCAGGATAGATCTTGAAATGTTCTTTTTGACGAGGAATGCAATGCCATTCCTCTTCAAGTTATCATTCCCAACATAGTAGACCATATGATTATCCGATTCAAAACAGCCAATACCAGCCCATTTCAACTCAGTAATGCCTAGGATATCAATGTTTATGCGTTCCATTTCATTTTTGACGATTTCCAATTTTCCTAGATTCACACTTCATACATTCCATGTTCTGATTATTTATGGATGTTTCTTCTCATTTTTAGTCATGCCACATCAGCAAATGAAGGTCCTGAAACCTGGACTCCATCCACGTCATTAAGGCTGACTCTACTTTGAGGAGGTAGCTCTTCCCCAGCCCTCTTTTGAGTGCCTTCCAACCTGAGGGGCCCGTCTTCCAGCACTATATCAGACAATGTTCCACTGCTGTTCATAAGGTTTTCACTGGCTAATTCTTTTCAGAAGTAGACTGCCAGGTCCTTCTTCCTAGTCTGTCTTAGTCTGGAAGCTCAGCTGAAACTTGTCCACCATGGGTGGCCCTGCTGGTATTTGAATACTGGTGGCATAGCTTCTAGCATCACAGCAACACGCAAGCCCCCATGGTAAGACAAACTGACAGACGTGGGGGGTACACGCGATTAAGTCTAATCTATTTCAACACTGAATTTTTTCTAAAAGAAAGTTAGTAGGTTTTAATACTGTGGTAGATATGTAAATACTTATGGAGCCAAGTGGTATAAAGGATTACATTGCCATTCTTTAATCTTTTCTTTTTTTCCAGAGTATATATTTCCTTCACTTTTTATTTCTTGCACTATTTTGGTTAATAATCTGAAATTTTTTCACACTTTATTAGATATTTCATTTACTTTGCTCTCCTTCCCTACCACCATTTTTCTCTAGAAATCTTCCTCCTGAGACCTTCCGTCATCTACTCCAAGTTGGACTGACTGCCACAGAGGCAAATTTTGCAATTCTTACCCTTGTTTTCCTGAGTAGTTCTACTCTTTCCTGCACTTCCCCCCTTTTTCTTAATTCACTTCCTCGTTTTGCTCCAAAGTGCAGCATATTAAGTAGTTTCCTTTAAAAATGTAGAGTGATAATAAAATGTCTGATTCCTGGCATATCTGAAAATATTTACCAACACGCATGGTTGAATATAAGAATTTCTCATTTCAATTCACCATTGGTTAAGAGCTTAGATGAAGCTAGGTTTTCTCTAATTTAAAAAAAAAAAACTAGAAGAGGGGTGGGAAGGGAAAAACACTAAATGGACAATAGATAAGTGGTAACTTTGGTGAAGGGTATGACAGTACACAATACTGGGGAAGCCAGCACAACTTGACCAAGGCAAGGTCATGGAAGCTTCATGAACACATCCAAACTGCCAGAGAGACTGAATTACTGGATTGAGGGCTGGGGACTATGCTCTCAGGGGACATCTAGCTCAAGTGGCATAACATAATTTATAAAGAAAATGTGCTACATCCTACTTTGGTGAGTAGTGTCTGGGATTTTAAAAGCTTGTAAGCAGCAATCTAAGATACTCTACTTGCCCCGCCCCATCTGGGGCAAGGGAGAATGAAGAAAACCCAAGGAAAGACACACAAGGAAAGACTAATCCAAAGGACTAATGTGCAACTAGCACAGCCTCCACCAGACTGAGTCCAGCACAACTAGATGGTGCCTGCCTTCCACCACCAACTGCTCTGACAGAGATCACGATAGAGGGTCCTGGACAGAGTTGAAGAAAAATGTAGAACAAAATTCTAACTCACAAGAAAAGACCAGACTTACAGGTCTGAGAGACTGGAGAAACCCCAAGAGTAAGGCCGCTGGACACACCCTTTTAACTCAGTACTGAAGTCACTCCTGAGGTTTACCCTTCAGTCAAAGATTAGACAGGCCCATAAAACAAACAATAAAACATACAGCTGAACCATGTATATGAGACTAAATGGGCACACCAGGCCAGGGGCAAGGACGAGAAGGCAGGAGGGGATAGGAAAGCTAGTAACAGGGAACCCAAGGTCAAGAAGGACAGAGTGTTGACATGTCCTGGGATTGGCAACCAATGTCAGAAAACAATATGTGTATTAATTGTTTAATGAGAAACTAATATACTCTGTAAAACTTCATCTAAACCCAAAACCAAACCTAGTGCCCTCGAGTCGATTCTGACTCATAGCGACCCTCTAGGACAGAGTAGAACCACCCCCATAGAGTTTCCAAGGAGCCCCTGGCAGATTTGAACTGCCAACCCTTTGGTTCACAGCCGTAGCACTTAACCACTACACCACCAGGGTTTCCTTCATCTAAAGTACCATAAAAAAAAGCTACACAAACTAAAGCAAAATAATTTTCAAATATCATCACATTTGTCTTAGGAGTATTGATCATTTTTCTTCTCAGGTTTATTCTGAGCATTATTCAAGAAAAACTTAATTACATCAGTAGTAGATTCATATTTTAGTGGGGCCTCTTCAGGATAAAGGATACAAGTTAGGTTCAAAAACCAAACCAAAACCGAACCCACTGCTGTCGAGTTGATTCCAGCTCATAGCAACCCTGCAGGGTTTCCAAGGCTGTAAATCTCTAGGAAGCAGCCTGCCACATCTTTCTCCCTTGGAGCTGTTGGTGGTTTTGAACCACCTATCTTTCAGTTAGCAATCAATCATTTTAACTACTGCACCACCAGAGCTCCTTAGGTTCAAAAGTGAATATTTATTTAGAATGAGAAAAAACAAAACACAGCAAATCTCAAACTTTAAAAAAGCCGATAAATAAAACAAGCATCACAAAATCTAAGAAAACATATTTTATTAAGCAAGTGCCTGATATGCCTCTACCACACTTTTCCCAACATTTTTTGTCTGCACACACTTTGACCACTACTTCACAGGACAATGACTTTGCAGTGTCTGCCATGGAGAGAACAGGCAGTAGTTCACACTTTCCTCTAGCATGACCTTCATCAAAAAAAAAAAAAAAAAAAAAAGCTCTTATTGTTAAATAAGTTTAGAAAAAAAACTCTTTCAGCCCCACCACTCATTATTAGTAAAGTCAAGAAAATCTTGGCTCATTGTCAAATTTAGGAAAAATTTCTCTCAAGTTTCCTTCACATACATGCTGAAGTGTTTCATATCATTTCAAGTGTTTTTATGCAGTGACTAATCTCAAAAAACTTTTCAATTGACAATACTCACTGACCACATGGCCTTCCATGTCCTAGTTGCAGCAAGCACTTTGTAAGTTGTATAATTGTTGACATCATTATTCATGTAAAAGTTAAGTCTTTTCCTAACATGTTCTTACGACACACTCTTCTCATTAATCGGATTCCAAACCATCCAAGAATCTATTATTTCTATTCAAAATTTACTCTCTTCACCATGAACTACTTTTCATTAGAATTTGCTTCCCAATAATATCTACAGATTTCAGCTCATTTTTATATAGTTTTTAAAAAATCATTTTCAATACATTTATATAGATTTTCTCTCCACTCTTTAATACGTCAAATTGAAAATGATTCATTTACATCTGAATCAGGATTCTGTTTTTTTTTTTGTTTTTTTTTAAACTGAACTGCTACAAAGTCTCTTTCCAATATGCAGGAAAAAATGGACTATCAAAGCTCTGTGGATTGAGGTAGGCGGAGCCAAGATGATGGAATAGACAGACGCTTCCGTCAAGCCCTTTTTACAACTAAGACCCGAAAAAACAAGTGAAACAAGTATATTTGTGACAAGCTGGGAGCCCTGCACATCAAAGGCAAGCTTAGACAATGAACTGAGGGTCGGGGAAGGAAGACACCGATCAGAAGCAGATAGGAGTTACTGGACCTGAATCCCGGGGAGCCCTCAGGCACCATTCCCAGAGAGATGGCGGCGGTGGCGGCGGGCTACTACTAGCGTTCAGCCGCAGTTTCCTCAGGGAGAAGCAGCCAGCCACGCAGCCCACTCACACCTCCGGAAACTAAGGAGACCACCGTGCTCTTGGCAAAAGCTAAGTACTTGAATATATTTTATCGCATCCCCCCTACCCCCAAGCCGGCTTCAGCGGCTGAATCCCTGGGCCTGAGATAGACCCTGCTGAGCACCTAGAGGCATCCTTCCGGACTTAGGGAAGAAAAAATTTGCAACTGGGGGGAAAAGATAATTTGCTAGCTCCATTAACTGGGGGAGCTCAGGACAGAAGCGGCTCCTATCCAGGCATAAACTGTCCGTGGACCTTGAACAACTTTCCCTTCTGCATGGACCTGTGTAGGCCTATTTCAGGAGAATAGGCCCTTGTTGGCAAACTCCAACCACTTCAGCTGTGTGGTGGAGAGGTGGGTGTTTGACGTTTGACATTGCTTTGCCTATTAAACAAGGTCCTCACCTACCCACATCAGGGACCTAAGGACTGGTAGCTCCACTCAGGTTACCCACCCACCTGTGACAGGGGTCTAAAGATAACTGGTACCTCCCAGTCCTTACAACCAAAAACTTTGGGTGCCCACGGTCCCTCTGCAGAACCCACCCACTAGCACGCTCTAGGGAACAGAGACGCGTTTTCCACAGAGACACTTGGGGGTCAGTTTTCAGCCCCCTGCCTTGTTCGAAGCATGACCCCATGCTGTAATCAGATACCGGTACGTACACCAATCACCCCTGCCCCTCTAAGACTCTAGGACAGAGCCCGTACCACACACTTGATATCAGCTACCTGGAAACCTGAGCTCAATTCATACAAGAAAACTGAATGGACTCCTAGACTGATATACCTGATAACAGCTCTAGCCAGCTGGGGACAGGACACCAGAGCTCCAAAGGCAAAACTAATCAAGCTAGCTTACTCAAGCAACCCATAGGGGTATACCAAAACAAAACAAAGCAAGCAGCTACGACACAGTATGCAAGCATAAACTAATACAACAACTTATACATGGCTCGGAGACAACAGTCAATATCAAGTCACATGAAGAAACAGATCATGATCACCTCAACAGGCTCTCAAAACAAAGAATCCAGGGATCTTCTAGATGAAAGTGCATTCCCGGAATTACCAGATGCAGAATACAAAAGTTTAATATACAGAACCCTTCAAGACATCAGGAAGGAAATGAGGCAATAAGCAGAACAAGCAAGGAACACAGATAAAGCAACTGAAGAAATTAGAAAGATTATTCAGGAACGTAATGAAAAGTTTAATAAGCTGGAAAAATCCACAGACAGACAGCAATCAGAAATTCAGAAGATTAACAATAAAATTACAGAATTAGATAACTCAACAGAAAGTCCGAAGAGCAGAATTGAGCAAGTAGAAGCTAGAATTTCTGGACTCGAAGATAAATCACTTGGCACTAATATATTTGAAGAAAAATCAGATAAAAGAATTTAAAAAAATGAAGAAACCTTAAGAATCATGTCAGACTCTATCAAGAGAAATAACCTATGAGTGATTGGAGTACCAGAACAGAGAGGGATAACAGAAAATACAGAGAAAATTGTTAAAGATTTGCTGGCAGAAAACTTCCCTGATATTGTGAAAGACAAGAAGATACCTAATTAAGATGCTCATCGAACTCCACATAAGGTAGATCTTAAAAGAAAGTCACCAACACATATTATAATCAAGCTTGCCAAAACCAAAGATAAAGAGACAATTAAAAGAACAGCGAAGGATAAACGAAAAGTCACCTACGAGGGAGAGCCAGTAAGAATAAGCTCAGACTACTCGGCAGAAACCATGCAGGCAGGAAGGCAATGCGATGACATATTTAAAAAACTGAAGGAAAAATTGCCTGCCAAGAATCATATATCCATCAAAACTGTCTCTTAAATATAAAGGTGAAATTAAGACATTTCCAGATAAACACAAGTTGAGGGAATTCGTAAAAACCAAACCAAAACTCCAAGAAATACTAAAGGGAGTTCTTTGGTTAGAAAATCAATAATATCAGGTATCAACCCAAGACTAGAACACTGGGCAGAGCAACCAGAAGTCAACCCAGACAGGGAAATCAAAAAAAACAAAGCAAGACTATTAAAAAAAAAAAAGCCTAAAACAGGGTAACAGCGATGTTATTACATAAGACAGTATTAAAATAATAAAGGGACTAAGAAATATAATCATACACCTTCCATATGGAGAGGAAGATACAGCGATACAAAGATATAAAAGTTAGTTTTAAATTTAGAAAAATAGGGGTAAATAATAAGGTAACCACAAAGGAGACAAACTATCCTACTCATCAAAATAAAATACAAAGGAAAAATACAGACTCAGCAGAAACAAAATCATCAACAACAAATGTGAGGAAAAGGACAATATACAAAGAAAATCTACTCAGCACATAAAATCAAGTGGGAAAAAGAAGCTGTCAATACACAAAAAAAGACATCAAAATGATAGCACTAAATTCATACCTATCCATAACTACCCTAAATGTAAATGGACTAAATGCACCAATAAAGACACAGAGATTGGCAGAATGGATTAAAAAACAAGATCTGTCTATATGCTGCCTACAACAGACACACCTTAGACTTAGGAACACAAACAAACTAAAACTCAAAGGATGGAAAAATATATATACATCAAGCAAACAACAATCAAAAAAGAGCAGGAGTGGCAATATTAATTTCGGACAAAATAGACTTTAAAGTTAAATCCATCAGAAAGGATAAGGAAGGACACTATATAATGATTAAAGGGAGAATACACTAAGAAGATATAACCATACTAAATATTTATGCACCCAGTGACAGGGCTGCAAGATACATAAAACAAACTCTATCAGCACTGACAAGTGAGATAGACAGCTCCACAATAATAGTAGAAGACTTCAACACACCACTTTCGGTGAAGGACAGGACATCCAGAAAGAAGCTCAATAAAGACACGGAAGATCTAAATGCCACAGTCAACCAGCTTGACCTCGTAGACACATACCGACACTCCACCCAATGGCAACCAACTATACTTTCTTTTCTAGTGCACATGGAACATTCTCTAGAATAGACCACATATTAGGTCACAAAGTAAGCCTTAGCAGAATCCAAAACATTGAAATATTACAAAGCATCTTTTCTGACCATAAGGCCATAAAAGTGGAAATCAATAACAGGACAAGCAGGGAAAGGAAATTGAACACTTGGAAACTGAACAATACCCTGCTCAAAAAAGACTGGATTATAGAAGACATTGAGGATGGAATAAAGAAATTCATAGAATCAATGAGAATGAAAACACTTCCTATCAGAACCTTTGGGACACAGCAAAAGCGGTGCTCACAGGCCAATTTATATCAATACATGCATACATCCGAAAAGAAGAAAGGGCCAAAATCAAAGAACTATCCCTACAACTTGAACGAATAGAAAGAGAGCAACAAAAGAAACCCACAGACACCAGAGGAAAACAAATAATAAAAATTAGAGCTGAACTAAATGAAATAGAAAACAGAAAAACAATTAAAAGAATTAACAAGACCAAAAGCTGGTTTTTTGAAAAAAATCAACAAAACTGATAAACCGCTGGCCAAACTGAGAAAAGAAGAACAGGAGAGGAAGCAAATAACCCGAATAAGAAATGAGATGGGTGCTATTACAACAGACCCAACTGAAATTAAAAGAATTATATCAGATTACTATGAAAAGCTATACTCAAACAAATTTGAAAACCTAGAAGAAATGGATGAATTCCTAGAAACACACTCCCTACCTAAACTAACACAAACAGAGGTAGAACAACTAAACACACCCATAACGAAAGAAGAAATTGAAAAGGTAATCAAAAAACTCCCAACAAAAAAAAAAAAGCCCTGGTCAGGATGGCTTCACTGCAGAGTTCTACCAAACTTTCAGAGAAGAGTTAACACCACTACTACTAAAGGTATTTCAGAGCACAGAAAAGGATGGGACACTACCAAACTCATTTTATGAAGCCACCATATCCCTGATACCAAACAAGGCAAAGACACCACAAGAAAAGAAAATTATAGACCCTGCATCCCTCATGAATGTAGATGCAAAAATCCTCAACAAAATTCTAGCCAATAGAATTCAACAACGTATCAAAAAAATTATTCACCATGACCAAGTGGGATTCATACCAGGTATGCAGGGATGGTTCAACATTAGAAAAACAATGAATGTAATCCACCACATAAATAAAACAAAAGACAAGAATCACATGATTTTATCAATTGATGCAGAAAAGGCATTTGACAAAGTTCAGCACTCATTCATGATAAAAACTCTCAGAAAAATAGGAATAAAAGGAAAATTCCTCAACATAATAAAGGGCGTGTATACAAAGCCAACAGCCAATATCACCCTAAATGGAGAGAGCCTGAAAACATTCCCACTGAGATCAGGAACCAGACAAGGATGCCCTTTATCACCACTCTTATTCAACATTGTGCTAGAAGTCCTAGCCAGAGCAATTAGGCCAGATAAAGATATAAAGCGCATCCAGATTGGCAAGGAAGAAGTAAAAGCATCTCTATTTGCAGATGACATGATCTCATACACAGAAAACCCTAAGGAATCCTCCAGAAAACTACTGAAACTAATAGAAGAGCTCAGCAGAATATCCGGATACAAGATAAACATCCAAAAATCAGTTGGATTCCTCTACACCAACAAAAAGAACATCGAAGAGGAAATCACCAAATCAATGCCATCTACAGTAGCCCCCAAGAAGATAAAATACTTAGGAATAAGTCTTACCAGAGATGGAATGCACTTATACAAAGAAAACTACAGTACACTTCTGCAAGAAACCAAAAGAGACTTACATAAGTAGAAGAACATACCTTGCTCATGGATAGGAAGACTTAACATTATAAAAATGTCTATTCTACCAAAAGCGATCTATACATTTAATGCAATTCCGATCCAAATCCCAAGGACATTCTTTAATGAGATGGAGAAACAAATCACCAACTTCATATGGAAGGGAAAGAGGTCCCGGATAAATAAGGCATTACTGAAAATGAAGAACAAAGAGGGAGGCCTTACTTTACCTGATTTTAGAACCTATTATACTGCCACAGTAGTCAAAGCAGCCTGGTACTGGTACAACAACAGATACATGGACCAATGGAACAGAATTGAGAATCCAGACATAAATCCATCCACATATGAGCAGTTGATATTTGACAAAGGCCCCAAAACAGTTAAATGGGGAAAAGACAGTCTTTTTAATAAATGGTGCTGGCATAACTGGATATCCATCTCCAAAAAAAGGAAACAAGACCCATACTGCACTCCATGCATAAAAACTAACTCAAAATGGATCAAAGACCTAAGTATAAAATCTATAATGATTAAGGTCATGGAAGAAAAAATAGGAACAACATTAGGAGCCCTAATACATGGCCTAAACAGTATCCAAAACATTATAAAGAAGATAGAAGAAAAACCAGATAACTGGGAGCTCCTAAAAAGCAAACACCTATGCTCATCCAAAGACTTCACCAAAACAATAAAAAGACTACCTACAGACTGGGGAAGTTTTTAGCTATGACATTTCTGATCAGCGCCTTATCTCTAAAATCCACATGACACTGCAAAAACTCAACTGCAAAAAACAAATAACCCAATTAAAAAATGAGCAAAAGATATGAACAAACATTTCACTAAAGAAGACATTCAGGTGGCTAACAGATATATGAGGAAATGTTCACGATCATCAGCCATTAGAGAAATGCAGATCAAAACCACAATGAGATTTCATGTCACTCCAACAAGGCTGGCGTTAATCCAAAAAAACACAAAATAATAAATGTTGGAGAGGCTGTGGAGAGACTGGAACACTTCTACACTGCTGGTGGAAATGTAAAATGGTACAACCACTTTAGAAATCGATTTGGTGCTTCCTTAAAAAGCTAGAAATACAACTACCATACGATCCAGCAATCCCACTTCTCGGAATATATTCTAGAGAAATAAGAGCCTTTACATAAACATATATATGCACACCCATGTTTATTGCAGCACCGTTGACAATAGCAAAAAGATGGAAGCAACCAAGGTGTCCATCATCAGATGAATGGATAAGTAAATTACGGTATATTCACACAATGGAATACTATGCATCGATAAGGAACAGTGAGGAATCTGTGAAACATTTCATAACATGGAGGAACCTGGAAGGCATTATGCTGAGTGAAATTAGTTGCAAAAGGACAAATATTGTATAAGACCACTACTATAAGAACTTGAGAAATAGTTTAAACTGAGAAGAAAACATTCTTTCCTGGTTATGGGGTGGGGTGGGATGGGAGCATTCACTAATTAGACAGTAGATAAGAACTACTTTAGGTGAAGGGAATGACAGCACACAATACAGGGGAGATCAGCACAATTGGACTAAACCAAAAGCAAAGAAGTTTCCTGAATAAACTGAATGCTTCGAAAGACAGCGTAGCAGGGGCAGGGGTCTGGGGACCATGGTTTCAGGGGACATCTAAGTCAATTGGCATAATAAAATCTATTAAGAAAACATTCTGCATCCCACTTTGAAGAGTGGTGTCTGGGGTCTTAAACGCTAACGAGCAGCCATCTAAGATGCATCAATTGGTCTCAACCCACCTGGATCAAAGGAGAATGAAGAAC
This sequence comes from Elephas maximus indicus, assembly GCF_024166365.1. Lineage (NCBI taxonomy): Eukaryota > Metazoa > Chordata > Mammalia > Proboscidea > Elephantidae > Elephas > Elephas maximus. The sequence goes on along the minus strand of NC_064836.1, from coordinate 32,806,143 downwards.
ACCAAGGACACAAGGCGATTATGAGCCCAAGAGATAGAAAGGGCCACATGAACCAGAGACTACATCATCCTGAGACCAGAAGAACTAGATGGTGCCTGGCTACAACCAATGACTGCCCTGACAGGGAACACAACAGAGAACCCCTGAGGGAGCAGGAGAGGAGTGGGATGCAGACTCCAAATTCTCATAAGACTAGACTTAATGGTCTGACTGAGACTAGAAGGACCCTGGTGGTCACGGCCCCATACCTTCTGTTGGCCCAGGACAGGAACCATTCCCGAAGCCAACTCTTCAGACATGGATTGGACTGGACAATGGGTTGGAGAGGGGTGCTGGTGAGGAGTGAGCTTCTTGGATCAGGTGGACACTTGAGACTTTGCTGGCGCCTCCTGCCTGGTGGGAAGATGAGATGGTGGAGGGGGTTAGAAGCAGGCGAAATGGACATGAAAAGAGAGAGTGGAGGGAGAGAGCCGGCTGTCTCATTACGGGGAGAGTAATTGGGAGTGTGTTGCAAAGTGAATATGGGTTTTTGTGTGAGATACTGACTTGATTTGTAAACTTTCACTTAAAGCACAATAAAAATTTAAAAAAAAAAAAAACAAACAACTGTCTGTGGCCCCTCCAGAATCACCCAACTGAAGGGGAAATGTGTTGGAGGGGAAAGACAGTGATATCACTTCTGCAAAATTTACAAAAACATGACTCCCCGCAACCCCACATCTCGGTCTTAAGGTGAAGATGTCTACTGTCACTACTGAAAAGGCAGGAGGCTATCTATGGCGGTCTGGAACTCAGGTATCACTCTAGATTAGAGATAATCTAGGAGTCATTAATGTGTAGGTAACAATGGAGGCCATTTTCTCCCTCAGTTGCCACTGAGTCAAGTCCAACTCATGGTGACTCCAAACTGTGTCAGAGTACAACTGTGCACCATAAGGTTTTCAACAGCTGATTTTTTTCAGAAGCAGATCAGCAGGGCTTTCCTGTGTGGTGCCTCTGCATGGACTCAAGCCTCTAACCTTTTGTTTAGCAGCCAAGTGTGTTAACTGTTTACATCACCCAGGGGCTCAACTGAGACCGCAGGAGATCGTGTCATCGTCTGGCAGGGTCTGAAAACCTTTTCTATAAGGAGACAGATAGTAATTGTTTTCAGCTTGGCAGGCTATGCAGTCTCTGGGGAGACTACTCAGCTCTGTAGTTGTAGCGTGAAAGCAGCCATATATAACACAGAAACAAAGGGGTGGGATGGATTGGGGGGGGCTCTAGTTTGCTGACCCCTGGTTTACCACATCAAAAGTTTAATTCTCACTCAGGCTAAATGCCCAGCATGGATTGACAGGGGTCTTTGCCTCACATTTTCAGAGACACAGGCTGATGAAGGCAATACCATCTTGAGGCGGAACCATCTGGAACAGCAGCTGTAGCAGAAAAAGACAGCCAATTGCCGATAGCCCTGTCACTCTCTCAGCTACAAAGCGGAACTTCAGGTACTCATATTTCACTGGCTAGAACTAGTCCGTTGGCTCCACTAACAGCAATTCGGCCAGAAAAAGTCAAGGAACAAATGAAGCATTTCATGAGTGTGGGAGACCGGTTGCCAAAATAACCCAACTCTGACACCTCCTCTTGTATTTATTATCCTTTGCAATGTGACTATGGGTCCTAACATCAAGAAAAGGAGTCTATTTTACCATCTCTTGAATGCAGACTGGCCTTGTGACTTGCCTTGACCAATAGAACATGGCAGAGTGATGGCATGCTGGTTCTAAGACTAGGCTTCACGAGGTGTGGTGAGCTCTGCTATCTCTTTTGGACCTCCCCCTCTGCCAGGTGACCAAGGTGGCTAGCCTGTAGGAGGATGAAAGATTATACGGACTACAATCATGGTGTCCCAGCCAGCACCCCAGACATGTAAAGCCACCTTGCTGACCAACAGCTAAGCAGACACACGAGCGAGTTCCTTTTCCCTCAGTCAAGTCTCACGCATTAAGGAACATCAACATGTGGTACCAGCCTGAGTGCTAGCAATTAGAAAGTGTTTAATAAATACTTTTGGAACTGAACCTCAAAAACCAGGTAGCAGTTTTTGTGTTTATATGACTCGAGGTCAATTTGCTGAAAACAAGTTTACAGTAAGTCATTTTCCAGGATGAAAAATGTATTGAAATCTGACTTGCTGAAAACGAATTCTCTAAATTACCAATTCGCTGGATGGTCAAGAATGGTGGGTTCTACCTTTGCCTCAGCTTCCTGTGAGGCAAGCCCACGAGCGGCATGATGCTTATGTCCACAAAATAGAGAGACTGCAAACACCATATAGGAAAAACTTCGCCTACTTGCACATAAAATGGCTGGAGGTAGATGTACACTAAAGGTTTGAAAAAAACTCTATCTGCAAACTAGCTTTCAATTTGGCAAGGAGTAACAGGCATGGAAATTTAAACAAAACTTGTCTTATTTCATAATAAAACATCTAGAGATAGGCAAGGGCTGGTGTTGCACCAGCAGCTCAGCAATGCAGTGGGGTTGGCATCTCTGTGGCTCTCTTGGCCCTTCCTTCCCTTTTGTAAGAAAGAGCTGCTGTAACTCCAGCCATCGCTTTGGTGTTTGTGGCAGAAAAGAGGGGAAGAGGTAGTCTAGCTGCCTCTGTCAGTTCAACCAGGAAAGCAAAGGCTTTCCCAGAAGTCCCCTAGCCAAAGCTATGTGCTGAGGCCACCCCAAACCATAACCGAGGCTGGAGGGTGGGGCTTTAGCTTTTCCAGGTTCTTTAGTGGAGACAGGGAAGAGAGAAAGGGGTTGGGAATGGGGATAAGGTAGACTACCAACACTGTCTTCCTCAGGTATAATTAACTTCTTCTTTATAACGGGTTCTTTATATGCTGCGAAATTTCTATCAACACTTTTAAGATCATAACTTGAAACTCAGTTCTGCCTTCCATCATGTTGATCATGCTTTCTCATCATCATTTTATGTATTTTTAAGACATGCATTTCAAGGATCTCCTTTTTCCTCTTTTTTTTCTTCTCCCTAACTTTCTAGGATGGGACTAAAATAAAATGACTTAACCTTTCAAGAAAGGATGGGAAAAACCAAATGGCCAACAGTGACAAAATACTTTCAACTACTCCTCTGTTCAGTCATTGTCCTTCCACACCAAAGAGCATCTGGAAAACACCCCCACATCCTCTGGCATTTAAAAACTGATACAGCTGACCAAAGTCCATGTGGTTTCCTCTGGCTCCGTCAGCACTGAACGCTTTCTCTTCAAAAACGGAAAACTTTCTTTGTCTTTCCAGCTCATCGCTTGTGCCATCAAAAGGAATGTCTTCTCGATGGCGAATTAAAATTCTCTTCCAGTTTAATTTTCTGAGTCTGAAAAGAAACGTTCCAAGCAAATTTTACTGACTCGTAGCAACATCTTAGAAACGTACAAACCGGTGGATCTCAAACTACTGAAGGGACTTCTCAGTACCATTTAGGGAACCAGTAGAGAAATGGGAAGACTAGCAAAAATTCTAATGCTCCTAGAAAGCCCCTTGTTTTACAGTGTATAGGGCTTATAGCATCTCTAAGTTGAAGGCAGACTCGGACCCACAGAAACAGACAGGGATAGAGAAGCCATCGTTCAGGGGCTCAAATCATTCAACACACATTTACAGAACGTCTCCTGTGTGTCCTGTGTCAGGTCAAGGGAATAATGCTGATCATGTGATTTCTACCTTATCCACTGACTTGAGATCGAAACCCCATGAAGACACAACCCCAAGGACATACTTATTTCCACATCTCTACTATCCTGTTGGAAACCCTGGAGGCACAGTGGTTAAGAGCTACAGCTGCTACCCAAAAGGTCAGCAATTCGAATCCACCAGGCACTCCTTGGAAACTCTATGGTGCAGTTCTACCCTGTTCTATAGGGTCACTATGAGACAGAATTGACTCGACAGCAACAAGTTTGGCTTGTTTTTTTTTTTACTATCCTGTTATGCAATGGTTAAGATCTGGGCTACTAACCAAAAGGTTGGCAGTTCAAATCCACTAGCCATTCCTTTGAAACCCTATAGGGCAGATCTATTCTATGAGTCGGAAATGACTCGAAGGCACATAACAATGACAACTATGCTGTTTAGTACCAAAATTAATGACACAGTATATAAAATATATGCAAGCCAACCTCGACCAGAACTCTTCACAGGCACTTTGTGGGCCTTCCACACAAACAACGCCAGGCTTCCCTGGCATGCTAAACCCAGACAGGGAAAGCTCCTTTGCCCATTCTAGAATATTCTTCCTTTTGCATTTGTTGTAGATGTGATGGCTATAGATCCAGAGCCGCGTGAGAATGAGGTCGAGTGGCTGGGCTGTACTTCCTGTGGTGGTGGAAGATGTGGCGTCTCTGCTGATGTAGCCAGAGGCATGTTCTCTGACCCAGTCTGTGGCATTCAGTATACAGACATCTCCGCAACAGTTCTTTTGCAGGTATGCGTGCAGATCTGTGTTCAGCTGAGTCTGCTGGGATCTACTTAAAAATACCGATCTGATGGAAAAGATAGGGGAAAATTTTGAATCAATTTTTTTGGAGTGAAAAACAAACACGAGAATTGCTTTTAGTCTCAGGTTGATTTTCAGCTCTAAGCTTGGCCAGACTTTCTGTACCATACCTGACGGTAATTTCAGGCAGAACTGCAGGGTATTTGAAAGGAAGAACACAGGCCAGTGAAAACGTCACCTGGTCGGAAAGGAGAAAAATGCCCTAAGTGTTGTTTTAAGTCTTGACGTGTTTCTATTCTTCCAAAAACAATAATGAATTACCATTGCTTCCTCAGACACGTCCAGGTTGATATTGACAGTAAAGTAAATTTTTGAGGATCGCCCCTCTGTGGTCTTCTTTTCAACACAATCTTTCAGCTCGGCTAAAGCCAGCTGGTCATTCACTACGAACTCCTTCTCACTGGGGAACATGCTGGCCAGCAGCTCTAACTCAGAGAGCTGGGCCTCTGCCTGCTCAAGCTCAGTCATTTCTGCATACCTGTAAGTGCCTAAAGAGGTAAAAATAAGAGAGACGATTTACATATACCATCTTGGGGGAACTCAATCGACCAATACTTACTGAAAATGTATTTGATTTCTTTATAAAATGTGAAATTTAATCAGATTCTCTTTCTCCATCATTCTACTTATTGGATGTCATATGCTAAGGAGCAAAACATGGGAAAATCCAGGGATAGCCAGAACACTCTAGTAATAATGAGGCACCAAATTCCTTTGAATCAGGACAGTTGATCTGGCATCTTGAGCTACCACAACAAGCAATTTCACTGAAGTAAACAAATAATGTAGTTAGAAAGCTGTACCAATAATACAGCTGGAGAGAGGATATACCTGGCTACCTGGGAAACCTAGAATGAATGGGAAAGACAATTTACTAATGTGGATGGTTAGCTTTCTTGACTAAAAATTAAAGTTTATTAATTAAAAAAAAAGCAGAAGAATGTAAAGAAGAGAAAATAAAGAATAATAACCCACAGCCTACATAACCCGTTAACGTTAAACAAACAAAAATAGTACATGCTTAGAACATACAAGGAGCAGAAAAAGGTAAAAGACGGAGATTCTTTCGCCTCTTCCACTACCCGAATAAGTCATCTCTCAAGGCAATGACTATTCATCGTTTTTGATGTTTCATATCACAAAACATTTTAAGCAGCATAAAACCCACTGCTCTTGAGTCGATTCCGACCCCTATAGGACAGACTGGAACTGCCCCATAGGGTTTCCAAGGAGCAGCTGGTGGATTCAAATTGCCGACTTTTTGTTAGTATAAACCACTGTGCCACCAGGGCTTCTTAAGTATTATACATATATAAAAATATATGCAGGTATAATGCATATATGTATGTGTGTGTGTAGACAGTCATATCCAGATCTATTTTTCAATGTATCCAAAGAGAATATTATACATGTAATTTTTCTTATCACTTCCCAACCCCCTTAAAAATACATTTTGTCAATCTTTTCATTGTCAGCACATAGTGATCTATCTCATTCTCTCTAATGGCTGCCTGTCAAATTGAATCGTGTAATTATACCATAATTTATTAAACTCCTTACCTGTTGATGGGCACTTGGGTTGTTTCCTTGTTTTTGCCGTTATGAAGAACGCTATAGTGGAGTCCTTCTGTATATACAGTTCGGTGAACTGTGAATACAGTATATTCAAGAATAAACTCATGGAGGCAGCTTTGCTGAATTGAAAGGTATGACAATGTAAATTTTGATAGATATTGCTGAATTGCCTTCCAGAAAGCTGCCGTACAGAATTTAAAATGTTTACATAGTCCTGTTTATCAATCTCTTTTTTTATGGGTTTTGAGTTTTATGTCTTGGTGAGAAAGGACTTGGCTACTGCAAGATCATTTAGAAATTTTTCCATTTTTAACTTGAAACACTTCTATTTTCAGTTTTTGCATTCAAATATTTGATCCATCTGTAATTTACTTTGGTTTATAAGGTGAGAGAAACACTAGCTTTATTTTCTCCAGTTAGCTAGTCATTTGTACCAATACATCTTATATTATGATCCATTTGAAGTGCCTCCTTCAACATGTTATACGCCTATTTGTATTTGGGTATATTTCTGGGTTCTCCATTCTGTTTCACTGACATGTCATGTCAGGTCCCAATGCTCGATTGTTTAAATCACTATAGCTTTACGATGGGCCAGTAAATTGCTCCTACTCCATTCTCTCCACAGACATTACTCTTCTTTTCCAGAATTTTCCTGGTTATTCTCACATGTTTATTTTTCCATATAAATATTAGAATCATTTTTTCAAGTTTCAGAAAAACGACTGGGGAATTGCATTGAAATTAAACATTAATGTAGGGAAAAATGACACAATTACAACATAGAATTTTCCCTTCGGTAGAGTTTGTTTTTTTTTTTAATGGGTTTACTGCACTATAATTCATATACTATAAAATGCATTCATTTTAAAGTGTACAATTTAATGATTTCTGATATACTTACAGAGTTGCGCAACCATCACCAAGGTCCCTGGATAGTGCAAATGGTTTGCACTCGACTACTAACCTAAAAGCTGGCGGTTTGAACTCACCCAGTGGTACCACACAAGAAAGGCCTGGTTATCTGCTCCTATAAGATTACAGCCAAGAACACTCCATGGAGCAGTTCTATTTGGTAACATACGGGGTTGCCCTAAGTCGGAACTGACTAGATGGCAATGAGTTTTTAATTTTTATTTTTGCAATCACCACCACAATCTAATTTTAGAACATTCCTGTCACTCCAAAAAGAACTCTTGAGTCCATTCATAGTCATTCCCTGTTCCCACCCCTAGTCCCAGGCAACCATCAGTTTACTTTCTTTCACTATAAATTTGCCTGGTTTTTTGTTTTTGTTTTTTGCTATTTCATATAAAGGGAATCATGCCATATGTGGTCTTTTGTGTCTGGCTTCTTCCACTTAGCAAAATTCATCTATGTTATTGTACTTCATATATCCATGCTTCACTCCTTTTTATTGCTGGATTGTATGGACTCTATTGTATGTGTAAACCAGATTTTGTTCATCCATTCTCATAAGAGTTTTAGACGTTTTTTCTTCATATAGGTAGTTGGAATCCCTGGGTGGCACAAATAATTAAGCTCTCAAATACTAGCCAAAAGGTTGGTGGTTTGAACACACCCAGAGGCACCTGGGAAGACAGGTCTCATAATCTGTTAAGGTCACAGCCTTGAAAACCCTACTGACTTCTACTCTGCGTACATGGGGTCACCATGAGTCCAAAAACTACTCAATGGCAACTAACAACAACAACAACAGATTCTGTACGTTTTGGGGGTAAGTTTATTTTATGCTGAACTGTTTTATTTTTTGGTCTGCTATTGTAAAGGGGGTCTTTTATTATACTTTCTGATATTGTTGACCACTCTCTCCTTGAAATCCTCTTCTTCTTTGTTTTCCTTCACACCACGCTCTCCTGGATTTTCCTTCTGTTTGGTCATTGCTAGGGATTCTTTGAGGGTTCCCACTGCTGAAAAGGATCTTTAAAATGTTAACACCCATTAGGTGCCCTTTTATCTTCTTTCTTTATTCTCTCACAGTGCCAAATACCATCTAATATTAAATGTCCACGGCCCTCAAATTTGTACCTGATGTCCATCTTCTTGAGCCCCTTATATGCAAATGTAACTGCATCTGTATATTTCTGTCGGATGGCATCTCAGACTTAGCAGGTCTACTACTACTAGTACCCACTACTGTTCAGTCAATGCTGAATCATGGTGAGTTACTCATGTGTGTTATAGAGCAGAACTGCTCCATAGGGTTTTCACGGCTGCCCTCTTAGTAGAAGCAGATCACCAGGTCTTTGTTCTGTGGTACCGCTGGGTGGTTTGAACTGCCAGCTTTTAGGTTAATAAAAAAAAGTTTAGCGCAAATCATTTGTACCTCCTAGGGACCTACTAACAGGTCTAAATTATGATTTTCTCTCCACCTGGACCCAACTCAGCAAATCTGTCCTTCCATCAGTGTTTCAGACTCATAGTGACCCTATAGGACAGAAGGGAATTGCCCCGTTGGGGTTCCTAGCTTGTTATCTTATAGAAGCAGACTGCCACATCATTCCCTCGCAGAGCAGCTGGTGGGTTCGAACTGCCGACCTTTCCATTAGCAGCCAAGACCTCAACCACTGTGCCACCAGGGCTCCTTCCTTTAGGACCCCTCCCCACTTTATTAAGTAGTTAAGGAGCCCTGGTCGCACAGTGGTTAAAGCAATTGACTGCTAACTGAAAGGCTGGTGGTTTGAAACCGCCAGTGGATCTATGGGAGAAAGATGTGGCAGTCAGCTTCTGCAGAGACTTACAGCCTTGGAAACCCTATGGGGTCACTATGACTCGGAATCGACTCCAGGGCAGTGGGTTTGGGGTGGGTTTTATTAACTAGTTAGGTCCCACTTAGTATTAACAGTTCATACGATGATGGAAAGGTGTCACTCTTTCCCTAGAAAAGTTGCTCGAGTGCCTGTGAGCCTGAATTGACTCACAGCACTCGAAAACAACACTAAATTGATGGAAATGTTGGACTTCTTCTGACCTAGAGGTACCACGAAAAAAGTTACTAAAGGCTGTGAGTGAACCAAGGAAAGTTGGGCACCCCTGCTGCATGGGATGGAAAGGAGTGGGTTTGGGACTTTTATTTTTCCTTGTGGGCACTGAAGTATTATTTGACTTTTTCAAACAATATGTTTATATTACTTTGATGAAATAAAATTTTAATTTAATTTTACAAAAGAAAATGTGCAAAAATATACAAGGAAACTTAGTAAGAGAAGGATAATGGAAGAGAGAGACATCAAAACATTCCATAAAGTGCCAATAATTAAAACAGCCTGTGGTGACACAGTAATGGATACAAAAATCAGTAAACATAAGTAGTCAATTTAGTTACATGAGAATTTAGTCTGTGATAATGGAAATCTTTAAACTCACGGGGGAATTTCAACAAATAGTATAGGGGCAGTTAGCTAACAATTTTGGAAAATGTACATAGCTGGGAGTTTCAAATTCATACCACAGAAATAAATTCCCGATAGATTAAAAAGTAAAATAAAATACAATGAGGTAACACACAGCCTTTGTGTTGTGATTATACAGGAGAGCAGAATACTCTTGCTCTTAGAAGACGCATGCTGATTGTTTAGAGGTCAAACGTTGTGACAGCTACAGCTAACTCTCAAATGGTTCAGCAAAAATAATTGTGCGCACACACATCCACACTAAACGTATACATGCAGATAAAGAAAGAGAAAAAGCAACTTTCTTCCATAGGTCTGAAGTTTTTCAAAACACAAAGTTGGGAGGTAAGCGATACTCCACCCAAAGGTAAAGATAAATCGCAATCTGGCAAAACATATTGACAACAGATGACAAAAGGTTTCATTAGTGAATAAATGATCATAAAAACAGTAAGAAAAGATGAATATCCCGATAGGAAATGAACAAAAATGTGACAAGGCATCTGCAGAAGAATATAAATGGTTATTAAATTGATGAAAGGTTGCTAGACTTCAGTAATAACCAAAAAATTAAAGATAACAGTATATTCTATTAATTTTTTTGAGATAATAGTAGATTCACATGCAGTTCTAAGAAACTGTAATACAGAGAAGTCTCACGTACCCTTTACCCAGCTTACCCCGATGGTAACGTCTTGCAAATCTATAGTATGAAATTACAACCAGAATATTGACGCTGCTGCAGTCAAGACACAGAACATTCCCAATACCACAAAAATCTCTCACTTTGTTCTCTTATAGCTACACCCACTTCCCGTCTGCTCCCACTTTTTTTGTTAACGTCTGGAAACCACTAACCAGTTCTTCATTTCTATAATTTTGCCAAATGACAATGTTTTCTTTACTAATTAGTGACTTCATACAATTATATATCCTACTTGTCATGGATTGAATTGTGTCCCCCAAAAATATCTGTCAACTTGTCTAGGTCATGATTCCCAGTATTGTTTGCCTGTCTACCATTTTGTCATCTGATGTGATTTCCCTATGTGTTATAAATCCTATCACTATGATGTAAGGAGATGGATTAGTGGCAGTTATATTGATGAGATCTACAAGACTAGTATCTTAAGCCAATCTCTTTTGAGATATAAAAGACAGAAGCTTTTATATCTCAGAGAGACATGGGGACCTCATACCACCAAGTAAGCAGTGCCGGGAGCAGAGCACATCCTTTGGACCTGAGGTTCCTGTGTTGAGATGCTCCCAGACCATGGGAAGACGGATGCATCACAAGGAACTTCCTCCAAAGGTGACAGAGAAAAAGCCTTCCCCTGGAGCTGCTGCCCTGAATTCAGACTACTAGCCTACTGGACTGTGAGAGAATAAACCTCTCTTTGTTAAAGCCATCTACTAGTGATATTTCTGTCAGAGCAGCAATAGATGGCCAAGACACTACTATTTTCACTTGAAATCATAACTTAAGCATTTGCTGTTATTAAAAAAAACTTCAAAAATATTTAAAATCCCTGAATTTACTGAAAATCCATACACATCTTTTCTAGTCTGTTTTGGAGCTGAGAAATCTAGAAAACAACCTGTTAGGCAGTTATTAGAGGAAGCGAATGTACTTTGATTAGAGAGAAAGTTTATCACAGTAATTTAAAGCATGGACTCTGGTAACAGACTGCTGAGGGGCAATTCCTGCTCTGCCACTTACCAGCTATGTGACCTTAGGCAAATTGCTTAATCTCTCCGTGCCTCAGTCTCCCTATCTCCAAAATGGGAATGACAGGGTTGCTGTGAGGATTAACTGAGAATTGAAATGAGAATGAGAATGTGTCATACAGTGCCAGGCCCAGAGTAAGTGCTATATATATGCTTGCTGTTATTATTATTGTGTAGTTTAAAATCAGGAAAGGTGTGCGTCAGGGTTGTATTCTTCCACCATATTTATTCAATTTGTATGCTCAGCAAATAATCTGAGAAGCTGGACTATATGAAGACAGCGGCATCAGGACTGGAGGAAGACTCACTAACAACCTGCAGTATGCAGATGATACAACCTTGCTTAAAGTGAAGAGGACTTGAAGCACTTATTGATAAAGATTAAAGACTACAGGCTTCAGTATGGATTACACGTCAACATAAAGAAAACAAAAACCCTCACAACTGGACCAATAGGGAACATCATGATAAAAGGAGAAACGATTCAAGTTGTCAAGGATTTCTTTTTACTTGGATCCACAATCAATGCTCACGGAAGTAGCAGTCAAGAAATCAAATGACATATTGTGTTGGGCAAATCTGCTACATAAGACCTCTTTAAAGTGTTAAAAAGCAAAGATGTCACTTGGAGGACTAAGATGTGCCTGACCCAGTCATGGTATTTTCAATCACCTCATATGCGAAAGCTGGGCAATGAATAAGGAAGACCAAAGAATTGATGCCTTTGAATTATGGTGTTAGCGAAAAATGTTGAACATACCGTGAACTGTTAATCTGTTGATCTGTCTTTGAAGAAGTACAGCCAGAATGCTCCTTAGAAGCAAGGATAATAGGGCTTTCTCTCACTTACTTTGGACATGCTATCAACGAGATGGACTGATGGTGGCTGCAACAATGGGCTCAAGCATAACAACAATTTTGAGGATGAGGCAAGACCAGGCAGTGTTTTGTTCTGTAGGCTCATAGGGTCGCTATGTGTTGGAACCGCCTTGACAATGGTCATTCATTCATTCCACAGATAGTTATTGAGCACCTTATTATATGTCAAGCATTGTCCTTGTCACCGGAATATAGCAATGAAGAAAAGTATCAAAAATGTCTGCCATGGAAGAGGTTTAATATTATGGCAAAAGACAACAAAAAAACAAATATTTATGCCTAGTGGGTAACTGCTATGAAGATGACTGAAGTTAAAGGGGACCCAGTGTGATGATGGAAAAGGCGTGTGATTTTGCACAGGCTGGTCAGGGAAGGCCTCTTTGCTAATGAGACTGAAGGAGAGAGACTTGAAGAACTGAACAGGAAGCCTTGTGTTTATCTGGCCCAAAGTGTTCCAGAAAACGAAACAGTATATTCAAAGGTCTGAGGGCAGGAGGGTGCTCCACCAGTGAGGCTGAAGCAGAGTGAGCCAGTGGGCACAGTGATACAAGACAAGGTCAGAAAGGAGATGTGGGGAGATTTATGTTGAGACTTGTAGAGCACGGTGAGGCTTCCGGATCTTATCCTGATATGAAGAGCATCAGAAGAAAGAGCTGGTAATCTGCTTCCAAAAGGTCATAGCTTTGAAAACCCTATATAGCATAGTCTACTCTGAAACACATGGGGTTACCGTGAGCTGGAATCTATTTGACAGCAACTGTTTTGGTTTGATATGACAGGCCACTGCAGGGATTTGACTTAATGAAGAGGCCCGCCTCTTGCTGCTGTGGAGAGTGTACGGGAAGGAGGATGAAAGCAGGGAGTCCAGACAGGCATTGCAATTACATGGGGAGTGACGGGATTAGGGTTGTGGTGGCTGAGGCAGTGAGCAATGCCCAGGTTTTGGACACCTATTGAGAGCAGCTCCAACAGTATGTACTGAAGAATTAGGTGGGGTATGTAAAAATGCCCCCAAGGCTTCAAGCAAGTAGAAGGATGGCTTCACCGCGTATTTAGATAGGGAAGATGGCAGAATGTGAAGCTTGGTTTTAATCATACTTCGTAATGAAGTGTCTACTAAGACAACTTTAAGTAGAGATTTGCAGCAAGCAGTTAAATATATGATTCTGCAGGTTAAGAAACATGTAATGTGGCTGGAGATGTAATTTTAGCAGTCACCTAGAGAGGGAGTGAAGTTGTATAGACAGCCCTACTGAGTTTGCAGGTCTGGAAGATATTCAGAATGAAGAGACCTATGAGTGGACAACTACAGGAGTGATGTCACAAGTCAGTCATTTATGCCAAATTATTATCACAGATAAAATTTCGGCCCCCCCAGAAACCCTCGACATAATTTTCCGACTTAAGATATTCATTAATTGTTCTGTTATCGCGTTGTCTTGGCCATCTAGTGGTGCTATAACAGAAATACCACAGGCGAATAGTTTGAACAAAGAAATTTATTCTATCACAGTCTAGTAGGCTACAAGTCCAAATTCAGGGCATTTGGCTTTCTCTTCTCCGCTCTGGAGGAAGGTCCCTGTCATCAATCTTCCCCTGGTCAAGAAGCTTATCGGGACAAGGACCCTAGGTCCAAAGGACATGCATTCTTGCTCTTCATTCATGGTGGTATGCGATTCCCCCAACTCTCTGCTTGCTTCCCTTTCATTTTTCTCTAGAGAGAGAAAAGGTGGTACAGGCCACACTCCAGGGAATGTGATCTGGTAAGGGTGTTATATCCCACTCTAATTCTCTTTAAGATAAAATTACAATCACAAAATGAAGGACAACCACACAATACTGGGAATCAAGGCCTATCCCAGTTGATACATGATTTGGGGGGGCCACAATTCAATCCATGACAAATGTAGAGTGAAAAGTAAGTTTCCCAACTGGAATTTTTTTTTTCTTGCAGAATTTTCCCTATTTTAAATCAGAGCAGGTGTCCAGCAGCCCAAGTCCCCACGCAAGAATTCAGAAAGCATCCTAAACTCACCTCGCAACCCAGCGAGGGAGTCGTCGCCGCTAGCAACCGATTGCCCCCCCCCCCCCCGCCACGCCAAGGAGGAGCCCCCAGGTATGGGCAGGACAGGGAACGCCGAGGTCGGCTCTGACCAATGAGAGACCGTGTAGCGCGTCAGAAGGCGGTGCCAGCAGGCCCCCAATTCCCTGAAGGTGGGGCGAGAGGAGGCGGCGTCCTAAAAAGTGCCGCTTGGGGCAGCAGGCTAGAGGACCTACCTCTGGTCATGGCAACGTCATGCTGTTATTTCCCGGTTTTCTGGCTGCACGGTTCTTTTGAGAGGCAGCCTCAGAATTCCAGGGCACAGACTGCTTCTGTGGGCGGCCCCACTGAACCGACGCGGCGCATTCTCGGGCTTGCGCATGCGCGCGCGCGGGCTGTCGGTCCCGGAAGCTCGAGCCGTGCGGGAGCGTTGACGGGGTCACCGAGCCACCCGGAGTTGGCGCGGCGCGTGCCACCTGTTTCCTTCTTGTCTGCCGAGTTTTCATTATTATGCCTCCGCTTCCCGACCTTATGGACGTTTCCCAGCCGCTGCTACTACCAGGGAGAAGTGCAGTCGGAGCTTTTGCTGGGACAAGGGATGATCCATTAACGTTTCTCAAACTTGAACATTTGTAGAAATAGGGGAGCTTGTGAGAAGTGCAGACCCCCGTTCGGGCGGAAGCGGTGGGGTTCCAGATGCTGAGTTTGTAAGAGCCTCCCACGCCATGCTGCTAGACCCCCAAGGGTACTGACTAGCAACGTATTGGGAGATGTGACTGTGGCTGGATAGTGGCCATGATGGCCTTAGGTGGTCTTGCCCAGTAACCAAGATGAGGACGAGGGAGAGTGTGTGGGGCGCTCTGCATGCACAGAAAGGGACCCTAGATAAAAGGGCAGTTTGACAGATTCCAATACCAGAGTAAACAAATATTTTCTCCCCATTCTAAGTATGTGCTTTATGTTACTTTTTCGTTTTAGAAACATGAGTTTTTAAACACTGATAATCAACTGATCTGTAACCTGACCATATGACTGCCAGTAAGTTTCCATTGAAGAAAAAGTCCCTTAAACTAGCTCAAGCCAGATTTGGCCCAACCCCTGAGGCTCAGAAGGACCAGCTGTAACTGTTAATTGACCTCAACAGTACTCTAAGAAACAGGTGAAATGAATTAGAAGGAAAATCTTCACATGGACCCAGTTCCAAAGACAGATGCGATAGAAACAACATCACTTCCTGTTTCCTGGCCCGCAATAGCATCACTACTTATTCCTTCTAGAATTTTCTCTCCTAGTACACCTGCTCGGCAAATCACAAATAAGCCCTGCTTCCCCATTTTTTTTTTTTTTTCCCATAGCTCAGGTAGTCAGACCTGAGGAACTTCCTTGTGACTCCTGACCCTGCTTATTGCAGTAAAGTTACTTTCTCTAAGACCAGTGTCCAGGTCTTTGGCAAGTCTGAGCGCACTGGACAATGACCCACTTTCCCAGGTTCAGCGACGATAGGAAATATGATCACCACGAACTTAAACTTTTTTTTTCCTATCCAAAAATAGGATGATAGTATAGGTCTTCATAGCTGCTTTATTATACTTGGTGTTTTGTGAGCGTTTTCTGATGTCATTAAATAACCTATTTTTTTCTCCAACTTTTACTATGAAATAAAGTTTCAAATACAGAGCAAAGTTAATAGAATTCGTGGAGCAGGAGTTCTCCAGCAGGAGGAGAAATCGATTTGCCGGGCCCCATTTTGCAAGGTCTGGAGACATTTTAGGTTGTCACAACTGGAAGGGTGCTACTAGCATCTAGTAGGTTGAGACTCAGAGATGCTACACAACATCCTACAATACACAAATCAGCCCCCCACAGCAGAGAATTACCTGGGCCAAAATATGGATAATGCTGAGGTTAAGAAACCCTGGCCTAAAAGAGCCTATTATAACGTTTTACTATACCAGCTTTGTCATATGCCTAGTCATCAATCCATCTGATCTGATGGATTTCAAAGTAAATTGCAAACATCAGTACACGTCTCACTAAGTATGTCAGCATGCAGATCAGTAGACTTCAATTTTTTTTTACTTTTTTAAGGTAAAATTTGTTGTTAGGTGCTGCTGAGTCGGTTCCAGCTCATGGTGACCCTACGTACGAAAGAAGAAACACTACCCAGTCATGGGCCATCCTCAGAACCCTTGTTATGTTTGAGCCTATTTGTAGGGTAACGCTATTCAGCTATATGCATCCCCTCCCTAATGGAATCAGCTTTGCTCTTCCCCAAAGCATGCTGGGGATGAATTCGGGATGGACAAGGGCTAAGGTACAAGGCCAGGAGTGGCATGACTGGGCCAGCGGCCAAGGCCGAAGAATGCCTTAGCAAGAAGGAAAACATCTGGGCCTGGACATGAAGTCCCCGGGAACACTGACTGCCCAAGGATGTGGGAGAAAACAACGAGCCTTGGCCCCACCTGGAATGGAATATAAGCTTGGGTCCCTTGCTAGGTAGTTGCAAAAAATACTCCAGCCAGCTGCCATTGGAGAGCAGCTGCTTGCTTGTGTCAGTAAGTTTCCCTGAACACATGAATCTGGAAAGGCTGTGTGTCAGTTCTTCAGATTACCTGCCAGGACGCACAGTGAGGGTTTTTCCTTGCTGGGGCTGTCCCCCGACACCATTGTTGCAGCTACTGTGTCAGCCCATCTCATTGAGGGTCATCCTTTTTTTCGCTCCCCCTCTACCAAATATGATGTCCTTCTTTAGGGACCAGTCTCTCCTGATAATATGACCAAAGTATGCAAGACAAAGGCTTGCCATCCTTGCTTCCAGGGGATGCTCTGGCTGTACTTCCTCTATGACAGACTTACTCTTTCTTCTGGTAGTCCAGGGTATATGCAATATCCTTCTCCAACACTGTAATCTGAAGGCATCAATTCTTCTTTGGTCTTCCTTATTCATTGCCCAGCTTTCACATGCATATTAGGCGATTGAAATATCATGGCTTGGGTCAGGTGCACCTTAGTCCTCAAGGTGACATCTTTGCTTTTTAATACTTTGAAGAGGTCTTTTGCTGCAGATTTGGCCAATGTGATACATCATCTGATTTCTCAACTGCCGCTTCAATGGGTGTTGACAGTGGATCTGAGTAAAATTAAATTCTTGACAACTTCCATCTTTTCTCTGTTTATCATGATGTTGCTTACTGGTCCACTTGTGAGGATTTTTGTTTTCTTTATGATGAGATGTAAGCCATACTGAAGGCCGTAGTCTTTGATCTTCATCAGTTAAGTGCTTCAAGTCCTCTTCACTTTCAGATGTAAGCCATACTGAAGGCCGTAGTCTTTGATCTTCATCAGTTAAGTGCTTCAAGTCCTCTTCACTTTCAGCAAGCAAGGTTGTATCATCTGCATATCACAGGTTGTTACCAAGTCTTCATCCAATTCTAATGCTGCATATAGTCCAGCTTCTCTGATTATTTGCTCAGCATACAGATTGGACAAGTATGTTGAAAAGATACAACCCTGATGCACACCTTCCCTGACTTTAAACCATGAAGTATCCCCTTGTTCTGTTTGAACAACTGCCTCTTGGTCTATGTACAGGTTCCTCATGAGCGCAATTAAGTCTTCTGTAATTCCCATTCCTCGCAATATTATCCATAATTTGTTATGATCCACATTGGTGAATGTCTTTGCATAGTCAATAAAACACAGGTAAGCATCTTTCTGGTATTCTCTGCTTTTAGCCAAGATCCGTCTGACATCAGCAATGATATCCCTTGTTGCATGCCTTCTTCTGAATCTGGCTTGAATTTGTGGCAGTTCCCTGCTGATGTACTGCTGCCACCGTTTTTTCATTATCTTCAGCAAAATTTTACTTGCATGTGATATTAGTGATATTGTTCGATAATCACCGCATTCTGTTATATCACCTTTGGAATGTGCACAACTATGGATCTCTTCCAGTCAGTTGGCCAGGTAGGTGTCTTCCAAATTTCTTGACAGACTCGTGAGCACCTCCAGCACTGCATCCGTTTGTTAAAACATCTCAGTTGGTATTCTGTCAATTCCTGGAGCTTTGTTTTTCACCAATGCCTTCAGTGCAGCTTGGACTTCTTCCTTCAATACCATCAGTTCTTGATCATATTCTACCTCCTGAAATAGTTGAATGTCGTCCAATTCTTTTTGGTACAATGATTCTGTGTATTCCTTCCATCTTCTTTTGATGCTTCCTGCATCATTTAATATTTTCCCAGTAGAATCTTTCCATGTTGCAACTGGAGGCTTGAATGTTTTCTTCAGTTCTTTCCAGCTTGAGAAATGTCAAGCGTGGTTTTCTAACTCCAGGCCTTTGCACATGTCATTATAATACTTTGTCTTCTCAAGCTGCCCTTTGAAATCTGTTCACATCTTTTATATGATCGTTTCTTGCATTCACTTTAGCTACTCGATGTTCAAGACCAAGTGTCAGAGTCTCTTCTGACATCCATTTTGGCCTTTTCCTTCTTTCCTTTTTAATGACCTTTTACTTTCTTCATGTATGATGTCATTCCACAACTCGTCTGGTCTTCAATCATTAGTGTTCATTGCATCAAATCTACTTTTGAGATGATCTCAGTTGTAATATACTCAAGGCCTTAGTTTGGTTCTCATTGACTTGCTTTAATTTGTTTCAACTTCAACTTGCATATGAGCAAGTGATGGTCTAGCTCCACAGTTGGCCCCTTGGCCTTGTTCTGATTGATGACATTGAGGTTTTCCATTGTCTCTTTGAACAGATGTAGTTGATTTGATTCCTGTGTTTTCCATCTGGTAAGATCCATGTATATAGTCACGATTTATATTGTTGAGAAAAGGCATTTACAATGAATAAGTTTTTGGTCTTGCAAAATTCAATCATGCTATCACCAGCATTGTTTCTATCACCAAGGCCTTATTTTCCAACTACCAATCGTTCTATTTTCTAACTTTCACATTCCAATCACTGAAAATTATCAGGGCATCTGGATTGCATGTTTGGTCAATTTCAGACTGCAGAAGTTGGTAAAAGTTTTCAATTTCATCTTTGGCGTTAGCGGTTGGTGTGTAAATTTGAATAACAGGCATATTAACTGGTCTTCCTTGTAGGCATATGGGTATTATCCTATCACTGAGAGCTCTGTACTTCAGGATAGACCTCGAAATGCTCTTTTTATCAATGAATGTGATGCTGTTCCTCTTCAGTTTGCCATTCCGGCATGATAAGACCATAAACCAAGAAAACCAAACCCACTGCTGTTGAGTCGATTCTGACTCATAGCAACCCTATAGGACAGAGTAGAACTGCCCCGTAGAGTTTCCAAGGAGTGCCTGGAGAATTCGAACTACTGACCTCTTGGTTAGCAGCTGTAGTACTTACCACTACGCCACCAGGGTTTCCATAGTAGACCATACCATTGTCCAATTCAAAATGGCCAATACCAGTCTATTTCAGTTTACTTATGCCTAGGATATGATCATCAATCATTCCATTTCATTTTTGACAACTTTCAATTTTCCTAAATTCATACTTGGTTCGTACATTCTATGCTCTGAATACTAACAGATGTTTGCAACTATTTCTTCTCATTTTGAATCATGCCACATCAGCAAATGAAGTTCCAAAAAACTTTACTCCATCCACGTCATTAAGGTTGAATCTACTTTCAGGCTGTACCTCTTCCCAAGTCATATTTTGAGTGCCTTCCAACCTGAAGGGCTCACCTTTCAGCACTATGTCAGACAATATTCCACTGCTATTCATATGATTTTCACTGGCCATTTTTTCAGAAGTAGATAGCCTGGCCCTTTTTCCTAGTCTTAATCTGTAAGCTTAGTCTGTCAGTATGTCATACTGTGGTGGCTTGCGTGTTGCTGTGATGCTGGGAGCTATGCCACAGGTATTTCAAATACCAGCAGGATCACGCATGGTGAACAGGTTTCAGTGGAGCTTCCAGACTAAGACTGAGGTAAAAATTGCAAATGGTGAAATGCACACCTTAAGCATACATTTGCTAAGTCTGCTGAGTTACACCTGTGTAACTCAAACACTGTGAAGATAAAGGACATTACCATAACCTCGGGAAGTTCCTTCGTGCCCCTCTCCAGTCGGTCCCCTCGCCCAACTCCCCAAGAGAAAACAATTACTCTGACTTTTTCCCACCATAATTAGTTTTACCTATTGTAGAAATTCATATGAATGGAATCATACGGTACCGTTTTTTTGAAGGCTTCTTTCACTCAGTATATTTTAAAGATTCATCCATGTTCTGCTCAGTAGTTACTTTTTATTGCTTAATAGCATCATATTGAATGAAGAATACACCACAGTTTTTCCTTTTGTGTGTGTGTGTGTGTGTGTAGAAATCTAGGTTTTTTCACCTTGTTTTCTGTACATGGCTATTATGAGTAAAGCTGCTATGAACCTTTTTGTACAAACATTTCATGTGCAATGACCATTTTCTTCAAAAATTTTTAAAGTGCTTATTATGTTGTAGGCACTTCTAGGTATTGGAGACATAGCCATGAATAAGACAAAGATGTAGCAGCTCTCAAGAAGCTTACATTTGCACATTTGTGTGTATTTGTGGTGAGGTGGAGGGGCAAGTATACAGGCAAGTATGAAAGAAAAATACCTGATAGTAGTAATTGCTTGTCAAAGAAATAAAACAAGGTGATGTGAATGATCTGATGGCCATTTTATATAGGTCACTCAGCAAATACCTCTGCAGGGAAGTGACTTTTCAGGTGTGAAAATACTAACCATGATAGATCAAGGGGAACATCATTCCAGGAGGGGAAACAGGTGGTACAATGCCTTAAGGGTGTGTTTTTGAACAGGAAACAACAACAAAAAATGCCAGTGTGGCTGAAGATGTGCAAACAAATCTTAAAAAATTATATCTCAGTAGCAGTAAAGGACAGGAGAACAATTTACGACCAAATGTAACTAAACGTTTTTGTCTTGTCCATCTAGTACTGATTACTAGCAACGGTATTTTTTCATGTATATTATGACCAACTATTCTTTTTTGGTCAATTACTTGTTTACATTCCTTGCTTATTTTTCTATTGGCACTTGCATTTTTTTTTTTCTTGCTGAATTTTGCGTCTCCTCTATTAACAAATTCTAGGAGGGTGAAGCCTATGTTTAACTCACTTAGCACGGGGCTTGGGACAAGTGGGCACTTACATATCTGAAGGAATAAACACTACAGGTTTGACAATTTTATCTTCCTTAGTTCTCTGATCTTTTTGAGTTGTTTTAAATCTCCTTCACTGCTTTACCTTTTTATTCTGATGTATTACAGCAAGTTAGTTCAAGACAATTTACGTACTCAATTTTAGAAGTATAGGTTAGAATTAGGGAAACTGCGTGAAATTTCAATGTTCCGTTCCCCTCTGATGGAGACTTCACATGTAGCGAGTTTAAGAAAGGTAACTTGGAAGACACCGGCAGTCATTTGTTTATATTCAAGTAGGAGGTCCCGAACCTCTAGCCCTCACTACCAAACCCAAACCAAACCCACTGCCTTGAGTCGATTCCGACTCACACCGACCCTGTAAGTAGGCACCCACAAGCCCCACACACTTACATAACCCCACAGTCGTACTGGAGTAGGGACTCTCTCAGGAGTTGAGGCCCCCGGACATCCGGCGCATGTGTGCGCAGGCGCCATTCACAAGTTTCAGTGAGCGGAACCCTGGGCGGAAGCCTCTTCCCATAATGCCGTGTCCCGGAAGTTGTTGCTTTCTCGGGGTCACTGGGCTTCGGGCATACTGTCGCTCACTAATCGTCTCCGGGAGGAGGACGGAGCTGGGTGCCCAGCCCACAGGGCCACTAGGGGATGCAGTTATGGGCGCTGTCGCCGTGGGTGAGTTCTGACCCCGCTGACTCGCAGTCACTGCTCACATGACTGCCTGCGCTCTGAGGGACCCGAATTTTCTGCCCCAACCTCGTTCTGTTTTCGACGGCCTGTTCTCCTTAAACCCATTACCCGGCCCCGGCCCGGTCCCGTGTTCTTATTGGCTGTATGTCCTGTCAGTTCCAGGAGCTGACCCGTCAGTCGCTGGTGCTGGCGCCCCTTTTGACCCCGTGGACCCCGAGGTTCTCCTGTGGGTGCAGAGCAGTTGGAAAGGAAGGGCAGGTGCCGCACGAGTGGGCGGGTGGCGCGCTGCTGGGAGCACCCAATGGCTGCGGCTGGGTTTGCAGCTGCGTCCACGTTCTGATTGATAGGATAGCCGAGGTCCGTCACCTACCCGACTGAATGCTCCCAGGGGAGGATCCAACTACCCAAAACTTAAAAGCCACGTTTAAGACCTGCTGACGATGTTTCCCACACACTTGCATTTTTAATAGAACGGAGTAGGCAGGGGAAGACTAGCTTTGATTTAAATTTCGTGTGACGTGGGTCCTGGAAAGAGTAACTTGGCCAAGCATCTAATTCTTTTCCGAAGACACTCCTGAAATTTTAATAGATTTTTTTAATGGCATTCCCAATACTCTCTTCTCAGATTCATTAAACGCCTTTTATAGTTGTCGAAATTTTACTGAAGTTGTTTCCACAGCGTTGAAATGATGACCCCCTACTGTCTTCTGCCTGCAGCAATTACAGTTCGTCTTCCAAGTTTTCCTTTGGCGTCTGGGCTTCTGCAGTCCTCAAACCAGATTTCCTAGTGCTGTCTTCAGTGCTGCAGACCTCTTCACTCTCCACCCTTTTCTTTTTCACCAGAACTTGTTTGCTTCATTCTTATGTATCCATCTTTGCACCTTATAATCATCCTTTATGGCTCAGGTACCATTCTCTTTTTCCATTGCAACACAAGAAGTATTTCTTGAGAGCCTTCTGTGCACTAACACTCTACTAGATGCTGTAGGCAATTCAGAAGAAATGCCTAAAAGCTTTCTTTTTTCTAGAACTTTAGATTTCAGGTAGAGAGGTAACATAGGGCCAGACTAAAGATTTAAGAAGCAGTTTGCTCTGGTATCTCATTGGGAACAAGATGAATAACAGCAGAAATGCTGCGGAAGCTCAGTGTGGAGTTCATTCAGAGTAGAAAAGCTGGGTCAGGTTTTGTTGAGATGGAGAGCTTAGAGGATTGGTAAGATTTGGACAGATAGAGACAACATTCCTGCTAGAAATCAAAGGTATAGAGGTGAGGGCAAAGGGTTTTGGAGTGGAAGATACTGAAGAGACTGGCTAAATTGTAATGGAAAGAGCCTTGGAACCTAAAGATCTGGGTTTTGGTTCCATCTCTGTTGCCTTGTCATCTTTCATTGTTTTATTTCTGAGTTTCCTCATTTAGAGAAGTGCCTAGTTTGAAGAGTTGCTGTGAAAGTCAAATGAGATGTTTGTTAAAGGGCTTTGAAGACTCAAAAAAAAAAAACCAAACCAAACCCGTTGCCATCAAGCTGATTCCAACTCATAGCAACCTTAGAGAACAGAGTAGAACTTCCCCCTAGGCTTTCCAAAGAGTGGCTGTTGGATTTGACCTTTTGGTTAGCAGCGATAGCACTTAACCACTGTGCCACCAGGGCTCCTGAAGACCCAAAGCACTATATAATTAGAACTTTATATTGAAATGGAAAATGTTTTGTTATATATGCTGAGTAATTTTATCATACACACACACACAAACATTAAAAACAAACAAAACCCAAAAACTTAGTGGTTCTTTGTTGAGGAGTAATGAGAATCAGGATTACCAGAGTGCTGGGGCCAAACTATTAAGGACCATGAGTGCAAAACCTAGGAGTTTGGTTAGAGAAACTGTTAAATGCTTACAATCAAGACAGTGATGTGATGAAAATGACATTATTGGAAGATGAATTTGGTACTGGCATGCAGCATAGAATAGAGGGAGTTGGAGCTATTTTTTTTTTCTGTAAAATATATGATTTATTCTAGGTGAAATAAATTACATGAAATGTGATTTTTAGGATGAGTAATAGTACATAAAATGTACATTGGTTTAATGTATGTACAGATACTTTGCGTTCCTTCATTGTTAGTTTATTCATTTATTTTGTAAACATTTTAGATTATCCTTGGAAGGATTTTCTTACCAGTTACTTGATGTGGCACTTATTTTTTATACAAGTCTTTTTGAATTACGTTACCTTCGATTACACTAACCTGTGAAGAACTAAAAAGAGGAATACATACATGTACGACTCTAAGCCAGAGCAGTGATGACAGCTACATACCAGAATTAACTGGGCAGTGTTTCAAAACAGGTCCCAGGGCACACTCTCCACATATGAAATCAGAATTTTAATAAACCTTCCAAGTAAAACAACTGTTATGGAGTTAGTCATTTAAGTGATTTTGACACTCATAAATTTTTTTTTTAGTACATTTAAAATACAACTTTTCAAAACCATTATTATCATGTAAAAGTTAGGTAGATTTGTCTGTACTTTCAGCACTTTCCGTATTTTCTAATTATGAATTGTTAATTAAAGAAGCGAAGATTTGATGTGCAGCTCGGGGTTTGTCATAGCCTCCCAAAGTGGTTTTGGCAGTAATATAACAATGTAAATAGTTGAGAATGCAGTTGTGATCAGTTCTCTGCTAGCCAATAAAACTCATTGCCTTCAAGTTGCTGCCGACTCCTAGCGACCCTGTGTCCTACCCCCCATCAGGGTTTCCAGGGAGGGGCTGGTACATTCAAACTGCTGACCTTTTGGTTAGCAGCCGAGCTCATAACTCCCGGGCCACCAGGAGATCCTGGAATGGAAAATGCAGAACAGTGTATCACTTTTTATATTTGGGTTTGAAACGACTTTGTTAATTTTCTAACTCCTTTCAGAATTATTTTTAATTTTTCTTAGAAAAGTTATCAATTTAATCTGCATAGACTGCAGAGCTGCCAAGAAAAGTAGCTTTAAAGGAAAAGAAATCAGTCTGAGGTTTGAAGTGGCACCAATATTCCACATTCATACAGTGAGGCGTTAGGTAGCTAGTAGTGTAACATGCTGAGACCTTCCAGGTCTTTGTAACACCTGTGCCTTAGCCCTACCTTCTGGTTTATTTAGAATCTCTCAGCCTTACTCAAGATCAGTTTCTCGAGCTATGAAAAACGGGGTACCACTGTCTCTTCCGCCTACTGCACAGGGTTCCTATTGAAAATTAAGTGACGTATACGTGCCGTCTTTATAAGTTATCAAGTGTGATACATGCAAAATACCATCTTACGTGTGGTTTAGTTATAATACGATGTTCTAGAGAAATATAAAACAAACCTTTTTTTGGTCAGGCTAACTCTATCTTGTTTTCTAGATTGTTATTCTGTGTCATTAAGGCGTCCATGAAGTGCCAACATGGGAAAGAAACGGACAAAGGGAAAAACTGTTCCAATTGATGATTCTTCTGAATCTTTAGGTATGTTTCACTAATTAAATATTTAAAGTAATGTTTGTATCCCTAATGGATGTGTATATTTTAATATATAAAAACACGATCAAAAAGCATGCAATATTCTTGTGCAACCTGCGTTTTAACTCAGTATTTATACGAACCTGGCACTTAATAGTCTGCTGTAATATTTTTATTGACATAGTATTCCATTGATGTAAAGGACCATGAATGTGTATTTCATCGTTTATGTAGCTAATCCCCTACCGTTGTAGATTTAGGTAGTCTTTAACTTTTTAGTGTTATCAGTGGAGTAACAGTCAACATCTTTGTAGCTAAATCTGTGCATTTAGTTCCTTACTACAAACTCTGGAAATAGAATTACTGGATCAAAGGGTATAAATATGTTCAAGGCCTTTTTGATACTGTTGCAAAATGACTCTCCAGAAATGTTTTACCGATTTAAAGTCCTAGCCACCACCTGTTTGTCAGCGGAGCCTTGCGTCATTGCCGTGATGCTAAACAGGTTTCAGCAGAGCTTCCAGACCAAGACAGACCAGGAAGTCTCTGCCTCTGCCTGGCGACCTGCTTCCAAAAATCAGCCAGTGAAGACCCTGAGGATCATAATGGTCCAATCTGTTGTGTGTGGGGTTGCCAAGAGTCAGGGGCCGACTTGACAGCAGCTAACAGCAGCAGCACCATAATAAAGTGCCCATTTCCCTAAAGGTCCACCAGTACTAGGTAATGTCATTTGTAAAAATACTTGCTCATTTGTTAGTTGGAAAAAGGTATTTCCTTTTTTAAGTTTGTATTTTGGCTGCTACTGAGGTTCAGTATTTTTTCACACAATCTCATTGGCATTTATATTTCTCCTTTTGGTGAATTGCATGTTCATTGGACTAAAGCTAATGATGCCCCTTGACTGTTTTCTAAACCTCCAGGAACTCTGAAAGCACTCCAGCCTTTGAGGGTAACTTGGAAAGCCCTTGACTTGCTCTGGCCCCAGTAGATTTCCAACCTCAGGTCCAGCTGTTCAGGTTTTCTACGCTGTGTGGCTCTGCCCCACCTTATGACTGGTCATTCTGGGAAACAGCAGATACTTTTCTCCCCCGTGCCTTTGCTCCTGGGGGTTGCCTTTTTAGACTGCTCTTCTCTCCCTGAGGTCGTGGTTTAGAGCTTTGGAATCAAAGGATCCGAGTCCAGATTCTGGCACAGCCCCTTGATAGTGTCTGTGGCATAAATCTTAGTTTTTTCCTCTGTTGTTGGGAATAGTAGTCTCTTTCTTCTAGGGTAGTTGTGAGGATTAAATGAGAGAATTTATGCAGCCATTTAGCACAGTGCCAGGCTCATAGTTACTGTTTAATATCAGAAATTTTTATTGCTGTTAATGTCTCCGAGACTATCCAGATGTTACCACCACCGTGAAACTTTTGGCAGCTTTAGCCTTGTGCTGCTTGCTGTAGCCTGTTGTGGAGATTTTTACACATTTATTTATCTGCCTCCTGCAAGACTATGTGCTCCTCAAAGCGAAGAGCTGTGACATGGTCACTGCTAAGCTTCCTGGCATCTAACACAGTGCCCAGCCCCAGTAGGCATATTGTTGGCTGAATGAAGGACCCTCTACAGACCTTTTAAGATAAAGGGCCTTAATTTAAAGGAAATAGCTAAAGGAATTGAAATGATTTTTAAAAGTAAAATTTCAAATTTGTATAAAATCTGTTTCTCACGTAATCATTTAATGGTAAATATCAAACAAATGTAAGTTTTCAGATTACTTAACAACTTGTTTGTAGAGTAAATTGGTTTGCAAAGTTCAAATGAGTGGTAAGTCCTGAGATTAACTGAAGAAAACCATTTTTGATCTCATATACTTCTTTATTTGTTTTAATAGAACCTATGTGTAGACACCTTAGAAAAGGATTGGAACAAAGTAATCTGAAAAAGGCTTTAGTGAACGTGGAATGGAATATTTGCCAAGATTGTAAGACCGACAATAAAGTAAAAGATAAATCTGAAGAGGAAGCAGAAGAGAACCCTTCAGTTTGGCTGTGTCTTAAATGTGGCCATCAGGTATGCTTAAATTTTGTATCAGTATGGGGTTTTGGGAACTCTGAACTTATTTTAGGTCCCTGGGTGGCTACAGCCAAGAAGACCTTGTGGAGCAGTTCTACTCTGTAACACATGGGGTTATCATGAGTGGGAATCGACTCGATGGCAGTGGGTTTGTTTTTTAACTTATTTTACAAGGTATTATCTAAAAGTACAGCATGGGTGACATGGATGCCAGCTGGCATAGGTCATGTTCTCTGGGGAACAGATTCTGAGATGAAGATTTGTGTATAGGTGGTTTATTGGGGAGTATTCTCAGACCCTATGCCAGGTAAAGAGTAAGGGAGGCAGGATTAGGTAGAGGGAGAAGATGAACTAAGAGGCAGTTGCTGCAGGATCCCACAGTGAACTCTGGCCCTTCAGAGATGTCCTGACTTAAGGCAAGGGGCCAGACCTTTGCACCTGCTCATTGGCTAGCCGTTGGATGTGGGCTGCACCTTTGGTTGAGGATAATTCTTGAGGATTGACTGGGCTGTGAGCTGTCAGCAGGCATCATTCCTGGCAGCTAGGGGAATTAGTGCCTCAAGGGGGGATCTGGGCAGCACACCTCAGCGTCCACTGCACTGTCTTACAGGTATCGCCATGGTACTAAATGTCAGGTCTTCTTGGTCACCCTTAGAAGTTGCAGGTTAAGTTTCTATGCTATGAAACTAGGCTACTAGGGAGAGCTTCAAGATGAGGCTGACAGCCATTTTTTTTTTTCTCCTACATTTAAAGTATATTTTTAGCTTCAGTGGAAATAGGAATAGTTATTGTCGTGTGGTCCGGGGAGGTTGGAGGCCTGGTTCAGACAGATCACAGTGAAGATGCATTTCTTAGCGGTGATCTAACCAGCTGGAAGCAGAAAATCGTTTATGATTAAGCCTATATCTCTTTTAGGTGAAAAACTTCCATTTGCTTGTTCAGTTAATGCTTATTCACCAGCTCTCATATGCTAGGTCTTCTGGTAATAGAAAGGTTAATAAAACACAGTCTGTGCCTTCGAGACTTACAGTCCAGGGGAGAAAAGAACTAAACATTAATAACGTAAATACAAGATAGAAAATAAGAAATGCCACTAGGAATTTACATTATGTTTTGTCAGAGTTTGTTTACAGGAAGGGTAAAATATTTTCTTCTTTGGGAGAATAAGTATAGCCTTTTGGGAGAATTCGATTTTTGAGCAAAATCCTGAAGAATGGGCAGGATTTGACTAGGTGGCAGTGATAGTGAAGGATTGCAGGACAAATGCAATAATATGAACAAAATTGTATAGCTGTGAAAGCGCTGAGTGTGTTTTTAGATGGTATGTGAATAGGAGAGTATCAGAATCATATGTCCATTGTGTATAAGTACTCAAGTTT
Source organism: Elephas maximus indicus (assembly GCF_024166365.1). NCBI lineage: Eukaryota > Metazoa > Chordata > Mammalia > Proboscidea > Elephantidae > Elephas > Elephas maximus. The sequence continues at coordinate 32,777,140 of NC_064836.1, read as the reverse complement.
TAACGAAAGTCCAGACTTGTGTTAACGTTTTATTTTCAAAGTTGTATGAACGGCAGAATTGCTGACGCCCCTTCCTTGTTCATTCTGGATTATGAGTTCTGCCCTCCTTCCATGAGCTTTTGTGGCAGAGGTTTCTGGTTACGGTTCTCTAGGGCTGCGGCAGGGACTCTCAGGAGCAGCATGCCTTGAAGCACTATCTGACACCACGGTCGGAACCTCACTGTCTGGTTCTGAATTTGGACACCTGGAGCGTGTGGTGAGTTTTAGTTCTTGGGCACGTTGACTCGAAAGTCCCTGGAATATTGGAGAATGGAGATACTTGAACATGTTTAAGAAACAAAAAAGTTAAAAATTTGGTAATGTGTCTTTAAGTACTTCACATTCAGAAGGCTGGAGAGTGGGATGCTACGTAAAGCTTTTGCTTAGTATTGGACAAACGGAAAAATTGTAGCAGGTAGACTCAAGAGTCTTCTTCACCCTGTGGTTTTTTCTTTCTTGTGGTATTACAAAGCATTTAGTGGGCTGCTTTTTAGTTTTAAAATTGGGACACTAAGAACAAATTTTTTAAACTGGATATATAGTAAAATGTTGGCAGTGAATTTGCATAACAGTAAATCTCAGCCTGGTGTGTTGTATTTCTATTATTTTACATCATTAAAACAGAAGCTGACATCTTTAAAACCCACGTGTATTCACAGCAGTGTTTTCACTGTCATGGTTAGGTTTGTTAATTTTGTTGGTATTTTGAATTGTATATATTTTGAAATACGTATAGAAAAATCTTTTGACTTCAGTGTTATAAATAACCATTCCAGTAAAATGTTTGGAATTTTTTCACAGTGTATGTGGCCAAAATTCTGGCTAACCTTAGTAGTAATATACTAGAGTTACCGTGGATAGTCTTTTTCAAGAAATGTAAAGAATTTTTATTTGAATAAAGAAGTTTGATTTTCAATTTCTCTAATAATTTGGTAGTTGCACATTTTGTTGTCCAGGAATTATTTTTGGTTGTCTGTCATTTTTCTTCTCTGTGATGTTTTGGGAGGCAGGTGTTACATGTGTGATGATGAGGTCCAGTACTGCCATTCAAACCGATTGGGGCAGGTGGTTGATTATATTAGAAAACAAGCCGGCCTTACAACTCCACAGTCAGGTAAAATCATTCCTTTCTTAGTGTATATTGTAGCATTGACTTACACATATGCTGATATGTAGATTTACTATACCATGCCAGCGTTTACATAGAAAAAACTATTGCTGTTGAGTTGATTTTGACTCATAGAGACCGTATAGGACAGAGTAGAACCTTCCCATAGGGTTTTCAAGGAGCACCTGGTGTATTTGAACAGCTGACCTTTTGGTTAGCAGCTGTGGCTTTTAACGACTATGCCATCAAGGTTTCCCACTTATATATATCTGGGTAAAATTACTTATAGTTGGCTTCAAAATATGAAACTATTCTTGGTTAAGAATGTAAAACAGTAGAAATTTATACAGTTACAAGGTGCTAGATTTAGAAGGGATCTGAGAAACGAGCTAGTCAGATGTGACGAAGCATCTGGGCCGAGATAACAGGCAGTAACTTCCTGTCTCCCTACTCTGGGATGGTGCTTAAGGCAGACCTGATACTGATACTGAATTTACTCTGTTACATTTTGTAATAGCAAGATATCAGTCCGTTTGTTGGGATGATAGTTAAGTAGCCTGATACGTCTTGGGTTTTTTGTCATGAATAATTGAATTACTTGGGTTGACTTACAGCATATGCTTTAAGCTTGTTTAGATTTTTACTGGGAAAGGGGATAGATAGGATGGTCGCAGAGGTACCTTTGGCAGAGCCAGAATTGTTTGTTCTGCACTTCTGGATTGGTTTTTGACCTGCAGAATTCACTTCACAAATTATTTCGTGTGTACGTTCTTAAAATAAAGACTGTTTTCTACTTCAGTTTCTCAAGGTAAGATATGTTTATTTGTAGAGAATTTTTGTGCAGTAGATAAGGGAGGCACATACAGTACTGTTTGTCTTCCTTTGTCCAATTAATGCTCCTATCAGTTTTGAATATTTTTGTTTTTTTGGTTCATTTCTTTCTGTATGGTAATTTACCTGTGTTAGTAAACATTTAAAAACAAACAAGTTGCAAATAATGACATTAGATAACATTTAAAAATTTCTAGTACTCTGTCCCAGTTACAACTTTGCATTTGGTATAACTGTTATATATTTTACTAAATCATTTTTCTCTCCCCCCCCTTTTTTTTAAGCAGCAAAAGACAATGGAAACATTGAACTTGAAAATAAAAAATTAGAAAAAGAAAGTAAAAATGAACAAGAGAGAGAAAAAAAGGAAAACATGGCTAAAGAAAATCCTTCCATGAATTCTACTTCCCAGATAACTGTGAAAGGACTCAGTAATTTGGGAAATACGTGTTTCTTCAATGCAGTTATGCAGGTGCCGATATTACCTTTTTTCTTATTTAAGAAACCTTCTAGCCTTTTCTTTATATTATAGATTCTGTTATTTATAGTATTGTATATATATATTAAAAAAAAAAAAAATTTTTTTTTTTTTTATATATGATATTTTTAAATAATTGTGCTTTGGGTGAAAGTTTACAGCACAAGTTAGTTTCTCATTTAAAAATTTATATGCAAATTGTGACATTGGTTGCAGTCCCCGGAATGTAATAGCACTCTCCCCTATCAACCCCGGGTTCCTTGTGTCCCTTCATCCAGTTCCTGTCCTTTCCTGCCTTTTTGTCTTCCTTTTGGGTGGAAGTTGCCCATTTTGTCTCATATATTTGATTTCACTAAGGAGCATTTTCCTCACTTGTGCTATTGTTTGTTCTATAAGCCTGTCTAATCTTTGGTTGAAAAGCGGGCTTTGGGTATGGCTTTAGTTCTGGGTTAGCAGGCTGTCTGGGGGCTGTAGTCTCAGGGGTTCCTCTAGTCTCTGTCAGACTAGTAAGTCTGGTCTTTTTTGTGAATTTGAATTTTGTTCTGCATTTTTCTCCTGCTCTATCCGGGACTCTACTATGATCCCTGTCAGAGCAGTTCGTGGTGGTGGCTGGGCACCATCTGGTTCTTCTGGGGAGTTTTTTCTCTTATGGAATGTATTTCTCTGTTTTCAAAGAAAACTCAAAGGTTTCATTTTGCATTATGGTAAAACACTACCCTGCATGCTGGGTTACAGTAGGGTTCAGAAAAAACATGGTCCAAACCCTCATGTAGCTTGCACTTGGGTGAGGAAGCAAAGGATAACCTAGAACAGAAACAAATTTCTAGTTACAAGTGGTGGTGGTGGTGGTGGTGGTTGGGGAGAGATAGCTCTTCAGGTTGAGTTGTTGGAGAATGCACCTGTGAGGTGAAGAAACAGCTCTGAACTGAAGTGTTTATCAGCCAAGTAGAGTGGAGAGGAGAGCGCACCATAACTTCATTTCCCAGGTGTAGATGTAATTAAGGTGGTAGTGTTGGCAATGATTTTCTGTTTTGATAGAATGGACACTTAGGAAATATTTAGGAGACTTAGGAATGGACACTTACGAAAAATTAATTACCCTTTAAAATAATTTTCTTCTTTTCCGTTTTTCATTCCAGAATTTGTCACAAACTCCAGTGCTTAGAGAACTACTGAAAGAAGTAAAAATGTCTGGAACAATTGTGAAAATCGAGCCTCCTGATTTGGCACTCACAGTATGTACTTCAGAATTTTCTCTTAAAGTCAGTAACCTACCTCTCTCTGAATGTCCACATTCTAAATTATTTGAAAGAATTGACACTCGTTTCCACCTTTTTTATTTGCTTTTGTTCTGTTTGAGATTACAAAGTTATAATAGAAGTTATATGGAACTTCTGAAATTTAGTTTTTTACTTGAGGGTCATGTTCTTCTGTGTTCTAGTGTTGGGTGTCCTTAGGAACATTACTGATATTTGTGAAGCCCTAGACCTGTATTCCACCACTTGTCCATTGGTTATTGTACTGAGGTGGCGTGCGTGTTGCTGTGATGTTGGAAGCTATGCCGCTGATATTTCAAATAACAGCAGGGTCACCCATGGTGGACAGGTTTCAGCGAGGCTTCCAGACTAAGACTAGGAAGTGGTCTACTGAAGAAATTGACTGGTGAAAACCTTATGAATAGCAGCAGAACATTGTCTGATATAGTGCTGGAAGATGAGCGCCTCAAGTTGGAAGGCACTTGATACAACTGGAGAAGAGCTGCCACCTCAAAGTAGAGTCGACCTCAGTGACGTGGATGAAGTCAAGCTTTTGGGACCTTCATTTACTGATGTGGCACGACTGAAAATGAAAAGAAATGCTGCAAACATCCATTAGTAATCAGAACATGGAATGTACAAAGTACCAATCAAGGAAAATCGGAAGTTGTCAAAAATGAAACGAAACGGTTGAACCTCAATATCCTAGGCGTTAGTGAGCTGAAAGGGACTGGTATTGGGCATTTTGTATCGGACAATCATATGGTCTGCTATGCGGGGAATGACAAGTTGAGGAGGAACGGCATCACGTTTATTGTCAAAAAGAATAAGATCTATCCTGAAGCACAACGCCATCAGTGATAGTTTAATGTCCATATGCCTACAATGAAGACCAGTTAATACAACTATTCAAGTTTACACACCAGCCACTAATGCCAAAGATGAAGAAATTGAAGACTTTTACCAACTTCTGCAATCTGAAATTGATCAAACATGCAATCAAGATGCATTGATAATTACTGGTGATTGTGAGGTAAAAGTTGGAAATGAAGAAGGATCAGTTGGTGATAAGAGTAATGACGCCAGAGATCACATGTTAGAATTTTGCAAGACCAACGACCTATTTATTGGAAATACCTTTTTTCAACAACATACATGGTAACTATATCCATCGACCTTGCCAGATGGAATACATAAGAATCAAATAGGCTACACCTGTGGGAAGAGATGATGGAGAAGTTCAGTATCATTAGTTACAAGGCCAGTGGCAGACTGCAGAACAGACCATCATCGCTCATGTGCACATTCAGGGTGAAACTGAAGAAAATTAGAACAAGTCCATGAGAGCCAAAATAGGACCTTGAGTATATCTCACCTAAATTTAGAGACCATCTCAAGAATAGATTTGACGCATTGAACGCTAATGACCAAAGACCTGACCAGTTGTGGATGGTGTCGACATCATACAGGAAAAAAGCAAAAGTCAAGGGAGAAAGAAAAGACCAAAGTGGATGTCAGAAGAGACTCTGAAACTTGCTCTTGAATGTAGAGTAGCTAAAGTGAATGGAAGAAATGAAGTAAAAGAGCTGAACAAAAGATTTCAAAGAGTGGCTTGAAAAACAAAGTAAAGTATAAAGAAATGTGCAAAGAGGTGGAGTTAGAAAACCAAAAAAGGAAGAACATGCTTGTTACTTTTAAGTTGAAAGAACTAAAGGAAAAATTCAAGTCTCAAGTTGCAACATTGAAGAATGCTGTGGGCAAAATATTGAACAGTGCAGGAATTATCAAAAAAAGATGGAAGAAATACACAGCATACTGTACCAAAAAGAATTGGTTGATGATCAGCCATTTCAGAAGTTAGCATATAATCAAGAACTGATGGTATTAAAGAAGTCTAACCTGCACTGAAGTCACTGGTGAAAAACAAGCCTCCAGGAATTGATGGAATGCCAACTGAGATGTTTCATCAAACAGAGGCAGTGCTGGAAGTGCTCACTCGTCTGTGTAAAGAAATTTGGAAGACAGCTACCTGGCCAACCAACTGGAAGAGATCCACGTTTGTGCCCATTCCAAAGAAAGCTGGTCCAGCAGAATGCGGAAATTCTCAAATGACACCATTAGTATCACATGCCAGTGAAATTTTGCTGAAGATCGTTCAAAAATGGTTACAGCAGTATATTGACAGGGAACTGCCAGAAACTGGAGCCAGATTTAGAAGAGAACATGGAACAAGGGATATCATTGCTGATGTCAGATGGGTCTTGGCTGAAAGCAGAGCATACCCAGAAAGGTGTTTCCATGTGTTTTATTGACTACGCAAAGGCACTAAACCGTGTGGATCATAACAAATGATGGGTAACATCATGAAGAATGAGAATTCTAGAATACTTAATTGTGCTCATGTGGAACTTGTACATAGACCAAGAGGCAGGCAGTTGTTGGGACAGAACAAGGGAATTAAAATCAGGAAAGGTGTCCATTACCTTTCACCATACCTATTCAATTTGTATGCTGAGCACATGATCCGAGAAGCTGGACTGTATGAAGAAGAACTCGGCATCTGGATTGGAGGAAGGCTCATTGACAATCTGTAATACACAGGTGACACAACCTAGCTTGCTGGAAGTAAAGAGTGCTAGAAACACTGGAAAGTCAAAGACAACAGCCTTCGGTATGGATTGCATCTCAGCATAAACAATCCTCACAACTGGGCCAGTAGGCAACATCATGATAAACAGAGAAAATATTGACGTTGTCAAGGATTCCATATTACTTGGATCCACAATCAGTGCTCATGGAAGCAGCAGTCAGGAAACCAGGTGATGTATTGCATTGGGCAAATCTGCTGCAAAAGACCTTTTGAAGTATTAAAAAGTGATGATGTCACCTCGAGGACTAAGGTGCCCCTGTCCCAAGCCATGGTATTTTCAGTGGCCTCATATGCATGTGAAAGGTGGACAGTGAGTCTCAAGGCTGTAGAAGAAATGATGCCTTTAAATTATAATGTTGGTGAAGAATATTGAATATACCATGGTCTGCTAGAAGAATGAACAAATCTGTCTTAGAAGTACAGCCAGAATGCTCCTTAGAAATGAGTATGGTGAGATCTTGTTTCATGTACTGAAGAAGGACATCATGCTGGGTAAGGTGGAGGGTCAGTGAAAAAGAGGAAGACCCTCAACAAGATAGACTGACCCAATGGTTGCAACAATGGGCTCAAGCATAACAAGGATTGTGCTGATGGCACAGGACCGGGCAGTGTTTTTTTCTCTTGCACATAGCCTTCGTGTGAGTGGGAACTGACTCAATGGCACCTGACAATAACAGGCTTATGTTATTATTTTTAACTTCTCTTAAGGTGATTGCTGTGTTGCCAGATGAGGTTTGCCTTATTTGTTTTTACTATGTTTTTCTTTGTCTTTTCTGTTTTTATATGGCAGTAAATTCTTCACAGCCTAAAACCGAAATTTAAAAAATAAAACAAAATCCGTTGCCATCGAGTTAGTTACCACTCATGATGACCCTATGTGTTACAGAGTAGAACTGATCTATAGGGTTTTCTTGGTTGTAATCATTATGGGAACAAATCGCCATGTTTTTCTTTTCCACCGCTGCTGGTTGGTTTCAAACCACCGACCTTTACATTGGTAGTCGAGTGCAAACTGAGCCAATAAATAGAGCTAAATTCTTTATAGGACAGGCTAGGGCCAGAAAAGGAGCTCTAGTGGTGGAGAGGTTAAGCACTCAGCTGCTGACCAAAAGGTCAGCGGTTTGAACCCACCAGCCGTTCCTCAGGAGAAAGATGTGGCAGTCTGCTTCTGTAAAGATTACAGCCTTGGAAAGCCTCTGGGGCAGTTCCACTCTGTCCTGTGGGGCTGCTCTGAGTTGGAATCAACTCGATGGCAAGGGGTTTGGTTTTTGGTAGGAACAGAAAGTTTATCTTGTGATGCGCATTTTAAACTTTTAAATGGCAGTTCTATGAACAATATTGGCAGTATATGTTAACTAATTACATTTTGGTAAGTTATCCCAGAACCTGACTGAAGAAAATAATTTTATTCTTATGTTCAGGAACCCTTAGAGGTAAACCTCGAGCCTCCAGGACCTCTTACTTTGGCCCTGAGCCAGTTTCTTAATGAGATGCAAGAGACCAAAAAGGGAATCGTGACACCTAAGGAACTCTTTTCTCAGGTCTGTAAAAAGTGAGTATCCACTTCGGTTGTGCTTTTAGTGCCTCAGTAAGACGCTGAGAAATAAAAACAGTAGCATTAGAGTCAACCCAGTACGCAGCGGTAAGTCAGAAAGTATTGCTCCTAGGGTTCCCATTGACAGGACGATCACAGGGGCTTATTATGAAGAAAATTTTAAGAAAATTGAAAACTACATTGGTGAAAAAAAGGACAGGAAAGCCGCACTGAGGAATTTTTTTCTGTCACGAAAACGCGCTTGCTCATTCCTCAAGGGTAGCAAGGGCTGTCCTGTGAGAATTTCACTGGGAAGCCTTACCCCATCCACCCTCCAGCCCTGATCTTGCCGCTTCAGCCTTCTTTGTGTTCCCCAAATTCAAAGAATATTTAAGAGGAACACTAAGCCCCTGAAGGATGCGAAAACTGCCATTCTGACCTGCAAATCGGAGAGCATAGGATCCTTTGGGGAAGGGTTAGAGAGATGGAAACCCTACCTTAGAAGTGTGTAGACCTAGGTGGAGGATATGTTGAGAAACAGTAGCTTCATATTCTGATTTTTTTGTTTAGTAAAGGTTTCTGTGATTTTGTGGCAATACTTTTTGACTTAATCTCGTATACGTTAAGGCATGGTTTATTTCAGTTGAATTAACACGTATTTTAAGCGAAAGTTAAATCTGCCAAGGTTATTACTGGACGAGATAGAAATTTTGAGAAAGTAGAGACACCGTGACATTTGAGATACAAGCCTAAGGTTTTGTAAACGCAGCTTCGTACCTTAGGAGGCTCATAATGTCTTCTCTTTCCCCGTAGAGCAGTGCGGTTTAAAGGCTATCAGCAGCAAGACAGCCAGGAGCTGCTTCGCTATCTATTGGATGGGATGAGAGCGGAAGAACACCAAGTGAGCGTATTATGGCATTGTATTTTAGAATCCCACCTTCGTCAACTTGTCTGTGATTTGATGTTTTGAGGGTTATTAAAGCAGTGGAGCCTAATGATCGGGGCCATTGTACTTTTTTTAGCATTTTTTTCTACACTGGCCATGGCAGCCAGTCTGTTTTCATCATTAAAGTGAATTGAGAGTTAGCAGTGAGGCTCCTTTCTGTGACGCCCTAGATTATTGACGTTTGCAGCATTGTTGTTCAGTGAGGTTCTGCTGTGCCAGCCTTGAGCAGGAGAGTGGCAAGTACTGGAAAACATTGCTCCCCACACAGCTCCCAGCTGCACCCTCCTGAGTGCCACTGAGCAGTTTTGAATCTAGGAAGCCTTTTCGTTTTGTACGAGTCGGGGAATATTTGTTACATTTAAAGTTTTTGTTAACTGCTAAGATAGGAAATAACGTATTTGGGAATGTGAATGTAATTAATAACAGTAATAGTGATGGCGACAATAATAAACATTTATTTTGCTCTGACTTTATACCGGACACTATGCTCAGTGTTCTGTGTGAATGGCCTTACTCAGTCCTCACAGCCATCCTGTGAAACGGATGACGTTGTCATTATTACTCTTAGATTCTGAAGCCAGGATGCAGGCAGGCTCAGTACCTGGTCTGAGGCTGCCTAGTGGCGATGGAGCTGGGCTTTGAGCTTGGGAGTCTGTTTCTGTAGCTCCCACTCACTGCTCAGCTTCTAGCATGAGATATTCCCGTGGCCTTCCCAAAGGAGGTGGGCATGTTCTAAAAAATTGGCTTGGGTAGGTTAAGAACTTGAAATTAAGATAGTGCCTTTATTCAGTGGCTAGCGATTGTTTCATAAGCACAGTTATTTTTAGCTCTTTTAAATAATTTTGAAAGGGTGATTTTGGAACTATTAATTTTTGTGTCAGTAAGTCTGTGGAGCTATATCTTGATTGCTTTCTTAATTATGTCCTTTCTAAGGAAAATGACTGAAATTTAAAATTTAATAGTGTATATATCCATTTTATTGTTTTTAGAGAGTGAGTAAAGGAATTCTTAAAGCATTTGGTAATTCTACTGAAAAATTGGATGAAGAACTAAAAAATAAAGTTAAAGGTAATGTCTGGCTTTTTGAACTAAAACACTGTAGTAGAGTTCCTCTGTACCTTAGGACAAGATTGCTACTAGTGATGTATTTCAAATCCATAGTTACCAACATAGAACGTCTATCACTTTTTTTTTTTTTCTAAATCATTCAGTCTTCAAAAGGTGAATACTTTAGAAAAACTTAACTTTGGCGTAGTCTTTTTATGCAGTGTTAAAATGGACCTTTTAAAGCTAGAGCTAAGATGACATCCCAATTTGATTTTTCAAAAGTTTAGGATTATAATTAGCGATGAGAGAATCATACTTGCCTTTGTGAAAATGGCAGTGGCTGTGTTATTAGTCATGGAGCCACCTTAGTTCTTGCTGTTATCAGGCGTTTAAAGATGCAGGACTTTGCCCAGTAGAACTTTTCGTGACATGGCAATGTTCTTCATCTGTGCTGTCTGATACAGCAGCCACCAGCCACAGGCACTGCTTGAGCACTTGAAATGTGGCAAGTGCAGCTGACGGAGTAAATTTTTATTTAATTTTAGTTAATTTACATTTAGATGGCCACATGTTTAACGATTACTATGTTAGACAGCACAGATTAGAATCGGCACGCAGCCAGCCACCCTTTCCTTTTGGTCCCCTTTAGGACCTGTCCAGTAACAGAATCATTACAATGTCCAAAAAATATGTTTCTGCATAAATGGACACCTGACATTTGAATAAGGCTTGTAAATTTCATGCGATTAGAAAATTATATATCCAAGTTGTAAAATTATATCACTTTATATTAAACTTGTCAGTACTCTTCAGGGAAATGGGAAGACTAAAAAGGAAGATTTCATCTGAAACATATTCCTGAAGTTTTGTTTATATAAAAAAGGAGGTCAATCTTAGCCTTCACAAAGCAAGTTACACGCGTTCTCTCCAAGTTTGCCACCATGCTGTTTTTTATTAATACTGAATGGAGGATGTGTTAGAAAAAAGCTAGGATGTCAACTAGCCTAGTCTGCGCTGCTTGTTTTACTAGTGGAGATGGTGATATATAGGAGGTTCCACCGACTTGCACAGTTTATTTTCCACTGGCTAGATCTTGGATGGAGCCCTGGTGGCGCCGTGGTTAAGCGCTAAGGCTGCTAACCAAAAGGTCGGCAGTTTGAATCCATCAGCCGCTCCTTGGAAACCCTATGCAGCAGTTCTACTCTGTCCTGTAGGGTTGCTATGAGTCAGATTCGACTCAACAGGAATGGGTAGATCTTGGATAAAACTTTATTTTCTTATTAATGACAAGTGATTGTATTATAGAATGTCATTACGCTTAAAGGTAGAGTGTGTGCTGCCGACCACCTGTACCATAAAAATAAAATTATGATAATTCTGGATAGAGTTAAAAAGTATGAGAATAGGAAATTAAAAATTTAAAGTTAGGTGAGTACGTAGTTTTAGCTTATTTTTTTCAATTAATTATATAAGGGTAGTTGATATGCTTCTTTCCTTCGTAGATTACGAAAAGAAGAAGTCAATACCCAGCTTTGTGGACCGCATCTTTGGTGGTGAACTGACAAGTACGATCATGTGTGACGAATGCAGAACTGTAAGTAGGTGTGGACATGCCTGCACTGATGGAGTGATATTAGTAGAGTACAGTTCATCAGCTTTTTCTTTGAGAAACAGAAACATCTAACATCCTGAGATATTCTTTGTTGAACTCTCCAAATATGCATGATTCTTTGCTGGGGATGTTAACACTTTATAAGTGTTGAAGAAGGTAATTAAACACTTTAATTCACTTCCCCTAATCCAGTGTTCTCAGCATTTGTGTAATTTTAAAATTTCATTTTCTTAAGCCTTTGTTTATTTTAAAACTCAGGACAGCAGGATCTTACTGTGTAATGTTTAAAGTGAATCTTTTCCTTCCTTTCACATTTTCTTTTTTGGTTGGTTAAGGTCTCCTTGGTTCATGAGTCTTTCCTTGATTTGTCTCTCCCAGTTTTAGATGACCAGGTAAGACCACTGAGTTGATTTTATTTAAGTAGATTGTTCTTCCTCTGTTAGGGTCTTTGCAGGAAAGCCGTGTCACTGGTTCCAAGTTCGTACGTTACTAGCCCATAGAGAAGTTTTTTTGAATCTGTTTGAGACAGAATAATTTTTAAGATTTTTTTTTTTTTTTTTTAAAGAAGTTGGTGTGTCTAGAATTCTTTAACTTTATTCCTTTAAATATTGGGAAGTATTTTCCCCACGTTAAAATTTATCTATTTTTATTATTTAAGGCTGACCACAACTCCCCTGTGATCCTGAGTCCATAAATATTGAGAGTATCTCAGTTTTAAGGCGTGTTCGTTGGGTCCATTTTGAATAACAGTGGTAAAAAAGAAAACACGACTTTATTGGATAAAGTATCATTCAGTGTCATATCAATCATGGGGTCTCTCAGCCTGGCAAGATCAAAGTCTCAGGAAACTTACTTTACTTTTTCTTTCTTTGAAACTATCATTTATGTGCAAAGAAAGGAGAGAGTAGGGAAGACGTGGTGTGACGTGCGGACACCAATAAACAGGAAGTGCATTTGGAAATGGACACGTGTCCAGTGTGAAACAAGCACATAGCCAGGAAAAGCCGCTACTTTCCTTTGTTACATTTGTGTGTGCAGTTGCTTTTTCTTTTTTTGCCGTTTTTGTTTGCTTGTTTTCTTAGTGTGTGACGATTGCTTTCTAGTATATGAGATGAATGTGTTTTGTCCTGGATGTGTTTTCAAATATTGTAGAAAATCGGTCTAGTGTAAAATCAAACCAAACCAAACCCGTTGCTATCAAGTCGATTCCGACTCCTAGTATAAAAGAGGAGTAGAAAAATATCTAGGTAACGTGAATTTTCTTTTCACTCAACAGCAGTTGTAAAATTTTATTTTTGACTCATATTCTCTTCATATTTTAAGAGTGGCAAGAAAAGTATAAATGATAAAAATCTAAAAAAGACAATGGAAGGTGAAGATAAAGACAGTGAGGAAGAAAAAGATAACGATAGTTACATAAAAGAAAGAAATGATATTTCTTCAGGAACAAGTAAACACTTACAGAAAAAAGCAAAGAAGCAAGCCAAAAAGCAAGCCAAGGTGGGTAATTACGAAGACAACTTCACTTTCCTAATTTTGTATTTTGAACTATCGAGTTTGTAGTCTGAATAACATTGGATGCTGTGATTTCATTTTCTCTCCAGCACTTTTTATTTGCCGATTTCAGAATTGGCCCATTTAGGGCTCTCTAGAGAGGCATATATCTTTCAGTGCATGTGAAGAAAAAGTTGTGCTTTTTTTGAATCCTGTATTACTTCTGACAACAGTTTCTAAAAAGTTTTAGTTCATTTTGAATTTTTCGAATTGTCACTACATCAACATGCACAAGTTTAAAGATACAATAAAAAAAAGCCAAAGCCAAACCTGTCACCATCAAGTCAATTCTGACTCATAGTGATCCTCTAGGACAGAGTAGAACTGCCCCATAATGTTTCCAAGGAGTGCCTGGTAGATTTGAACTGTTGACCTTTTGGTTAGCAGCTGAGCTGTTAACTACTGCACTACCAGGGCTCCAAAGATCTAATCAGATGTAGGATAAGTCACCCTCCCACCATTTTTTTTATCTTGTCCAGTATTCCTTGCCATAGGTAACCACTTTCATTAGTTTCTTACCAACTTTTCTGGAGCCTCTTTTGGCAAATATGAGCAAATACGATTAAAGAGTCTTGTTCCCCCCCACTCCCCTTTATTTTTTTTACTGTACAGTCAGTTCCGGATCTTGGCTTTTATTTTCGTTGACTAGATATTTGGAGATCTTTTCATATCAGAATACAGAGCTTCTTTATTCCTTTTCTTTTTTAACAGCTGCATAGTATTGGATTTTACAAACCCACTGGCTGTCTGGTCAATGCTGACTCATGACGACCCCACATGTTATAGACTAGAACTGCTCCATAGGGCTGTCTGGGCTGTAATCTTTATGGAAGCAGATTGCCAGACCTTTCGTCTGTGGTGCCGCTGGGTGGGTTTGAACTGCCTACCTTTCGGTTAGTAGCTGATTGCAAACCACTTGTGCCATCCACAGACCTCTTCCATTTTATAGATCTACCTTGATTTGTCCATTTCTCTGTTGATTTTAGTTGTTTGTAGTCTTTTCCTACAATATCCAATCTGCCAGCAATAAATAATCCTGTTCATATGTCATCAGTAGGATAAATTTTGAGAAGAGGGATTGCATTTGTGATTTTGACAGCTAGTACCAAATTGTCCTCCACGGGTGGTACCGATTTGTATTCCCGCCAGAAATATATGAGGCATTCTTTGTCTCTCTGTGCTTGATTTTTGCCAGTCTGATATATGGAAAATATTATCTCGATATAGTTTTATTTTGCATTTATTTTAGCATAAGTGAGGGTCAGCGTATTTTTATGTTTGGGAGCCGTTTGTATTTCCTTTTATGTGACGTGTTCATTCGTATCCTTCTCCCCATTTTCCTCTTGTGTGGTGCTCTGTTTTTAACCGAAACACATCAGCAGCCATTTGTGTCCCATCTGCCCCCTTCAGCCTCCTGGTGTTACACATTTGTCTCACAGGGACTGTGTTTTCAGTTGCAGCCACAAATGCTGACTCCTCTGAGTCTTTAGGCATTCTAGCAACAGAAATCTTGATGAAATGCCTTTTTGATTCTACTTGGAATTAGGCTGTGACAACAAAGACAATTTTGGTGGGGGCATGTCCTTTACTGTTCGCTGTACACGCTCCTTCCTTGCCTCCTTCCTTAACCTTGTTCAGTCAATTCCTGGATTGTTTTTTCTCCATGTCTGTGTCCAGGCCTGTCCCGTGCTTGTATGTCCTTGAATTTTCAGTTCATTTTTTATCTCCTCAGCAAAACCTTGACCAAGTCGTTACACCTCACATTGATTCATCTCTTCCTGTAGTGTGTGTGGGCCGAGCTGCCATGGGGCATAACATTTGGCAGCTTCGGTTTCCAGTTTTAGTACTCGGCTTAGACTTGTGTCAGGCCATGTCTCGTGCCTGTTTATCTGCCCCCGTGTGACAATTTTAAATAGTTGGTCGTGGTTTTTTTGCTTTCAACTGAAGAATTGTCCTCTGTAATTTACTTGGTTCGTGTAGTAAATGAACTGACACTGAGGGTAGCCTCTTCCTGACTAACTTGGTGATTTTTGATTGATAAGCAGCAGAATCTGATGTGGCCCACATGTTCATGTGCAGGCTCGCTTGCTTCCCTGTTTTAAAACAAATCCTTTATACTCTTTACACAGAACCAGCGAAGGCAACAGAAAATCCAGGGAAAAGTTCTTCTTTTAAGTGGTATCCGTACCATTGACAATCCTGAAGATAATGAATGTGATGCTGAAGTGTCACTTCAGGGGGAAGTGGGTGTTAAGTCCAGCCATGTCTCAGAAGAGGACGTTATTGATAAAGAAAATTCTGTCAGTCAGAAAGATTTGAATGGCCAAGAGAAAGTGATAGAAAATGTAACTGACAGTCAGAATTCCACAGAAGAGGTAGATGTGGAAAACGTCCACGGGGATAACGTTCTGGAGGCTTTGGCATCTTCCCCCACTGAATGCACTGAGAATTTAAACGGCATCTACCTGAAGGAAGGGAGCGATGGAGAAGTGGACATCTCCAGTGGCTTTAAAAACCTTAACTTGAATGCTGCTCTTCAGCCCGAGGAAATAAATATAGAGATTCTGAATGACAGTCATACTGCTGGGACAAAGATCTATGAGGTTGTAAATGAAGATCCAGAAACTGCTTTCTGTACGCTTGCCAACAGGGAAGCTTTCAATACCTATGAGTGTTCAATCGAGCACTGTTTATACCAGTTCACGCGTAATGAGAAACTTCGAGATGCGAATAAACTGCTTTGTGAAGTATGCTCACGGAGACAGTATAACGGACCAAAGGCAAATATAAAAGGTATCTAGATTCTCTTGCTGTAAGTAAAATCACCATGTATAGTATGTTTTGCACTGCATAGACATATTCCTGTTCTATCAGTATTTGGATGGCATCAACAAATGCTCTCTGCTTTGTAAATATTTTGATAGAAAGATGAAGCAGAGCGTTGTTGAAATGGCTAGTGCTTTATGGCATCCCCCCCGCACCCCCCCCAAAAAAAACCAAACCACTTGCCACTGAATCGATTATTACTCAGCAACCCTATAGGACAGAGTAGAACTGCCCCGTAGAGTTTCCAAGGAGCGCCTGGAGGATTTGAACCTTTTGCTTAGCAGATGCAGCTCTTAACCACTGTGCTACCAGGGTTTCCTTACGGTCTCCCAGCAGCAGTTAAAGTGGACTTGTTTGCTGTCCCACACCTCTCCCTGTGGGTAAATCACCCTGTTGGATGCTCCCACACAGCCTTGTGACTAACGGTATCTCTCTCTTGGTATCAGCAGTTAGCGTTTGTGCCGCCCTTGTCTCCCAGGAAGCCACACTAATCCGTGTGCTAATGTGACATGTCCTGTGCGAGGTATCGGGAGGACAGTGCTTTCTTAAAATCTTCCTCAGATAGTGGAGCAAAAAAGTATTTACAACCTTCTCCCGCCTTTTTTTTTCCAGTTTGGATAGTGGGATTGTGGGGGCAGGAGAGACCCTAGGAACTGTTGAAGTGTTTTCATTCTAGCTATTTATTTACGTGTAGATGCAAAAAGTAAGTTGTGTTGCTTTTAAAGCAGTTCTGTTTGCTTTATAGCGGGGGTTGGCACGCCGCAGCCCCCAGGCCAAGTCTAGCCTGCTGCCTGTTACCGTATGGTCTGCGAGCTAAAGATGGTTTTTATACATGAACATTTGCAGCTGATTTGATGATAAGGAACACAGATATTGAACCTCAATTAAGTGAAACGTTACCCCCCAAAAGAATCCCATTCTTCTCACTAGTCAGTAAGCATCTATTAAAAAATCATATTCAATTATTGTCTTTTGAATTTCATTAATAAATACTTGTGGAAAAATTTCTTTTGTATTATCTGGCCCTTTGCAGAAAAAGTTTGCCAGTCCTTGAGTTGGAGGTCTGAAATGACTTGGTAGCATATCTAAACGTTTCCGAGGCCTAACCAAGATTTTCACGCTGCTAAAATGTCTTTGTTTCTTTAGGTGAAAGGAAACATGTTTACACCAATGCCAAAAAGCAGATGCTCATTTCTCTTGCCCCTCCTGTCCTCACTCTTCATTTAAAGAGATTTCAGCAGGTACCCTTGTTTGTCTCTGTTATTCAATATCTGTTTGAAACATGGTTCTTAGTTTGCTAGTGCTGCTATAACAGAAATACCACAAGAGGGTGGCTTTGAAGAGCAGAAATTTATTTTCTCACAGTTCTGGAGGCTAAAAGCCCAAATCAGGGCCTCAGCTATGTCACTTCCTCCCTTGTCAGTAGCCTTGGGCCTTGGTTCTTGGCCAGCCTCACATGGCAGCTATCTTCCCCAGTGTCTGCTCGCCCTGTGTCTGATGTTCTTTCTATATATAAATCAGAAGGGATGAGGTTTAGGACACACCCTAGACTAGTATGGCCCCATTCTATAACCAAGAAAACCCTGTTCCCAAATGGGGCTTACACCCCCAGGAATGTTAGGATCCCAGCACGTGTTTTAGGGGGACACGTTCGGTCCGTAGTGACATGTAACATGTTTTTTGCCACCATCTCAACATATTACTGTGTTTCTTTGGTTTTCTCTCTTAACGCTAATAACAAGGAAGTAGGAAAGTGAGAAATACACAAGAGTAAGAAAGTGATGAAGATATGCGTCAAGGTAGAGGAGCAATTTAGGCACCATCCTTAATCAGTTTTACTAGCATTCATGTTGCTCTTTTTAGTAACATTGGCATTTTATTCTAATGTTAATTTCAGGTTAAAAAAAAAAAAAAGGGACCAGTTTTCTAGCTGTATTTTAAACTGCAAAAGATACAACAGTAAACTCTTCATTGTACTCTTAAAAAAAAACTCTTAGGCACCTTAAAAACCAAAAACCAAACCGACTGCCATCGAGTTGATTCCGACTCATAGCGACTTTAAAGAACAGAGTAAAACTGCCCCATAGAGTTTCCAAGGAGCACCTGGTGGATTCAAACTGCCAACCTTTTGGTTAGCAGCCGTAGCTCTTAACCACTAGGCCACCAGGGTTTTTAGTGATGTTTTTCTTACTGTTTTATGTGTGGTATCTTATTTTTTACTGACTCTTGATAACAGACATCGCAGTTTCATCATTTTGATGACCCCATCATTTCTGGAAAGGTTTTCTATTTTAATTTCAAATTTAATTCCAAACCTCCAAAATTATCTTCAGGATCTTCAGAATGTTCTTCTACCTATGGTTAGCATGGGCTTGGCCAGTTGGGTCTGTCTTAAAAATTGACTGAACTGGGGTAGAGAATGAGATTGAGATTGCTTGTGTCACGGGAAAGTGGTTTGTTACTGCTCAGTTTTAAACACTCAGAACATCTGGCTTGATCTGGCTTCTCTGGATGGCTAAAGCTCCTTCCACGGGAGCAGCTTTCTTAGTATGTTGTGGGGCTGTGTGTGCACACACTTAGCAACAGCAGACCAACTCAGCATCAGTTAGTGGTTAGGGGAAGAAGCGTCTCCTAAGAAGACTGACCTAGGGCTGGATGTTGGCATTCTTGATGGCACTAGAGAGGAACTGCTATTTACTTACTGTGCACAGCTTTTTCAGAACTCAATCTCTTATCCCTTTTTTTTTAGGCTGGTTTTAACCTACGCAAAATTAACAAACACATAAAATTTCCGGAAATCTTAGATTTGGCTCCTTTTTGTACTCTTAAATGTAAGGTAGGTGAAAATGGTCTTTATCTGGAAAATCCTTTTAAAAATCTATTTAAAGGAAAATCATAACTTATCACATAATCCAATAGCAGCTCACATAAATATGAATTGATGAGAATTCACTGAGTGGAGTGGGTCTTTCGATCTTTCTGTCTTTATAATTTCAAGGTTCATGATGTCGTTTTGAACATTAGGCTATTATTTCAGTTCCACAAACATTTTTGAACCCTAATTATTATGGCAGGCATGGTCTTGGGAGCTGAGAGGCACAAAACCAAAAGGGAGTAAAGATGTAACTGGCTTATTTCAGTTTAATGTGGAAAGTGTTATGGCTGGTACACACGGAGCAGGGATAATGTGCACACGACCCACCATGTTGGAGGCTCAGGGTAGGCTTTGTGCTGTAGACCATCCCTCAGGTAACACTAAAAGGAGGAGGAAAAGTGAGGGTGATGAACTGCCCAGCAGAAGGAACAGAGCAAAGGCACGGCAGCGTCACAGCATGACGTGTGCCAGAACTGTTAATATAAGCATTAAATTTTTTTTTTTTTTTTAGAGCTTAGGGAAGGAGCCCTGGTGGCATAGTGGCTGAGTGCTTGGCTGCTAACTGAAAGGTTGGTGGTTTGAACCCACAACTAACTGGCGATCTGCTTCCATAAGGAGTACAGCCTAGAAAACCCTACGGGGCAGTTCCACTCTGCCATGTGGGGTTGTTATGAGTCGGAATCGACTCGACAGCACCTGTCGACACCAGAGCTTATGATCGTACAAGGTGTAGGGACTGTTGGGAGATGAAGCCAGAGAAGTGAGACAGGAATGGGGTTTTGGAGGGCCATTATGGTGAGGAACTTGGGCTTCATTAGGTATGCAGTGGCGAGCCACTGAAGGGCTTAAAGCAGTGGCGTGATGTGGGCAGATCTGTGTATTAACGTAGGTTATTCGTTGAGTAGGGAGGCTGGGCTTTAGGAGAGAAAGATGAGACAGGGAAGTGAGTTAGGTAGCTGCTGAATTAGTTCAGCCCAGAGAGGATGAGAGCTTAAACTGGGGCAGTCAGGAAAAGGATGGAGAGGAGATGGAAGGAATATTCCTGGGAGTGAAATTCATCAGACTTATGATTGGCTCTGGAAGGCAAGGCCAAGACCGTTAGATGGATGCTGAGGGTGACCCCCGGGGCCTGGCTTGAGTGGCTAGGCAGATGAGAGGACCATGAACTGAGATGGAAAATACAGGAAGAAGAGCAGACTGGGAGGTGGAGGAAGAATAATGAGTTTGGTTTTGGATACGTTGAGTTCCAGGTATCTTTGAAATATTCATGTGGTTATGTCTAGAAAACATTTGGATGCACATGTCTGAAGCAGGGAGGGAGGTTAGGGGTGGAGAAAAAAATGAGGAAATCAACACAGAGGAGGTAATCAACACCATGAGAGGATAGGCTCTCTGGTTCAGAACGTGGAGGGAGAAAGAGAAGGGATGGCCAAGAACTGAATTCTGGGGAGGGTCTGCATGGAAGAGGTATAGCTCCAAGAGGATCTGAAAGAACTCTGTCTTGAAGAAGCTGGAGTCAGAGTGGCTATACTGGAGTAGTTGATTTGTACTACTTGCAGATTTCAAATACTGCAATATGAATGTATTGATAAAAGTCTTAATTTTTGTACAAAATTCGAAATGATGCTTGTTCCCCCTCCCCTCTCCCAATTAAAAATTCTCAAAGAAAAGTATAATTTCAGAGCTGGTATATAGAGTGGGTTATTATTATTATGTTAATACCACAGGGCAGGGCTACTTCAGCTGGTAAACAGAAGTACCTTTGGCCGGGTTTGTTTTAAATCAAGGTCATCAGGGTTTCCTCTTCTGTGTAAAATGCCATTGTCCTGTGTTCCACTTTCAAGGAGAGGACTAAGTGGCCTCAGGGTCAGAGTGTCAGAGACAAGGGCTAGGAAGTCTTTATGCATTAGATAATATAAAGGTCATGGGAAATTTTGCAAGAGCAGGGTAGGGACCTTCACTGGGTTGAGAAATCAGTCAAAATATTGGAAATGGAGTATGTAAGATATGTTAACAGGCTTGGCTCAGAAGGAAAAAGTGGTGGATGGATGAATTTTTGTTGTTTCATCAACTGTCTGGGAGACTTAAGTAGGTTTGCAGGCCAAGAGGAAAAACTAGAAGTTGAAGGTGTGGAAAAGAGGGATAACTGACTGAGCAAGGCTCTGGAGGCCACTGGGACCAGGATGAGGACCATAAGTTGGAGTTTCGTCTTTGAACAGAAGGGAGGTGATACCTCACCTTCCTGAGAATGGGCAGCCTGTAGTTGGGTAGGTTGTCTCTCATTGTTCCTGCAGTGGGAGGTGAGGTCAACTGTAGAGACTAGGGGGTGGGGGATAGGGAGAGGCTTAAGAGTGGTGAGGACGCCCTGGGTGGTGCAAATGGTTACGGCACTCAGCTGCTAACCGAAAGGTTGGAGGTTGAGCCCACCGAGAGGCACCTTGGAAGAAATGCCCGGCGATCTACATCTGAAAAGTCAGTCATTGAAAACGTCATGGAGCACAGTCCAACTCTGACACACGTGGGGTCACCATGAATCAGAATCGACTCGTGGCACCTAGAACTGGAAGAGGGCGGAAGTTTAGGCCAGTTGCTGCGAAGGGCATCCATGGATGAGAAGCTAACTAAAGACAAGATTGTATAGTTACATGAAGGCCCCTGATGAGGTGGAAGATCCTAAGTTTACCAGTCTGCATGGTTACGTAACATTTATACGCTCAGTGTATACGTATGTTCCTTAGCAGCAACAGCTGTCTGGGTATGGGATCAGAGATTCAAGGTGGGATTTGTATTGAATTGGGTGTGATGACAAGGTTGGTGTTAGGTATAAGAGAAGAGGTTATTTCCAAGAGTGATGCATGTGGTCTGACGTCTCAAGCTTTAATGTGCGTATGCATTACCTGGGAACCTTGTTAAAATACAAACTCTGGTTCAGTAGGTCTGGGTTGGAGTCTGAGAGTCTGCATTTCTAGGACACTGTCAGGTGATGGCAGATGCTGCCAGTCCAGGGACCACGTTTTGAGTAGGAAAGGTCTAGACTTCGTATGGGACACCAAAGGAGGCTTCATAGGCCAGGAGAAAATGAGGATTGGAGAAAGATGTGCCAGTCTGCTCCCGTAAAGTTTCAGCCTTGGAAACCCTATGGGACAGTTCTCCTCTGTCCTGTAAGGTTGCTATTAGTCAGAATCAACTCGACAACAGTGGGTTTGGGTTTTTGGTGTAAAGATACAGAATAAGAAAGATTAGAGTTGGAAGGATTGTGGACCAAAACTAGACAATTAGTATGATATCTGAGGTCAAACTTCTGAGTGATGACCCAAATCCAGAATAGTCCAGGTTGTGGTGGGCTAAAATGCAATGGCAGCGAAAAGACCCTGAGATTCATCCACGTGGCCCTGAAGTCCTTGAGGAACCTGATGGGACTCGGGGTGGCCAAGTATCAAGTTCTCCAGTGAATTTGGGTGCTTACAGACAGTACAGCTGAAGAGCCATGAATCCTATCCAGGAGGGCTTTCTACAAGAGAATGTAATGGAATAGTTGTCTGGAAGTGGCCCTGGGGCGCTGAGAGAATGCTTGTCCCTTTCCCAGCCCTGTGGCAAGCGGGGTCCACTCTCGGATGTCTGTAGGAGTAAGTGAGCCCTTGAGACACGGTGAATGTGCTTCTCACCAACTTCTAGAGAGCGTTTGAAAATGTAAGGGGTGCTACTGCCTCCTGTCAAAGGCTTACATTTCTGGGCAGGGACCAGGATAGTAGGTAGGGATATTAAGGTATTCAGGAATTATCTGATCCCAAAAGTTGCTTAAGGAACAATTTCAGTTGTTCACTATCTGAATAAACAAATGGATTCCAAATGGCCTGAGGTTTATGGTTCTTCCAGCAGAGAGATGGTAGTGACAACTTCCAGTAAAAACCTACGTGAGGTATTAGCAAGGAGGCTGAGAAGAGGAAGGGAGAAACAGTTAAGGTCAGAGACTCACGAATGATTTCTGTATTCTCAAACAGTTTAAAATCATCTTGCCAGCAGAATCTGTGTAACTGGGACAAGAACTAACACTTTCGAATTCTCTTCATTTTTAAAGAATGTCGCTGAAGAAAATACAAGGGTACTCTATTCCTTATACGGAGTCGTTGAGCACAGTGGCACTATGAGGTCTGGACACTATACTGCCTACGCCAAGGCAAGGACTGCAAACAGCCATCTCTCTAACCTTGTTCTCCACGGTGACATTCCACAAGGTAGGGCATCTTGGAAAATTCCAGCATTATGGCAAAACCAAAAAATAATGAACTTGAGTCTTCCCATTTGTATTTAATGTCACATTTCCTCTTGACAGATTTTGAAATGGAATCAACTAAAGGGCAGTGGTTTCACATCAGCGACACACACGTGCAAGCTGTGCCCACAACTAAAGTCCTGAGCTCACAAGCGT
Organism: Elephas maximus indicus; assembly: GCF_024166365.1. Lineage (NCBI taxonomy): Eukaryota > Metazoa > Chordata > Mammalia > Proboscidea > Elephantidae > Elephas > Elephas maximus. Next base: position 32,753,955 of record NC_064836.1, on the reverse strand, counting down.
ACCTCCTGTTTTATGAGAGAATATTGTAACGGTTTCAAAAAAGGACTTTTTCCAGAAACATGTTTATGGCTTTTATAAAAGCTGTAATAATAAAAAGTAAAGACTAAAGTTAAATTACATTCACTTAAAACTAAGAACATGCCAGAAGAAATCATGTTCCTTGAAAATACTGAAGGGAGAATGCCTAAAAACTTAGTGGTTTTTACCCGCTTCCAGTTTCTGGAAGTTCTGAGTTACTTAAGTCCTCTGTGTTTAACATGTGTGGGTGCTGGGTTGAAACACATCAATAAACTGACTTACCCCAGAAACCTGTTTTATTGGAAGATTTTAAGTTGTATTGACTTACTCTACCAAGTAACTATTTAAAAAAAAGTTTCAAGCCAGCTAATGACACTTTAGTACAGGCGTGTCAGTAGGCAGTACAGAATTGGGAGAAACTTGGCTCCAGGCCTTCTGACGCCTGGCAGTGCGCGTAAGCCAGGGCACAGGCCCAGTTCTGCATGTGCCTGTGCAGTGGCACTGAGCCCAGGGAGAAAATCTGGGTACTAGCTCAATAGCTGCACTCCTTAGAGTGTATGTAACTGGGACCAGGGTCCCCTTCACGCCAGCCTGCCAGAGAAGCCTGTGTACTGTCTTTTACCATTTCAGCTGCATGCAACTCAAAGAGCCTTAAGGACACCAGCATGTCTAAGCTTCTGGTAAGGTTCTCGTTTAGGCTTTTCCTTGTTATCCTAGTTAACCCTCTCCTTGCTGGGACAGTCCTGAGAGACATACCACCCTAACACCTTGAGTTAATCAAGACCAGTCAGCCATATTTACCTCCAAAATTCCTTCCGAAGAATATCAAAAACATAAAATTTCAAACGGTGTTATTCAGGAATCTTACATAAACTGTTTACAATTGTTTTTGCTTTTTCAACAATCCTTATTGATCTAAAGGAAAAATAGGCCCTACTTTATGAAACTTGACTTAATTTTACACATCAGGAAATGTATTTTCAGTTCTATGACGAGGATCTCGTTTGTTACCTTCCTGATAATCCATCAACTTTCCATTAACCCCAGCTGCTCCGAGACTGTCTGTACTGAGTCTACCATTCAGCAGCTCACTCACTGATGCTACTGTTAAGAAGTCCCGTAAGAGCGTTAGTATTTCTGGAGTGAGAAAACTCTGGAAATCTAGCCCAGGGATCAGCAAACTTTTTACATAAAGGGTCAGTTAAACACTTCATCACATGCTCTCAAGCTCTCCCTAGATCATTCAACATTTACATGAAACAGACATTTAAGATGTTTTCATTTAAGATCCAGTAACAGTGGTCATCAGACGATGAGGCTTTGATAGTAATAACACATTTATTGTATCATCCAGCTGAGAATATAAACACAAAGCACTTCTTAATTTAAGGAGAATAAGAAAACCTTGGGCAATTCCTAGACTACTACGAACATAACCACCTACAATAAAGTTAAGCTATTCATTTTGGTCATCATCCCAGTCCTTCTTCCCACTTGGAGGCTTGGGCCCACCAGCTGGTTTTGCCATGATGATCTATACAACAAAACAAACACAAAAAGTACGGTTTCATAAACTCAGCCTTTAAAAGGAAGAGAAAGAGCACACTTAAAGTATCTTATTAGCCTGACTGAAGATGAAGCAATCATTTTGCTAATCTATCATGTGCCACACACGAAACCCCGCAGCACAAAGTTTGTTAGATTCCTTATCAGAAATTAACCTGCAAACTTCGAGCACCACTGAGCTTCCTGCCTTCCTGGACAACAAAGCAACAAAACCCATGTCAGCAAAGCGCGTTCTAAGGCACGCGCTCAGTAGCTCGGTTAAGTTGAATGTGACGATGTTGGCAGGCACTGTGACTTCTGAAAGTCCGTTTGGCACCTGACTTGCTATTTATATATGAGGTACATCTTGCCAAGCATCTTTATCCCAATTTCCTTGTGGTTTAGGAGCTTTAGGTCCACCCGCCAGTTTTGCCATTATAATTTAAAGCAGGTGATACATAAATACATATATGTATTAGGTTCAACACTGACATTTCCTATTACCTGCAAGTAAGGACCATTCAAGTGGCAGGAAGTGTTCACAAAAGTCCAAGTTTCTAGTTCTTTGGTAACTTAAGTTTATTTCATCAGTGCTAAGCCAGCATTTTCCAACTATATAATCATCAAGCATTTGCAAAAGATTGTCTTTTTTTTTTAAGTTGTGGTAAAAAAAAAAAATAGCTTTAGGCTCAAATAAATTTGGTACAAGCTAAATTAAACAAAACTGCCTTTCCTCATAGAACCTCTCTGAACCTCATCATCCACACGCTAAATCTCCAAATTGGGATTATGATATTCACTGCTTCCCAAATTCCATGTGACATCAATGGGCCTGGCTTGTGTTTCAAGGAACATAAACTGTAAAAAGCACCTTTACTACTATCTTCAGTATTCTCTACTCCTTTTTAGAAGCTCCTGTAATTAAGTAGCAATTAACAACATACCTAGAATTCCAAACCTGACATTCTTGGAATAAAATTTTACTGAGAATAAATTCAGGATGAATCAAAGACAGTAAATATAATTTTAGAACATAAATATATCTTGACTTCAAAAGACTAGAAGAGCAGTCCTCAAACTTGAGTGGGTCTCATAATCATCTGGAGGGCGTACTGAAATAGATGGCTAGGCCTCCCTCAACAGCATCTAATTCCATGGGTTTGAGAATTTTTTAACAAGTTCTTAGGTAAGAGTGATGCTGATGATTTGAGGACACTGAGAGCCAGTGAAACAAACATTTAAAAAAAGATTAAACTGCCCAATGCTTGAAGTCTGGTTTGCAAATCTCCAGAATGTATCTACTGCACAAAATTAGGTACAGCCGGTTTTTAAAGTAATAAAGTTCATTATGGTACTAAATCTGGTTAATAAAGTCAGATGGCTTCTTCAGATACCTTCTGTGTGTATAGTACAAAGGCCACAGGTACGTATCAGCAACTTCCCCTTTCTATAAAACAGGTTTGCCATTAAACCAAAATTCAGATGGGCCTTTGTGACCAAGGATTATGCTTACTGCCTTGCTTGGATAACGGATATTCAAAAAGCTCCCCAGTTAAGGAACTTTCACTACCAGAATTTCTGCTTACTGCAAGCTTCAGTCTATTTAGCTTCTCTTGTTCCCTTCTCTTTTTGGTTCCCCGCTCTATTCTTAGCCATATTTACTTGTATAACATTTCTTTAGGCTTTTATTAATAGCTCCAAAAACATTTCTCCACTGAAAACTTTCTACGCTTTTTTAATTACAAAACATCTTTTCTGAGAAAATGGTTTAAATTATTCAGCGTTACTCTACCACCACCTCTAGTTAGAGACATCAGCGATAGAGAACTCCCTAATAATAAATGATAGATACGCATCCAGCTTCTGCTCATTTCCAATGTAGAAACTACTCTGGTTCCGTTTTGGTCATTTCTGGTTATGAAAAAGTTCTTCCTTATCCCAAGCTAAAATTTGCTATAATTACCACTGATGTGATTATGCCCAGAATTAAGTCTAACATCCTTTCCAGTAATGTCCACCTAGGGCTTGCTTCTCCCAAGACTGAATAATTTGGCATAATTTTTGCTCAACGATTTTGTACCATGCTTCTAGCAATTATAATTTTCTAATACGAAGTACTTAAAATAATTCACGGTTTAATCGTTACTTCGAGAATTTTGTGGAGAAATGCCATCTCATTAAGTTTACTGACAAACACCTTCTGGAAGATAATTAGGAATTCTAGTTCACCTCCACATACAGAACAGTCTCATGGTCCCCTCTGCCATGTTTGCTCCAAAACAAAAAAAAAGGGGGGTAGACATGCTGATAGGAGCACTTCTAAGATAACTTGAGTACTTCAAGCCATAGTGTCACAGCAGAAAAACTGTAAACGCCACGGTCCTGCCCACAAATAACCAGAGGCTTCGATTCCTCTAGCTAGTAGTCTGCAATGTCTGCTTCAGGGCTTTACGATCCTCACATATGCCCTGTATTATACTTTCTCTTGATTACCTATGGAAATAGTTCTAAGGCTAACAGAAAAGTTGGAAAACTATGGATCTAGATCAGATTTGTTCTACCCATTCCAATTTAAAGATATCAAAAGGTTTCCTTCACTGGAAAAACCTTCATTTTAAATTAGTTAAAATACATTCAATACATTTAAAGCTATAATTCCAATAGAAAAAAAAATATCTGTGGCACTTTAACGAACCTAAGATGTAATGGTAAGGAATACTCCTTTAAATGGAATTAGAGCTATGCTATGTTCTCGTTTCATGGAAGTAGAAATCCCCTGAAAATCAGCATCTTTACGGATTGCAACTCCGCCTGTCACTCACCTGATCGACTCTCAGTACGGTGATGGCGGCATTGGTCGCTAGCTTGATGGCCCAGTATTTCCCCAGGTAGGTATCCAGAACACCAGCTTCCAACATGTCCTTCACAGCAGGGACTTCAGCCTGTCAACACAAAACAACCTTCATTTTCCACCTCAAGTGCTTTTATGTGAAAATGCTTATGCTCAACAAAAACGCATGGCTCCTTCAACAGTACCAGAAAAGTAACCCATTAGGAGTAACTAACACACTACCCCCAAAACAGAAAGAGAACTGGATTTTCTTACCAGATAACTATGTAAGCACTAATTGTTAAGGAAATCATTTACTTACAAATCAACAAGACTTCTCACTAAATGTCTTTTTAGTTAAAGCCTACTGCCTCTATTTTTAGGCTGTACACTCACAAAATAAAACAATTCAAGTTTGTAGTTTTTTTCTCCTCCATACCTCAATATCTAATCCAACATTTTTATTTCCTTCTTGATGTACTGCATAAAGTTTAGAGATGACTTCATTGGCCTTAACACCAGAATTTTCTGCCAGTGCCCGGGGAATAGCTTCAAATGCCTCAGCAAACTTCTTAATAGCGTACTGTTCAAGTCCAGGACAAGTCTAAATCAAAAATGTGTTTATTATTATATTTTATTCAAGCAATGATAAAAAATTGATTAATTCAGAGAAAACTGTACCTCTCCATATGATGTGATCTGTTTGGCCAACTCAATTTCTGTAGCTCCACCTCCAGGTACAAGACGTTTGTCCTGTAATAAAGAGCAACACACCCAGAATCACCAAGAGGCAGGTTGTTCATTTTTCCAGCTTCCATTACTCTACCAGACTAAAAAAAAAAAATTACTTGTTGTCATTACAAACTTTGTAAGGGTTGAGCCATCTGGGCAAATTCCCTTACTGTGCAGTGTTTGATACAAGGAAAGGGAGGCCAGGAAAGAATGTGAATGGCACAGATATGGCGCTAATCACAGTGTGGCAGCAAGTGAAGGTACATGGTAATAAACTACACCTGAGACAGTTTAAGAAACAAATAGCCTACCTTTGCAACATATCTCCCTTTTGTGTAGTCATTCTGGAAAGCTATCATACTCATCAGCAGTGGGCACAAAAATCCTGCTTTACACGGGCTGTTTATTGTGATGATCTCACGGTGTTCAGGAGTCTGCCAATATGTTTTTAAGGTCTTATAAATTACTAAGGAAAAGAACTGCTAATACTGACCCTCGTGAGAACTTTGAAAGTATTCACACCATCATCAACTGCCCTTTCTATGTCATCCATGAGATTGTCGGTAGAGCCTCGGAGTACTATGGTGGAAATGGCACCATCTTCCTTTTCTGTCAATAAATTAAATATATTTGAGGATTAAGTAAAAGAAAATAAACATCTCACATTTATATAAACAGATTTTACTATTACTACATACCATGCTTAAAGACAACCACCTGTGTGTCTCCAACTTCTGAGAGATAAACACTGTCACAATGGCCCAACTCTTCAGGGACAGGTGGAGTCTGGAAGAGAAAAAAAGACCATTGTAAAAAAAAAAATAATCCAAGTATGTTCAACCACCTTTTAATGTTTTTCAAGATACATACCAATCTAGGAAGAGCTATAGCACCAACTGTTTTACATAGTCTTCTGAGATCCCATTTTGAGTTCAGTCTTTAAAAAAATAAAACAAAACAAAAAAACAGAATTCAATAGACGTTTTAATTCCACTAGATAAAGTAAAATGCAGAAGTCACACAGGAAACTGCACTGGCCCAAATCACATCTTTTGACCCCGTATGTTCCAGCCCAGAACACGACGTTGGATTGCACTGTGCGCCAAGGGAGAAAGGCCGACTCCTGTAACTGGGAGTGGGCCTAGCCTGCCAGCATTGCCACATCTTAAGGCTGCGTCATATGCTTTTAATGTTGTTTTTCTAGAACTGGGAGAACTGGAGTCACCTTAGGAGAAGCCCTTGTAGAACTCAAAAGTATACAGAAAACGTTTGCTTCACTTGCAAAATCACGTCTGTGGAGGTGATTTACTCTGCACATTGGAGTGGGTGCTACGGATGGTGGCAGAGGCAGGAATGGGTAGACAAGTCGTTCAGAATGCCCATAAATGTGTTTACGGACTGAAGTGTGTTCCTGACCCCACTCAATTGAGCACAAAAGCTTCATCCGGTCTCTGTAACAAGTTATTTCTTTTGCTTGGAAATCTTTCCCTCTCCCTAAGTGGCACCCATCTGTTGATCTATCTTCGGCTCTCAGCTTAAATGTCAGCTCCCTCAGAGCTGTTTCCTCTTCCCCTGCACCAGGTTAAACCCCTTTGCTATTTGATCTGACAGCTTACTTTTCCTTTCCTAAAAGTCCTCCCAGTTGGTTGAATTGTTGAACCACCACCAAATAACAATTTATAATACAGGTTAACAGAGCACAGCTTCTTCGTACCTCACCAACATGGTATTGTATTTGTTTGCATAATGAAGAGCCATGTCTGCCACTTTGCCACCTGTTACGATGACATTTGCACCGGTATCAGCAATAGCTTTGACTTGTGCATCCATGAGATTTTCTTCTCCTTTACTAAAATTCATCAGTTCTTCAGCAGTCTTTATCAGTACTGTTCCCTGGCAAAACAAGCATGCACGCACTCACTTTAAACTATTTCAGTACTCTGGTGTTCAAGTCACAGGTAACATTTTACTAAGGAAATAATTTAAAAAACAGAAAATGTGAAGATAAAAATGAATTTTGATGCAAAATACAAAATCTACATGAAATCAATAGAAGCTCAGCTTGCTACTAGACTTTCACCCTCAGAACCAGATGCACTGTGGTGGGAAAGCTGGGGAAGGACTGTTAGGTTAGATATGTTGGACAGGTCTCTACGTGTTCTCTCTTTTGACAAAGGGCAATTCATGTCATCAAAACAACAATTATTATTCTCAAACTTTTAAAATATGTGAACTAAATGCCAAACACCTCCTCTTTCATCAAAAGAATTTTAAGCCAACAACTTGCATCTCAAGAGTTCTAGGAAGAAGACAAGCAACCTATAACCATAAACTTCAAATTTTTTAATATACATTTTAGAAGACTTGTCAATTTCAAATTCCCTCAACAAAACTCTGTTTCAGACTGTCTGGAGCATCTTTCTAAGTAACGCTTTTCCTGAAGAGCATAGTACAGGCACTCCCATTATCTCCAGGGAGAGAATGCACAGGCTCTACTTAAAGTCAAGGTCTGTACGTTAGTATATAAACAATATTGCCACTGTAGTTTTTCTAGTATTTTTGCGAACTTAGAAATTCAAAAACTATACACTGGATTTTAAAAAGATATGACCCAGCAGTTCTCAGTAATTATGCAGTAGTCACTGGAAAAGAGCAAATTCTACCTCACAACTTCAGAATCATGAAACATTAATCTGAAAAAGACAATCTCAAATTCTGATGTTGAATTTTAAGGTTTTGAAGTCTACGTACCTTAGTTTCTGTTATCATGCCATCAAAAGGACACGAGTACACTGCTATTTTTGCATCTTTGACAGATGTTACATCACCTTCGGTTTCCTTCTTAAAAACCATGCCATGTAACACTGATGAGGAATAGACACCAGAGCCCTACAGAGGGGAACACCGACATCATGGAACAGCGAGTTCACAGAAATGATATTAGGGCTAAGCTGTTGACTTGGTACATACCAAAAGCAGCCTTTTCTAAAAGACCACACCAAGGCAGTGACTCTGGGGGGAAAGCACAGCACTTACACTCTGCTTGAGGCAGCAGCCACCAACTATATTAACAATCAGAATGCCAACGTGCAAATATTACACTTGTCTATTTTACTGTATCAAGCACGTACTTTTATCAAAAACATACTCTTAACGCAACACTAACATCACATCCAAGTGTGAGTTTTATCATAAAGCAACAGGACAACCTTCATTCCATTCAAAATTGCCTAAGTCATGAATACAAAAGAAATTGTTTTGTTTATGCACCGTTTTAACCTGAAAGCTGTCACAGAAAAATGCTGACTTCACAATGTTATGATGTCAATACCCTTTTCCAATTTAAAAGGCAGTGGTATCATCACCTGGAAATACCAAAACGCTGTAAGCTGATGCACCTTTCCAAAGGCAGTAAGTCCTAAGTGTCCAAAACATGAGCTAATACTTAGGGTATATAACACAGACATTCTCTTTTCCAAAGAATAAGGACTTATCTAGGTAACGTTACACATTTTCTCAACTTACCAGAATTTTACAAACTCTGATGTTATCAACATTGAAATGGCCGGAATCAGGAAAAATAGACACTGTTAAGAAAATGAGACATATTAGAAAGGATGTGGGAACAAGAGAGAAAACAGACATTTTTATGTGAGCCCTTGGCGTTTACTGATACTGACTTACCACATGCCTGAGCAATAAGCTTGGCCAGAAACCCTTCATTCCCATACTGTTTACTCATGACGGAGGTGCGCAGGAGAGATAAGACTTCATCAACATCTCGAAGGCTTTTTGCAGAACAACATACCAAATCAGGAAGAATCTCATGGGCTTTTCTACAGCCTATTTCATAACCTTCTATGACCTGAAACGTTAAGGAACCAAAACATAGACAGAGGAACTACTCTTCAAGAGAAACGGGTATTTTCATTATAAAACAATGAAGCATGTCCCCCCCTCCACCCCTCCCCAAACACATATGGTAGAATCTAGTAGGGAAGTGTGTAGGCCCTGGTGACAGCTCCAATTTGAGCCCTAACTCCACCACCTCCTAGCTACAAGATCTGGGGTGAGGTTTTTTTTTTTAAGCTTCCATCTCACTCTCCTCATGTAATATAAAACAGGGTTTATTTTGATAGGCCTCACTCACAGCGGTCTTGTGAGGATAAAATAATAAATGTCAAGTATGTGTACTACAATGCCTTGCAAGAATAAACTCAATCAATATTAACTATTACTATGATAATAATTTTTATTTAAATTTAAAGCAGTAGGTACATGTAAGCAAAAATTAAATAGAAGTTATACAGAAACACTCACCTCTGAAACAGAAAGGCCAATTCTCAGAAGCTCTTCAGCTAATTCCAGAAGAGCGCCGGCAAACACCAGAACAAAGTTCGTGCCATCTCCAACCTCCTGCTCTTGCATGTGAGAGGCCATTACAATCATTTTTGCAGCAGGATGTTGTACCTGGTGGAAGAGGTTTCAATTTAAATACCGAATTGAAACATTTTATCCTTAAAGCTGTACAAAACTGTTCATGTCCATTTCTTCTAAATGAAGACTATTTTCTTGGGGGCCATGTAACTCCACTTGATCCCACTGCTATACATTACTTACAGTGTGATCACAAGAAAAAAAAGCAGTTCTCTCTGGGCCTACCCACAGAAATGCATCACTGTGAACGAATCTAACTTCCTAGTGCACCTCTTTTGATGTCAGTCACCTTTCTGTGAGGTTCAGCACATCACTACATGTTCATTAAATTAAAAAAACAAAATAACTTCAACCACTAAATCTAGGCATTTTTTTAAAAAAGGCTTTGGGAGAGCGAAGACAGGCACCACCTTCCTTCATCATGAGTCTCAACTTTGTGTGCATGTTCTTGTTGTAAGGGGCATCACTCATAATTTAAAAAAAAAAAAAAAAAGGAAATATAAAATTTTATCAAAAGAAAAAAACACAAAAGACAAACACCTAAAAAGTCAATACCATGGTTCTTAATATGCAGACAGTATTCCCATTCTGCATCACTGTGTACATCATCAACATTCACTAAGTCCCCTCATGGAGATTCTGTTAACGTTTGTCCAGTATCTTTAAGGATATGTTGCTATTTAAGAGATTAAAGAAATGTTAATGTATCTACAGAGTTTCATTTAGAATACAGGATTAACTTCTCGTAGTTTAATGGCTAAGCTTACAAAAAACTCTGAGATTGAACACGTAATCCTTCAATTACAGACGAGCTAAAAAAGGAACGGCTCTGTGTGTGTGTTATGGTGCCAGAACTTCTTGCTAACACTGATGGTAGTATCCATTCTACAGACTCTGTAACATCAAAACTGAAGCTCAGGAAAGCAGAATTTCATCAACTGTTTTATTTTCACAAAGTCAAACAAATGGTTTGATGTTAAAAATCGCTATTTTAAGGTCCAGCTATTCTACATTACAGGGTAATTCATGTCAGTGTCAATCTATAATACATGATAACAGAATCAATTAGGTCTGATTATTAACATATATACTTTTACCACAAGCAATCCCTTCATAAATAACAAGATATTCTCAGTGCCCATAAACCTAAACAGAACTCTTTATAACTAAGAAAATCTGGAGACACATATAATTTGTAAAAAACTGGCTATACAATAAAACCTGTGAAAGCCAGACCTGTGTAAGGCAGAAACCTGTCAGAGAAAGAAAACTCAAATATTTTCCACTGAAACAGGCGATTTCAGAAAAGTGGTAAGACCACACCCTGTCAAAGGCAGAAAAACACTGAGAGGCCTGGAAAAACAAGGCAGTCCCAGCTCTCACAAGTTGCACTGTAGTCCATAACCTAATCCAAAATAAGACTTCTTCCTTCTGTGTGGAAATATAGTGTTTGACATTACCAAAACATTTCTTAGCTCTTTTTAAACTTACTTCCAGCTCTCTCAAAATAGTTGCTGCATCATTTGTTACAAACAACTTCTCCAGGTGGTTGATAACCATTTTATTCATTCCTCAAAAGGTAAAAAAAAAAAAAAAAATTATTATTCAATTCCTTCCCCAAATACCCAGGAAAACCTAGTCAAGAACTATAAAATGAATTCACACTGTAAAACTGTGGGAATAACAAATCTTAGCACATTTCTACTGACTTCGCTTTTTTAAAAAAACAAGTACCTTCTTTCAACAATATTGCAAAGTCCTGGAGAGCAGAACTGCACCTCATAATACTTTATCTTTCATTTGAAACAGGCCTGGCATGAAGAAAGTGCTCAATACACAGAAATTACATTAATGCCTAACAGACCAACAATATCTACTTAAAAGTGTATTTATTCTATAGATCTATATAAATTCAGTTGGTGGTAGCAGCCAAGAGGGAGAGGACTTTCTTCTTTATAGCATAATATCACTTTAGTTAGAAGAAATGTTGAGTTTATCACAATGAACAATAGCCATTATCTCAATGATGAAAATGCTGTAATTTTTCTATGTTCTCAATGGGATAAAAAGTCATTTTTGATTCCAATGCATTCAGAATTACCATTTGGTCCATATGCTGTACGGGTGGTCTGGGCAAGCTCCTTGCAAGCCTGAATGTTCCTGTAGACAGCCTCCTCCAACCCTGAAAAATGCTGTAAAACACTTCACATTACACAAGACAGTGACATGCAAGAATTTTCAAAGCAATGGATATCTCTGCATATTTTGCTTATAATACAGAGGTAGTACAGCTTAGGAATTTGGCACACGGGGTTCAGAGTATGACTGGCTGGCTACAAATCTTAATCTGGTTAACTGACTACATGACCTTGGGCAATTTACCTGACATTTTTCACTTATAAAATGAGGGTAGTAGTATCTACTTCACAGGACTGCTGAAACAATCAGACCTGTATCAGTAAAGCACAGTGCTGGGTATTCATAAACGACCATAAATTTGCTCACTAGTTGAAAGCATGACATTTTTAGGGACCACCGATATGCACTTACTCATCAAAACATAATATCTACATATGTTTTTAAGGTAGTGAAAAGGCAGTGTGGGGAAGAGTACAAGATCGATCACAAAACATGTTTCAGGAAGAACACCTTTTCAGAGTTTATCTGTATTTTCTAACCACAGGTTGAAATGTGGTATGGACATTTTCCTTACTCTATTAAGAGCCTAGGCTTTACGGCCAGTGGGAATTCCCACTCATAAAGTAAATGAAGCTAAATACCTGCCTCCAAATACTTAGGCGCTAGAGCACACAGGCTTCTGAATGGTCTTGTAATTACAATTCCAAAGCACGCAAACTGAAAAACTGGTGAAATGGTGGGAATGCTAAAATTCTGAAATTTTACACTGGACTTTTTCAGAGCTAGAATTAATTTGGGGCCTCAGATAGGCTTTATGAGCTTCCTGCAGACCTGAGCATTTTTCTAGAGCCGCAATGTCCTAAACAGTAGCCATTAGTCACACACAGCTATTTAGGATAAATTCAGTTCCTCAGTAGTACTTGTCACAGTGCAAGTGCTCAGTGATCACATCTGGATAGTGGCTATCGTAGTGGCACAGATATAGAACATTTTCATCATCGCAGAAAGTTCTGGACTGTGTTGTTCTAGACATTAAGGCATAGCTTAAAAAATATTCATAGAAGGAGCTGTGATTCAGAAAAGCTTAACAACCACTCCTTCAGAAGTTTCTCCAGTGAAAAGAGCGGGACTCCTACAGCAGCAGTCAGTCTGACCCCCAGGCTTCCTCTCTTGCTCTTTTCCCTCACCCTCATCCTGGGAAACAAGGTTTTTTTTGTTTGTTTTAAATCATAAATCAGACCCCATCACTCCCGTATTTAAGACCCTTCTATGGCTTCCCATCACTCTGAGAATAAAACCTAAATCTCTCTTTAGGGCTACAAGGTCCAACAAGACCTCACCCCTGCATACCAAAACCTGTTGCTACTGAGTTGACTGGGACTCATAGCGACCTAGTCTTTTCTGGATATTCTGGTATATTTAGTTTTCCAGGTGAACTTATTCTTTTGTCAGATACCTCCCCAAACCCTGTTGCTTCTTGAAGTTCTTAAAAGTCCTATTTTTGAAAGTTGAATTGACAGACCCTGTAGGACAGAGTAGAACTGCCCCATAGGGTTTCTAGGGCTGTAAATCTTTACAGAAGAAGACTGCCACATCCTTCTCCCACAGGGTGACTGGTGGGTTCAAGCTGCTAACCATTTGGTTAGCAGCGAGCACTTAACCACTCTGCCACCCGGGCTTCTTGCCCTGGCCTACAGCTCCTCTACATACATCTATCATTTGTGTCTACCCTTGGTAAGCTTCAGTCCCATCATCCTTCTTACTGCTCTTTTAACAGGTCAAATTAATTCCATCCTCAGGGTCTTTCTACTTCAACACTCTCCCATCTGATCTTGGCTGGTCCATCCTGTCAACTCAGAACTAAGCTAAACATTCTTCCCCAAACATCTCATTTGTTTTATTTGCCCCTGACCCTTCTTTTTTTAGGGAGGCAGTTTTTTTGTTTGTTTAATTTCTGTCATTCTCAACTACAGTACTATTTGTTTTCTTCAGGCAACTATTTAAAATGTTGTTGTTTATTTGATTATTTCTTCCCCAAAAGAATATAAAGTTTAAGAGAGCTAAGATTTCTTTCATTGCAGGCCCTCAAGTCCCTATTTGTTGAATGATTATCTCACATACAGCAGTCTGCAGAAAACTACTAGCATCTGAATGACATTTAAATAAGGTTTTGTGATACAGAACAATTTTCCAAACCTGTATTAATGAAAAGTGCTCATCCTGATTTTTTACGGAAGCAGCCACTGCCCATTTCAGCGAACTTGTTTCCCCAACGTTTACATTATACACTGACATTACTACACCCAAGTTATCCTCAAAGCACATCCTGCAAGTAGTAAAAACCTAGCTTTCTAAAACTGTTAGTGCCCCTTTACGTCCCATAAAACCTTAAATTCAACCTCACTGATCTGTATTTCCTTAATTAGGCAAAGAAAATGTGGGAAACGAGTATCAGAACACCATTATTCCAACGTTCAAGACCTGACCATAAGCCAAGATAATTTTATTTGGGTCAGAGTGTCAGTTATCTTGCGGGTTACACAGGTAAGTCACATGGTTAGAACTCAAAGGTACCGTCTTCTGGTCCCATCTCCTCAACTGAAAGACGAGGAATTCAAGACTCAGAGGGACAAGTTCTACACCAAACTAGCTCACAGCAGTTGGGGCCAGACCCCACTTGGATTGCATGTAATGTCTGTCCTACTCTAACACCTGCTTCTACAAGCGAAAAGCGACAGAGGGGAGCCCTCCGTTCTCCTGTGGAAAGAGTCAGCCAAGAACTGGTCCTTGTTCTACGCTCTCCTCGTTGCGTCTCCCTCCCCTTGCTCTTTCCCATCCTATAACCTCGAACACTACGCCAAGAGCTGTGCGTGAACCGGCTTCGCGGACCCAAAGCAGTTCTCACCCTCACAATATCCTGTAAAAGTGGAGAGCCAAATTAGCCCCATTTTACGCATAGAGAAAACGTGCACCAGGACCTCTGCGCTCGCCCAGCCAAGAAGTGAACGCAAATGCCGGCCTCGACCCTCATCTGCCGTCCCTGCCCCTCCGCCCACCTGCCTTTCCCCGGGCCGGGGAGGGACTGAAATGCCCGCGGACCGATGGGCTGAGTCCTACTGAGCACTCCTCCCTTTCTGGAATCTTCTCCAGCCCCGCGCGCGGCGCCGGGGGAGCGTGTCCGGCCCGTTACTAGGCCCTTCTCCTTCGCTAAGGTCGCCGCAGCCCCACGCTGACTCCCCCACCTGACCCTCTTCCTCCATCTCTTACTTTCGCTCCTTCCTTGAGCATCTGGGCAAAGCCCGGGGCCTTGGGGACGTGAAGCGCCATGCTCGGTCTGCACAGAGCCGCTCACGCGCTCACTCGGCTGCTCCCGGAGGAAGCGAGGGGCGCGCACAGCCTTCTGGGAGTGCTACGAGCCGCGGCCTCAAGCTTTCAGTCGCTCCAGTTGGGCACGCCTCCTCTCCCCTGCGTAATCCTCAGCCGACAGCATCGCGAGAGCGAGGGCAGCTCCCGCAGCCAGAATCGAGCAGACGATCTTCGATCAAGTCGATCAATCGGGCGGGTGGCAGGCCGCGCCTTCCGGTCAACGCATGCGCAAGAAGCCTAGGCCGTTTGAATCCGAGCTCGTCGTGCTGTTAGGGTCGGCGGGAACGTTTGGTTTTCGTTGGTTCTGACTTGGGAACGCCCCCCTCCCAGGCTTAATTTCCCAGACCCAGCCACCAACATCAGGGCAGGTGTGCCTCTTCTTTCCAAGGCAGAGCACCTGTTTGTATATATATATATGCATGTATGTATATATAACATAATTGAGCGTCGGCTCTGTGCTGGGCATTGCAGGAAGTGCTGGGGACGTGAAGGTGAAGATTAAATTCGTTAATGAACGTAGCATTGTATCAATGACTCATATATTCCACGCTCTGTTATTTGCTTTACGCACAGTATCTTAGTTAACGGCCAGTCTTAACAAGTTAACTATTTTCTCCATTTAATAGAAGGGGAAACTGAAGTTCACACATGGCAAATGATTTCCCTGAGACCACAAAGCTAGTAAATGTTAAAGCCAAGATTCCTACCCAGATGAAAAAAAAAAAACCCAAAATGCATGTTCTCAACCACTATCTATATTCCCGTTTTCTACTTCTTCCTGCAAAAATAAATCCCTTTTGTTGTCGTTGTTAGTTGCCCTCGAGTTGGCTCTGACTCATGGTGACCACCTGTACAACAAACTGAAACACTGCCTGGTGCTGCACCATCTTTAGGATGGTTGATATGTTTGAGTCCATTGCTAGGGGCCACCGTGCATTTTAAGAGTCTTCGAGCTGGCAAAAACACGCTGGACTGCTAACCCAGCTGGTCCGATGGAGAAAAGACCTGGCAATCTGCTCCTGTAAACATTACAGCCAAAAATACCCTATGGGGCAGTTCTAGTCTGTCACAGTTCTACTAGGAATCGAAACTGATTCCATGACACAGCAACCAACCGAGGGAGTTCATTTTCTAGCATTATATTGGACAATAATCTGTTGTGATCCATAGTATTTTCATTGGTTAAGTTTTAGATCATCGGGCCTTTCTTCCTAGACTGTCTTAGTCTGGAAGCTTTGCTGAAACCTATTCACCATGGGTGACCCTGCTGGTATTTGAAATACTGGTGCCAATAACTTCACAAAACCTAGAACTGCCCCATAGAGTTTCCAAGGAGCGCCTGGAGGATTTGAACTGCTGACCCTTTGGTTAGCAGCCGTAGCACTTAACCACTATGCCACCAGGGTTTCCGCTATAACTTCATAAAAAAAAAAAAAAAAACTTCATAGCAACATGCAAATCCACCACAGTATGATGAACCGACAGACAGATGTTGGAAATCCCTTTTACACTCCTAACCAGTTGCCATGCAGGCAACTCCAACTCATGGCCAGCCCATGAGTGTCAGAGTAGAACTGTGCTCCACAGGGTTTTCAATGGCTGACTTTTTGGAAGTAGTTCGCTGGGTTTTTCCTCCAAGGTGCCTCTAGGTGAACTCAAATTTCCAACCTTTCAGTTAGCAGCAGAGCACGTTAACCATTTGCACTACCCAGGGACTTTTACTCTCCTAGAATCCTTTAAAACCTGATCTCTGAATCTTCCCACATCATCTGATTTAAAAAGATTGAATAAGGGAGAGCTATTTCTTTTTTTTTAATGTTTAGGAAGTAGTGAGGGTTTATGGTGAAATTTGGCACTGATTATAATTATTATAATTGATAGCACTAAACTGTGTACTGAATGTTGAATTGACAAATGTGTTATTTTTTTACAACAATAAACAAAGACTGAATGATAATAGAGTTGCCAGGTGATGGTCACTTTTACGTGGCCTTTCTTGTCATGGTCTTGTAACTCCCACCCAAATGATTGGGTTGGACTTTGCAAATAAAGGAATTGTGGCCCACCAAGGGGATTGGTCAGTTTTGCCATCCTTCCGGGCTTAAAAAGAGCCATTCCAGGAGAGAGAGGAGAGGATCTTACTACCACCTAGGAAGAAGAGCCAGAAGCAGAGCGTGCCCACTGGACCCGGGATCCCTGAGCTGGGAAGCTCCTGGAACCAGGAAACCAAGAGAGAGGGCTGTAACATTGAAGTCAGGGAGAAGTGATGGCAGAGAAAGGGAGGCAGCAGAGCCGAGAGACTGGCGTTGAAGACAGTGGAATAGTAAAGTCATGCTAATGTGGATAATAAGCTGTGTGGTTTTAAATGGTTTCAGTTGTCACTCCTAACACTTTTTTATGGTGACAAAGAGGATTGTTTCCAGGTGATCTGAATTTCCTGTGAGCTGAGCATCAGGGTTGATGTTATGTTCCAGATGTTGTTCTTGTTGTTAGGTGCCATCAAGTCAGTTCCCACTCATAGCGACCTTATGTACAACAGAACGAAACACTGCCTGGTCCTTCACCATCCTTACAATCATTGTTATGCTTGAACCCATTGTTGCAGCTGCTCTGTCAATCCATCTCGTTGAGGGTCTTCCTCTTTTCTGCTGACACTGTGCTTTGCCAAGCATGATGTCCTTCTCCAGGGACTGATCCCTCCTGACAACATGTCCAAAGCATGTAAGACGCAGTCTTGCCATCCTTGCTTCTAAGGAGCATTCTGGTTGTACTTCTTCTAAGACAGATTTGTTTGTTCTTTTGGCAGTCCGTGGTATGTTCAGTATTCTTTGCCAACACCACAATTCAAAGGTGTCGATTCTTCTTTGGCCTTCCTTATTCATTGTTCAGCTTTCACATGCATATGAGGCGATTGAAAGCATCATGGCTTGGGTCAGGCGCACCTTAGTCTTCAAGGTGACATCTTTGTTCTTTGACACTTTAAAAAGGTCCTTTGCAGCAGATTTGCCCAGTGCAATGCACCTTTTGATTTCTTGACTGCTGCTTCCATGGGTGTTGATTGTGGATCCAAGTAAAATGAAATCCTTGAGAACTTCAATCTTTTCTCCTTTTATCATGATGTTGCTCATTGGTCCAGTTGCAAAGATTTTGGGGTGTGTTTTCTTTATGTTGAGGTGCAATCCATACTGAAGGCTGTGGTCTTAAATCTTCATCAGTAAGTGCCTCAAGTCCTCTTCACTTTCAGCAAGCAAGGTTGTGTCATCTGTATAAAGTAGGTTATTAATGAGTCTTCTTCTAACCCTGATGCCCGGTTCTTCATATAGTCCAGCTTCTTGGACTATCTGCTCAGCATACAGATTGAATAGGTATGGTGAAAGGATATAACCCTGACGTATACCTTTCCGGACTTAAAACCACTCAGTATCCCCTTGTTCTGTCTGAACAACTGCCTCTTGATCTATATACAGGTTCCTCATGACCACAATTAAGTGTTCCAGAATTCCCATTCATTGCAATGTTATCCATAATTTGTTATGATCCATGCAGTCGAATGCCTTTGCATAGTCGATAAAACACGGGTAGATATCCTTCTGGTATCCTCTCCTTCAGCCAGGATTTGTGTTACTTCAGCAATGATATCCCTGGTTCCACTTCCTCTTCTGAATCCAGCCTGAATTTCTGGCAGTTCCCTGTCGATCTACTGCTGCAGCTGCTTTTGAATGATCTTCATCAAAATTTTGCTTGTGTGTGATATTAATGATATTGTTCAATAATTTCTCCATTCGGTTGGATCACCTTCTTTGGAACAGGCGTAAATATGAATCTCTTCCAGTCAGTTGGCCAGGTAGCTGTCTTCCAAATTTCTTGTTATAGATGAGTGAGCACTTCCAGTGCTGCATCCGTTTGTTGAAACATCTCAGTCGATATTCTGTCGGTTCCTGGTGTTTTGTTTTTCACCGATGCCTTCAGTGCAGCTTGGACTTCTTCCTTCAGTACCATTGGTTCCTGATCATATGCCACCTCTTGAAATGGTTGAACCTCGACTAATTCTTTTTGGTATAATGACTGTGTATTCCTTCCATCTTCTTTGATGCTTCCTGTGTCGTTTAACATTTTCTCCATGGAATCCTTCACTATTGCAACTCAAGGCTTAAAGTTTTTCTTCGGTTCTTTCAGCTTGAGAAGCGCCGAGCATGTTTTTCCCTTTTGGTTTTCTATTTCTAGCTCTTTGCACATGTCATTGTAATAGTTTTTCTTCTCCAGCCGCCCTTTGAAATCTTTTGTTCGGTTCCTTTACTTCATCATTTCTTCCTTTGCTTTAGCTGCTTGACTTCCTAGAGCAAGTTTCGGTCTCCTCTGACATCCATCTTGGTCATTTCTTTCTTTCCTTTCTTTTCAATGACCTCTTGGTTTTTACATGTATGATGTCCTTGATGTCATTCCACAACTCGTCTGGTGTTTGGTCATTAGTGTTCAATGGGTCAAATCTATTCTTAAGATGGTCTATAAATTCAGATGGGATATACCCAAGGTCATACTTTGGCTCTCATGGACTTGCTCTGATTTTCTTCAGTTTCAACTTGAACTTGCGTATAAGCAATTGATGGTCTGTTCCACAGTTGGCCCCGGCCTTGTTCTGACTGATACTGAGCTTTTCCATCGTCTCTTTCCACAGATATAGTCGATTTGATTCCTGTGTATTCCATCTGGTGAGGTCCATGTGTATAATTGCTGTTCATGTTGGTGAAAAAAGGTATTTGCAATGAAGAAGTCGTTGGTCTTGCAAAATTCTATCATTCGATCTCTGGCACTGTTTCTCTCACTAAGGCCATATTTTCCAACTACCAATCCTTCTTCTTTGCTTCCAACTTTCTCATTCCAATCCCCAGTAATTATCAACGCATCTTGATTGCATGTTTGATCAATTTCAGACTGCAGCAGCTGATAAAAATCTTCAGTCTCTTCATCTTTGGCCTTAGTGGTTGATTCATAAATATGAATAATAGTCGTATTAACTGGTCTTCCTTGTAGGCGTATGGATATTATCCTATCACTGACAGCATTGTACTTCAGGATAGATCTTGAAATGTTCTTTTTGACGATGAACGCAACACCATTCCTCTTCAAGTTGTCATTCCCGGCATGGTAGACTATATGATTGTCCAATTCAAAATGGCCAGTACCAGTCCATTTCAGCTCACTAATGCCTAGGATGTCAATGTTCATGCATTCCATTTCATTTTTGACTGTTTCCAATTTTCCTAGATTCGTACTTCATACATTCCACATTCCAATTATTAAGGAATGTTTGCAGCTGTTTCTTTTCATTTTGAGTAGTGCCACGTCAGCAAATGAAGGTCCTGAAAGCTTTACTCCATCCACGTCATTAAGGTCAACTCTACTTTGAGGAGGCAGCTCTTCCCCTGTCATCTTTTGAGTGCCTTCCAGCATGGTGACCTCATCTTCTGGCACTACATCAGACATTGTTCTGCTGCTATTCATAAGGTTTTCATTGGCTAATTCTTCTTAGAAGTAGACTGCCGGATCCTTCTTCCTAGTCCGTCTTAGCCTGGAAGCTCAGCTGAAACCTGTCCTCCATGGGTGACCCTACTGGTATCTGAATACTGGTGGCATAGCTTCCAGTGTCACAGCAACACGCAAGCCCCCACAGTACGACAAACTGACAGACACATGAGAGATGGTCCACATCATCTTCTGAATCTGGCTTGAATTTCTGACAGTTCTGTGTAAAGGTATTGCTGTAGCCACTTTTGAACAACTGTTGACTGGTAATATTTGCATTGAAAAAATTCAGGTTAAAAATTAGTATGGTAATTCTTTGTGTTGTAGAGTTTTTGTGTCTTACTTTCCCATTTATTTATATTTTGAAGTGAATCCAGAAGTTTCTTGAGGGTACAATATTGGTTCTTTTTGAAGGTACTTTCTGTAGACATAGAACAGACATCATGTGTGCATTTGCCTTGCTTAGTTCCTTGATTTTCTCTGCCTTACTCCACTATAGAGAATATCTGCACCCTGGCTTCTAGTTTGAGCTATAACTTTTTACCATCCTATATCCAACCCTTATGAAAAGCCTAATTGCAAAAATCAGTTGAGGGAAATCCCTTGAATGGCTTGCAGTACATTCTCATTTATAGAATAAGACTTGCCCTTGGGTCAAGACAGATGATCAAAGTTTTAGTTCTTTGGAGAAGTGAATTTGTTAAATTGCACTCTGGTGTCATGCCATCGTCTTATAATACAGGATATGAAAAGGACCAGCCAAATGTAGAGGACAGTTGTGTCTATTCTAGACCTGCTTAGCAGTAGATGTCAATCATTTCATTTTTACATGACTCACTGGGAAAATTGATCTAATCATTCAACCAGTATGGTTTTATTTTATGGTCTTTGTGAATCTTAGAATCTTTTTGCTCCTCTCTTCACTTTAACTGCTGGAAACTTTGAGCCCAATGTGTAGTGCTCCTCTACCAAAATGTAGGGAGCAATGATAAAACATTTCTGCATAACTGTTCTTACCACGTGGCTTTATTACTTTCCCGCTTGTTCTTTCTTTTTTGCAAAGATTATATCAAATTTTTTTAAATTCCCTATTGATTTTTTTAAACAATGTTTTATTGAGTTTTTGTTGAATGTTTACACAGCAGGTTAGGTTCCCATTTCAAAATTTCCACACAAATTGTTCAGTGACATTAGTTACACTTATCACAATCTGTCAACATTATCTTTTTTTCTGAACAATTTCTACGCGTACAATTCGGTGACACTGATTACATTCCTCAAGTTGTGCAACTGTTCCCACCCTCCTTTTCGAAGCTGTTCCTCCCTCATTAACAGAAACTCGCTGCCCCCCTAAGTTTCCTATCTAATCCTCCAAGTTGCTGTTGTCCATTTGATCCCACAGAGTTAGTTCTTAGAAAGCATAACGCTCAGGGAAGACTTTTTTTTTACTAGATAAGCTAAACTTTTGGCTGGTTTTAAGAAGACTTCAGGGATATTTTTGGTTTGAGGTTTAAAGATTATCTCAGGGCAATAGTTTCAGAGGTTCATCCACCCTCCATGGCTTCAGGAAGTCTGGAGTCCATGAGAATTTGAAATTCTATCCTGCATATTCCCCCCTTTTATGAGAATTCTTCTATGGAATCTTTGAGCAAAATGTTCAGTAATGATAGTCAAGTGCCGCCCTGTTCTTCTGGTCTAATGGCAAACGAGGCTGTTGTTCATGGAGGCAGTTAGCCACACATTCCCTATCCTCCTCCTATTCCTGACTGCACTTCTTCCTCTGTTGAGCCAGTTGAATAGAGACCAATTTTTGTTCCTTGAATGGCTGCTTGTAAGGTTTTAAGACCCCAGGCACTATGCAACAAACTAGGAGGTAGAACAGAAGCACTAACCATATTATTAGGCCAACTAACTGGAATGTCCCATGAAACCACCCTAAGCTGCCAAACTAAGGAATGAAATCCCATGAGGTATTTGGTTGTACATAAGCAGCCTCAGTAGCTACTCTTCTTTTTCTTTTTGTTGTTGTAAGCATATCTATCACACAACTTTTGCCAATTAAACGTTTTACAGGTGTGCAACTTATTGATAGCAATTATAATAATCGGCTGTGCAATCATACCCTTAATCAATGCAATTTTTCCATCATTGTTAACCCCCCTTTTCTGCTCCCTACCACCCCTGGTAACCACTAATAAACTCTGGTCCCTATATACTTGCCTTTTCTTGTCCTTTTTATATAAGTTATGTCAGATAATATTTGTCCTTTTGTGATTGGCTTATTTCACTCAGCATAATGTCTTCAAGCTCCATCCATACTGTAGCATGAATCAAGACTTCATTTCTCCTACTGGCTGAGTGGTATTCCATTCATATATATGTACCACATTTTGTTTATCAGTTTATCTGTGGATGGGCATTTAGGTTGTTTCCACCTTTTGGCTATTATGAATAGTGCTGTAATGAACATTGGTGTAAAAGTCTCTTTTTGAGTCTCGGCTTTCAAATCTTTTAGGTATATACCTAGGAGTGGAATTGCATGGTCATATGGTAGTTCTATTTTTTATTTTTTAAGGAGCCACTACACTGTTTTCCACAACAGCTTATACCGTTTTGCATTCCCACTAGCAATGGATGAGGGTGGCAATTTTCCCACATCCTCGCCAACATTTGTTATTTTCTGCTACTTATTTATTTATTTTTTAAATCTTAGCTATCTTAGTAGGAGTGAAATGATGTCTCATTGTGGTTTGATTTGCATCTCTCTGATGGCTAATGGGAAACCCTGGTAGAGTGGTGGTTAAGTGCTACGGCTGCTAACCAGGAGATCAGCAGTTCAAATCCACCAGGCGCTCCTTGGAAACTCTATGAGGGAGTTCTATTCTGTCATACAGGGTTGCTATGAGTCGGAATCGACTCGACGGTGGTGGGTTTGGTTTTTTTTTTTGTTTGATGGCTAACGATGCTGAGCATCTTTTTCATGTGTTTGGTGGCCGTTTGAATGTCACCTTTGGTGACTTTCCCATCGATTTTGTTTGTTTTGATATCAGGCCAGTTGCTGTTGAGTTGATGCTGACTCATGGAGATCCTACGTGTGTCAGAACAGAACTGTGCTCCACATGGTTTGCGATGGCTGATTTTTTCAGAAGGAGATCGCTGTCTTAGCTACTTAGTGCTGCTGTAACAGAAATACCACAAGTGGATGGCTTTAACAAAGAGAAATTTATTTTCTCACAGTTTTGGAGGCTAGAAGTCAGAATTCAGAGTGCCGGTTCTAGAGGAAGACTTTTTCCCTCTGTTGGCTCTGGGTGAGGTCCTTGTCTCTTCAGCTTTGGCTTCCTGGTTCCTTGGCGATGTTCATGTGTCTTGGCATCTGTCTTACCCCACTTCTCCTCTGCTCACTTGTTTAATCTCGAAAGAGATTGATTTAAAATACACCATACACTTATCCTGTCTCATTAACATGACAAAGACAACCCATTCCCAAATTGGATAATAACCACAGGCATTTTAGAGGTTAGGATTTACAACACATAATTTTGGGGGACATATTTTTTAATTCAATCCATAATGGTTGCCAAGCCTTTTTTCTGAGGTGTCTCTGGGTGGGCTAGAGTTGCCAAACTTTTGATTAGCAGCTGAGTGCATCCATTGGCATCACCTAGGAACCTTATTTTTTATTTTTTATAAGCCACCTCAAATTCTTTATAAGATGAGGTGGGGTATAAATATTTTCTAAAAAGTTTTTCAATTTGCAGATGAGTTACGAATAATTAAAGGGGTTAGAGCCCTCACTCCAGAGTGTTTTGCTTGTTGGTTTTTACTCACGTAGGAAGAAAGATTCACAATCTGTTGCTTGAACTGGAAACACAGCTACACTACAAGTGGCAGGACACCAAATTAAAAAACAAGCTTGGGACCTTTTTACACTACACTATATATAAAAAAAATATATATATATAGAGTTCCATTAAATACAATAAGAGGGAACTAGAGGGTCATGGTAGACTTTTTTCCTTAAGGTCCATACACTAATTGATTCTTATAGGATCAACCCTGATTACTTTTAGGTACTCAGTCCATGAGCCAGCACTTATTTTTGTGGTTGGATTGGTAAGTATGCTTGATGGTTCCAATGCTTATCGGCCATCATCATTCTCACTTGTCCTATTCTCAACATTTTGGCTGTTTTTGTTACGATTTCCACTGGGATTTTCATTAGGGTTGGTCATTAGTCTCATTAGGGGAATAACATTAAGAGAGGGTATGTATGTCCATTTACACAGTAATCTTCTAGAGCAATTATATTTTCTCATTGCTATTTGATTTAGCTTTTTTCTGTTCCTTAACGGATATTCACTCTTGTGCTTTTATGCCAGATTGCACCACCATGGTGCAAGTTAAATCACATCAGGAATCCCGATAGAGAACGAGGGTAATGCCTACCAAAAACTTCTTCCAAAAGATCTTTTATCCTCCTGTATCATCATGTGGAAATGCTGGTGGCCCAGTGGTTCAGTGCTGCGGCTGCTAACCAAAAGGTTGGCAGTTCAAATCCACCAGGCGCTCCTTGGAAACCCTATGGGGCAGTTCTACTCTGTCCTATAGGGTCGCTATGGGTCAGGATCGATTTGACAGCAATGGGTTTGGTTTTAGTTTGGGCATTATCATGTAGTGATTAAAAAATATATCTAATGACACATTTGTCAATTCAACAATTTTTACTTGTACAGTTCGGTGATACTGATTACCTTCATCCTGTTGTACAGCCATTACCACTATCTTATTCCAAATTATTCTGCCACCATTAACACAAACTCAGTTTCTCCCTCCCTCCCAGCTCTGGTAGCCACTAATAAGTTTTGTTTTTCATACGTTTGCCTATTTCATGTCAGTGGGATCATACAATGGTTGTCCTTTTCTATCTGATATATTTCACTCAGCAGGGTATTTTCAAGGTTCATCCAGGTGGTAGCACGTATCAGGACTTCATTTCTCTTTATGGCTGAGTAATATTCCATTGCATCATACGGTGATTTTTGACAACTTAGGAAAATATATTCTACCAATTGTTAGAAATGAAATTTCTTTCTGAGATGAGTAAGAAAATTTATTACAAAATTGGAAGTGAGAAATGAGAGTTACAAGAGAATATGTTTAGAAAATGTAATAAAACACAGTCATTTATCTCAAGATGGCTGTTGAAGCTCATCAAAAAAATCACAAAGGAAAAAGGAAATTAGCAAGGAAAAAGGCCTGTCCCCAAATCCACAGACTTTTTTTCTCATTTGAGATATGGAATGATTTTTGTAACAATTCTCTCTGAGAATTGTTATAAAATAAAGCCACCAATTCAACAAGCTTTATAGTCTTGTTTCTCACACAAGGTGTAATGGATTGAATTGTGTCCCCCCCAAAATGTGTGTCAACTTGGCTAGGCCATGATTCCCAGTATTGTGTGGTTTCCACCATTTTGTGATTTGATGTGACTAAAAAAAAAACCCAGTGCCATCGAGTTGATTCCGACTCATAGCGACCCTACATGACAGAGCAGAACTGCCCCATAGAGTTTCCAAGGAGCGCCTGGTGGATTCGAACTGCTGACCCTTTGGTTAGCAGCCGTAGCACTTAACCACTACGCCCTGACTATCCCATGTAAATCCTAACCTCTCTGATGTTAATGAGGCCATGTAAATCCTAACATTTCTGATGTTAATGAGACAGGATTAGAGGTAGTTATGTTAATGAAACAGGACTCAATCTACAGGATTAGGTTGTATCTTCAGTCAATCTCTTTTGAGATACAAAAGAGAGAAACCAGCCGAGAGGTGAGCGACCTCCTACCACCAAGAAAGAAGTGCTGGGAGAGGAGCACACTCTTCGGACCCAGGGTCCCTGAGCTGAGAAGCTCCTAGACCAGGGGATGACAAGACCTTTCCCAGAATCAACACAGAGAGAAAGCCTTCCCTGGGAGCTGGTGCCCTGAATTCATACTTCCAGCCTCCTAAACTGTAAGAGAATAAACTTGTTTGTTAGAACCATCCACTTGTGTATTTCTGTCACAGCAGCACTGGATAACTTAGACACAGAGCAAATGAGAACAGGTATGGGAACGCACAAGCTGAAAGCAGTCAGGCCTACTGACCAGTAAGAAGTGACAGTTAATGACAGTAGCAAGGACTGACAGCTAGTAGCCAGACAGGTAAGGTCCTGACATACTGAAAGGAGAGTCCTAGAACTAGAGAGGCACAACGGGGGCTGTTTAGTTAGTGAAGCCACTCCGTGCATCAGTGTGTTACAGTGAAGGTGATAATTAGCCCTGAATAAACTAAATAAAGATCAGTGCACCTTGTTTAAGTGGTCACTGAACCTTTAAAATACATTCAAGTCTACCAAAAATGATTTAAGAAAATTTAAAGCATCTTTTGGTTCTTGAAGAGGTAAGCTTCACTTGCCTGGAATATTCATTTATTCAGAAAATCCCAATCCCCTGATATTACATATGAATGAAATGTTACTGTATTTAACATTAATTGAATGTCAATAGCATGGCTAGTGTGTCATTTGAAGCAAGGTTCAAGCCAAGGCACCTTGAGAAGTTATATGGGATGTGTCGACCAATCTTACTGTATGCTCACCCTTTGCCAACACTTTCCCATAAGATTATCAACTGTTAATCCTCTTTTCATTGAAATAAAACCCATTGCTGTCGAGTTAATTCTGACCCATAGTGACCCTACAGGACAGACTAGAACTGCCTCATAGAATTTTCAAGGCTGTAATTGTTTTTTTTTAATCTTCTTGGAAGCAGACTGTCATATCTTTCTCCCACAGAGTGGCTGGTGGGTATGAACTGCCGACTTTTGGTTAGCAGCCAAGCGCTTAATCACGGTGCCACCAGGGTTCTTCCTTGAAAATAGAGTAGGAAAAAAGTGGAAAAGAAGCAGGGAGAAATGAACCTTGGAAGTCTCTTAGCTAACTATTGCTGTTGGCAATCTCTGGCAATCCATGGGAGGTCAGGAGCCTATTAAGGTGCTGATTGAAAGTCTGGGGCACAGGTTCTTTCCCTTAATACAAAGTCAATTTTCAGCCAAGTCATTTAAGATCTTTTGAAAAGTGACTCTAAAATAGCATGCGATATCCTGAGGAAAAAATAAACCATGATTTAGTAAACTAAATGATCCACTGAAGAGGGATTGCTTTATATGGCATTCCTACAGAAAGAGAAGGCACAGATATATGGATAGGAACAATCTTCGATGCGCCCATGTGAGTTCCAACGTGAAATGGACTTCCCAACGTTCTTCACCCAGTGTTTGCTGCCTACCAGTTCGAGAAATGGGTACAAGGACTCTCACTAATCCTGGGAAATAGAAAGTCCACTTACCTGTTGAGGCTGTAGAGGAAGTTAAGCACTGTTTATGCCATTTCATGGAGACCTGTTGCACAGTGGTTAAGAGCTACGGCTGCTAACCAAAAGGTCAGAAGTTTGAATCCACCAGCCGCTCCCTGGAAACCTTATGGGGCAGTTCTACTCTGCCCTACAGGGTTACTATGAGTTGGAATCGACTTAACGGCAATGGGTTTTATGAGTATGCCATTTCATAGTGATCACAGCATTTAGTATTGCTCCTTCAGGCTCATTTTCCGTAGGCAGTTTGCCATTTTATTTCAGATGGCAAAAAGCAAGGATGGTGAACAGTGCCGGCCTAAGACGTCACTTTGATTTAATTGATATTAATGCTGATGGCGCAAATGATAATGATGAAAAAAAAGATAATACAAAATCTGGCTATATGGAGATCGACAATTGACTTCTGTCTTCTTCTCAGACCCAGTTCTGGCTTCATTAATCTTGCAATAATGACCCTGACTTTCACATGAATGAATATTTTTGAACCTCAGGTACAATATTATGTCAGGGATTTTACTCCTGACACCGTTGTGACGATAACGATGAGGATGTCACTTCCAGTTGAGGGTTCACTCTGTGCCTTTCAGTGTGCTGAGTACTTCACATATGTTTTCTCATCTAATCTCCACAACCCTGGATGAAAACCCGTAGTGGTTAAGAGCTACGGCTGCTAACCAAAAGCTCAGTAGTTCAAATCTACCAGGTGTTCCTTGGAAACCCTATGGGGCAGTTCTACTCTGTCCTATAGGATCGCTCTAAGTCGGCATTGACTGGATGGCAACAGGTTTGTTTTTGGAAACCCTGGTGGCATAGTGGTTAAGTGCTACAGCTGCTAACCAAAAGGTCAGCATTTCGAATCTACCAGGTGCTCCTTGGAAACTCTATACGGCAGTTCTGCTCTGTCTTATAGGGTCACTATGAGTTGGTGCCTTAGTCATCTAGTGCTGCTAGAACAGAAATACCACAAGTAGATGGCTTTAACAAAGAGAAGTTTATTTCCTCACAGTAATGTAGGCTAAAAGTCCAAATTCAGGGCGTCAGCTCCAGGGGAAGGCTTTCTCTCTCTGTCAGCTCTGGATGAAGGTCTTTGTCCTCAATCTTCCCATGGTGGAGGAGCTTCTCAGGTGCAGGGACCTCGGGTCCAAGGGATACGCTCTGCTCCTGGTGCTGCTTTCTTGGTTGTCTGAGGTCCCCCTGTCTCTCTGCTGGCTTCTCTTTTATAATTCAAGAGATTGCCTCAAGACACAATTCAATCTTGTGGATTGAGTCCTGCCTCACAAACACAACTGCCGCCCATTCTCCATCATTAACATCATAGAGGCAGGATTTACAACATACTGGAAAATCACACAATACCAGCCAAATTGATACACACATTTTTGGGGGAACGTAATTCAATCCGTGACGGTTAGAATCCACTCAACAGAAATGGGTTGGGTAGTGACTTCAAAAGCCTGGTAATCTACTTCGGAAAATCAGCCAATGAAAGCCCTGTGGATAAAGAAGTCTGATCTGCAACCGATCATAGGGGTGGAACAGGACAAGGCAGCATTTCGTTCCATTGGGCGTGGGGTTGCCATGAGTCAGGGGCCAACTCAAGGGCATCTAACATCAACAAAGACTTCCTATTGTACTTAAAATAGAAGTCAAACTCTATACCAGGGCCTCTCAGGCCCAGCATGATCTAGCCCCTGCCTACCGCATGTCCCGCTGCTTTTCCTCCCACTCTGGCACAGCCACACTGGCCTTCTTACTGTTCCAGGGACATGCCAAGCACATTCCTGCCTTGGGGCTTCTTCACCAGCTGTTCCTTCTGCCTGGGCTGCTCTTCTCCCAGATCTTTTCTTGGCTAGTGTCATGGATTCGATCATGTCCCCCCAAAATACGTGTAGTAAATCCTAACCTCTATGCCTGTGGTTATAATCCCATTTGGGAATGGGTTGTCTTTGTTATGCCAATGAGGCAGGATTAGTGTGGGGTACATCTCCAGTCAACCTCTTTTGAGATATGAAAGAGATTAAATGAATGAGTAAGCAGAGATGGGGGAAGATTGATGCCAGCCACATGGAGGTTTCCAAGGAACCAGGAAATGAGCTGAAGAGACAAGGACCTTCCTCCAGAGCTGACAGAGAAAGGCTTCCCCTAGAGCTGACACCCTGAATTGGGACTTGTGGCCTCTTAAACTGTGAGAATATTAATTTGTTTGCTTAAGCCATGCACTTGTGGTATTTCTGTTATAGCAGCACTAGGTAACTAAGACGGATGGCTCCTTCTTGTCATCAGGACTCAGTTAAATGTCACCCCCATTCTCACCTCCCCAGAGAGGTTTCCTTTGACAACTCAGTCTAAAGAATATCCTCAATAGCTCTACCACATCATCTTATTTATTATTCATCATAATACCTAAAAAAAAAAAAAAAAACCCAAACCTGTTGCTATCAAGTTGGTTCCAACTCATAGCCACCCTACAGGACAGAGTAGAATTGCCCCACAGGGTTTCCGAGGAGTGGCTGGTGCGTTTGAACTGCCAACCTTTTGCTTAGCAGCCAAGTTCTTTAACCTCTGCACTACCAGGGCTCCAAATACTCTCTAAAATTTTTCATGCTAATTAATAAATTTCTAAGATTCTCTGTCTCCGCCGATTAGATTGTAATCACTCTGACGGTTTGCACCATTTGCACCAACTGTGCCCTTTATTGTTTTGTTCTTGGCTCTAAGAATGGTGCTTAGCACATGAAAGCCAAACCCAAATCAAACTAGTTGCCGTCGCGTCATCCTGAGTCATGATCATGCCATGTGTGTCAGAGTAGAACCATACTCCATAAGAATTTTTAAAAAGATTTTTATTTTACTGTGCTTCAGGTGAAAGTTTACAGAGCAAACTAGTTTCTCATTCAAAAATTTATGCACAAATTGTTTTATGACATTGGTTGCAATCCCTGCAACGTGTCCATGCATCCAGTTTTCCTGTCCCTTTCTGCCGTCTCATCTTTTGGGCAGATGTTGCTCATTTGATCTCATATACTTGATTGAACAAAGAAGCGTGTTCCTCACATGTGTTATTGTTTGCTTTGTAGGCCTGTCTAATCTTTGGCAGAAAGGTAGACTTCGGGAGTGTCTTCAATTCAGAGTTAGCGGGTGTCCGGGGGCCGTAGTCTTGGAAGCCCATAACGTTTTTAATCGATGATACTTCAGAAGTGAATTGCCAAGCCTTCCTTTGGAGGCACCTCAGGGTGGAGTCAAACCATCAACCTTTTGTTAGCAGCCAAGTGGGGTAACTGTCACACCACGCAGGGACTTCTAGCACACAGTAGGCGTCCACTGAGCTCAGTTTTTGGATGAGGAAACTGAGGCATAGAGAGGTTATCTGTATTAAGCCACACAACCCCTAATGGTTCATGCAGAATTAGCCAAGCTTAACCCGAAAGCCCATTTTCTTTCTAAGAGCAAACAATTTATTCAGAGCTTGCTAGAGCAAGGGAGTCAGCCTCCTTCACTTTGATTTGGCAAAGAGCCAAGGGCAGGTGGAGACAGAAAGCTTTAGCAGGAAAAGGGGAGGCTTCAGGTGTGCTCTGATTGGTGGCTGCTGGCATGGGGAAGCTGGAGGGAGGGTAACTGGAAGCTGTGACTTTTACCTGATTGGTTAAGGGGGCATATTTGGCGTTTTCTGGTTGGTCCTAAGTTGGAATCGGGGACAAAACGAAGGAAGCTGTCTGTTATTAATTAAGTCTTGGCCATTTTGGGTGCATTGTTACAGGAATTGTTGTCAGGGCAAAGCCCATTTACTAACGACCATGTTACAAACCACTGATTAAGAGATCTTTGTACATCACACCTGGAATTGTGTAAAGGTTATCACCAAAAGCTAAACTTGGGTGCCCAAGAGAGGACTTGTGGTTGTATTTTAATCTACCAACCAAGTTAATTGAGTGGGTAAGAGCTTCCATATTGCACAGTGGCCATATTGCTCAAAAGTGCTGAATTTCAAGACTGTTCGCCCAGGAGAGGGCAGAGCTGCAAACACGTTCCACTTACGTTCTGTAATTCTGATCATGACAGACGCTTTTCTTTTGTCAGCAGTTTAACTGTGAGAAATGAAGCTGAAGTCGATACACAATGCAAGCTGCTGCTCTAAATACTCTTGATTAACAGAGGCCTGGTGGTGCAGATGCTAAGTTCGAATCCACCGGATGGCAACGGGTTTTGGCAGTGCATTGGTTAGGAGCTCGGCTGCTAACCAAAAGGTCAGCAGTTCGAATCCACCAGCCACTCCTTGGGAACCCTATGGGGCAGTTCTACTCTCTCCTACAGGGTCACTATGAGTCGGAATTGACTCCAGGACAATGGGTTAACTGGTTAAGACGTTTTAGCATAGGCATAAGAAAAAACAAATAACAAATGCTATCACCTTTTGCTGTGTTTTTCCACAAGTGTGTTTTAAAAATCTCTAATCGGTATTTGGCAAGAAGCACACAAGTTTGGAGGTTTGAGTTACATTTTCACTGGCTTTGAATTATGTGATAAGAATTAAAAAAAAAAAACCCACTGCCGTTCAGTCACTTCTGACTCATACCAACCCTAACGGGACAGAGTAGAACTGCTCCATAGAGTTTCCAAAGCTGTATCTTTATGGAAGCGGACTGCCTCATCTTTCCGCCTCGGAGTTGCTGGTGGGTTTCAAAGTGCCAGCCTTTCCTTTAGCAGCCAAGCACTGTAACCACTGCACCACCAGGGCTCCTTGTGTAAAGAGTAAATATAATTAATTTATGGGTTCTTCCAAACCCCCTCTCATAAACTCTCCTTAGGTTATTTCCCACCCGGCAAAGTTTAATTTAACCATGCTAGTTTGACTTAACAGGTTAAAAGGAATTCAACTAGTTTTTAAAAAATCATGCTACAAATAACAAAAATGTTCATAGGAAATACATTCCATGACACTGATGCTAAATTCCTCGAGGCTCCTGAAACCCAGTTGTTGTTATTATGGCAGGCAGTCCTAGACTACAACTGACTAACTTATGACGTGAGTTTTGGTGACCCAGGGAAGTGTGTGTTTTTCTGTGAGTGTGTGTTGAGGAAGGCAGGACCTTTTGTGGTCCTGCTTTCTCTGATCCTGTGGTGATGAGAGCGTTCCTTCATTCTTGGGTTCCAAGATCTTGAGGTATGGCTGTCCCCAGTGAGTTAGCTTCCCTTTCTGCAACAGAGAGAGCTAGCAAGTCACTGGTGCTGGGAGTATGTGGCACTGGGATACCAGAGGGAGCGCTCATTCCCAGATCAAGAAGCTGGGGAAAAAACTCCTCATCCTTCTTGGGAAAAGGGAGGTGGGCTCCAGAGAGTCCAAGTTGGGTCTTAACATTTGTGTTTTCCCATTAAAAGTCTGTTCTATATAACTGTCTGAGAAAGTAGAAAGAATGGTGTTAGCTGTTGTCTATCTCAGATACATTGTAGATTAAGGTGTATTTGTAAACAGTAAAAGCCGCGAAATCTGGAACCTGTGTAAGGCGGGAAATCTGTCAGAGAAGGAAAACTCAAATATTGAGTGTGGAAAAGTGGCAAGACTACACCCTGTCAAAGGCAAAAAACTTCGGAGAGTCAGAAACACAAGGCAGTCCCATTGAGTTCCGCCTCTCACAGGTGTCGTTTATTTGTAAACTGGCCCTGGAACAAATAAGAAAAATATTTTTGATTCTGAACAACCAACATAAAAGCTACCTTTGGAAAGATAACCCTTTCCTAAGTTAAAAGCCACTAAAAATCCACCGCCGTCGAGTCGATTTTGACTCATAGAGACCCTATAGGACAGAGTAGAACTGCCCCATAGAGTTTCCAAGAAGAGCCTGGTGGAATGGAACTGCTGACCTCTTGGTTAGCAGCTGTAGCACTTAACCACTATGCCGCCAGGGACTGCTTATAATGATCTATTTGACACCATTGACTATGTAGCTGGAGAAATTTCATGGCCTTATTTCTTGACCTCGCCTGCCAGCCTGGGCTTAGCGACATAAATGAGTATTAACCTCATAAAGAAAACATTTAGAAATAAGCAATGAAGATCTCTGAGTTGAGTTTAGCTTTGTGCCTTTTGTCTTTCCATTGTTTTTACAAAGGATTTTCCTGGATGTCCAAAAGGTGAGAGAAATGAAAGAAAGGAAGGAGGGCAGGAAAGAAGTAAGGAAGGAAAAAAGGAAGAGAAGGAGGGTGGGAGGGAGGAAGAGAGGGAGGAAAGGAAGGAGAGAAGGAGTGAGGGGAGCAAGGAAGAAAGGAAGATAAAGAAGAGGGCAGGAGGGAAGAAAAGAAGGATTGAAATGATATAATAATAGTTTCTACACTATCACTTCTGGCCCTTTGTTTTTATTTTCATTATTGAATTCATGAGGAAAGCAGTAAGTGTTATACTGTGAAATGTAACTCATTCATTTATTCATTCTACATTATTTTTACAGACCTCTTTTTTTTTTACTGTGCCTTTCAACTTTTCTTTTACAATACCACGAAGTGGCCTGCAGTGGGCGCACTTTCCTTAGTTTTGCATCTTTCCCACCACTTAACTGACGAAAAGTCGTTCTACAAGTTTAACAATTTATCCAATGAAAAGAGGTGAAGAAACCAGCCCACCTTCTCTTTTCTCGCCTTTACCAAAGTTTACAAAATAGAATATTAAGAGGAACAAGGAATGCGGTCTCTTAGCTCCGCCACCCCCCCCCCCCCGCCCCGCATAGAAAAATCAGTTTTGGTGATTTCCTTTCTTTACGTGGCGCTAAAAATTTTTTATTATGCTCAAGTCCATGTCCTCTTACAAGAACTGATGTTTTTTCAACCTTCTACAATCCTAAAACTCCCCTTTTTTACCTCTAGTTTTTTTTTTTTTAATTCTTCTCTCTTTTTTTTTTTTAAAATATTTTATTGAGTTTTTGATGAAAGTTTACACAGCAAATTAGGCTCCCATTTGACAATTTCTGTACCTATTGCTCAGTGACATTGGTTACATTTTCCACATTGGGTCGACACTCTCCATATTTCCATTCTGTTCCACTTCCGTTAATCCAGTTTCCCTGCCCCCCTGACCTTCTTATTCATGTTTTACGGTTAATGTTGACTGTTTGGTTTCACAGAAATGATTTTTTTTTTAAACAGCACAAGACTCATAGGTAATATTGTTTATTTTATGAGGCAATCTGTTATTTAGCTGAAACATGACTTCTGGGAGTAGTTTCAGTCCAAAGTTTAAAAGGTGTCTCAGGGTGATAATACCTTGTTAGTCTCTACTGGTCCAGTAAGTATGGCCTTTAAAAATTAAAAAAAAAAAAGTTTTGTTCTACAATTTTCTCCCATTCTATCGTGGACCATTGATTGTGTCTCTGGTCAGACAGGTTGGTAGTGGTAGCCGGGCACCATCTAGTTCTTCTGGTCTCTGGATAGATGAGGCTGTGGTTTGTGTAAGCAATTAGTCCTATAGACTACATTCTTCTTTGAGTCTGGTTTCATTCTTTCTTTTTTTGCTCCAGATGAGGAAAGACCAACAGGTGTATCTGAGATGGCCTCTTGCAAGCTTTTAAGATCCTAGACGCTACTTACCGTACTAGGATGTAGAACATAAACTTTATAGACTATTTTGTGCCATTTGACCGAGTTGTCCCATGATACAATGGTCCTAAGCCTTCAAACCCAGTAAACCAGTCCTACGAGGTATTTGGTTATATCTGGGAGGTAACCAGGATTGTGTTCCCTGTGTGCTTTATTATATATATGAATATATGTGCAGCACACACAGACATGTGTATATCTATGCCTACAGATACGCACATGTATATACACACATATACCTTGCTATACACGTATATACACATATGTCTTCCTATGTAACCACTCACTTATTTTTGGGTTGTCACTGCTGTTGTTGCCAAATTGTATATGTTATAGCCTTTACCCATGAGGTCCCTAAACCTTATGAATTTCTTATTGTCATCATTTACCTTGCTTAAGTTGTGCACACTTCACCCACATTTGGTATTGCCTTTCCTATCACTAAAAATATCAAGTGTCTACTGTATAAGGAGTGATTTCCCTCCATCCCTGGTAACCACCAAAGAACATGGATTTTTGTACATATACCTATTTTTGGCTTTTTTTAAGCATGGCATCATACAATATTTGTCCTTTAGTGCTTGACTTATTTCACTCAGCATAGTGTCCTCCAGATTATCCACGTTATAAGATGTTTTGCAGACTCATCATTATTCTTTATAGTTGCACGGTATTCCATAGCATGCACGTTCCACATTTTGGTTATCCTTCCATCTGTTGATGGGCACTTAGGTTGTTTCCATCTTTTTGCTATTGTGAATAAGGCTGCAATGAGCATAGGTATGCACATGTCTATTTCTGTCACTGCTGTTAGATCTCTAGGGTACATAACTAGGAGTGAGATTGCTGGATCAGAAGGTAATCCTATTCCTAGCTTTTTAAGGAAGCACCATACCGTTTTTCATAGTGGTTGTACCATTACATAATCCC
The DNA here is from genome assembly GCF_024166365.1 of Elephas maximus indicus. NCBI lineage: Eukaryota > Metazoa > Chordata > Mammalia > Proboscidea > Elephantidae > Elephas > Elephas maximus. Next base: position 32,717,437 of record NC_064836.1, on the reverse strand, counting down.
ACCAACAATGGGTAAATGTTCCAGTCTCCCCACATCCTTGCCAGCATTTACTATTTTCTGTTTTTTCATCAGTGCCATTTTTGCGGGATTGAGATGGTGTCTCATTGTACTTTTGATTTGCCTCTCTCTAATTTTTTTTTTTTTTAATGGCTAATGGGAGATCCTGGTGGTGTAGTGGTTAAGAGCTACGGCTGCTAACCAAAAGGTCAGCAGTTCAAATCCACCAGATATTCCGTGGAAACCCTATGCAGCAGTTTTACTCTGTCCTGAAGGATCGCTATGAATTGGAATTGACTTGACAGCAACAAGTTTGGTTTTTATTTGGTTAATGGCTAATGATCATAAGCATCTTTTCATGTGTTTGTTGGTTGCTTGAACGTCCTCTTTGGTGAAGCGTGTTCATGTCCTTTGCCCATTTTTAAAATTGGATCGTTTGTCCTTTTGTTTTTGAGCTGTTGAAGTTTTCTGTATATTTTAGAGATTAAATCCTTATCAGATACATATTGTTTCTAAAGATATTTTTTTCCCAATCTGTAGGTTTTGTTTTAACTCTTTGGATAAAATATTTTGATGAGCATAAGTATTTGATTTTAAGGAGGTCCCAGTTATCTAATTTGTCTTCCGTTGCCAGTGTGTTTGAAGTTGTGTTTGATATTCTATTACTGAAAAAAATTAGGTCTCATAGTTTTGTTCCTATATTATCTTCCAGGAACTTCATAGTCTTAGCTTTAACTTTTAGGTCTTCGATTCATCTTCAGTTCGTTTTTGTGTATGGTGTTAGGTATGAATCCTGTCTTATTTTTCTGGAAATGAATATCCAGCTTAGCTAGCACCATTTGTTAAAGAGACTGTTTCTTCCCCATTGAACAGACTTTGATCCTTTGTTGAAAATCAGCTGCCCGTAAAGCCAAAAACCCATTGCTGTCAGGTCAATTCTGACTCATAGCATCCCTATAGCACAGAGTAGAACTGCCCCATAGGGTTTCTAAGGAGTGGCTGGTGGATTCAAAATGCCGGCCTTTTGGTTAACAGCCTGAGCTCTTAACCACTGTGCCACCAGGGCCCCTCAGCTTCCCGTAGATGGATGGATTTACTTTTGGATTCTCAATTCTATTCTATGGGCCTATGTGTCTGTCATTGAACCAGTCCAGGTTGTTTTGATTAATGTGGCTGTGCGATGTGGTGAAAAACAGGTGGAATTGTGTACTACAGATTACTAAGTAAGCAGAAGTAAGCCCGTGTGTACCTTGCTTACTGTGAACTGATGCATACCGCGCTTACTGGTTAATCTGCCCTGATTACACCTATAATCCTAGTTAGTCCTCATAATAACTTTTTAAGGGAAGTACTGATTATTACCCCTATTTTAAAGATGGGGAAACTGAGTGTAGGGAGGGTTAGGTGAGTTGTCTGATATGATCCACGTGGAACATGCCAGATACGGGATTTTAAACTGGACCTAAATGACTCCAAATCCTAGGTTCTTTTACTTTATGCATGGTTTCCCATACTGGTTGCTGTCGAGTCAGTTCTGACTTCTGGTGACTCCACGTGCTCCTGAGAGTTTTCAATGGCTGATTTTTCAGAAGTAGGCCACCAGGCCTTTCTTCCAAGGCACCTCTGGGTAGATCTGAACCACCAATCTTTCAGTTAGAAGTCAAGCGCTTAACTTGGGGTTTGGGACTTGAGTGTCTCCAATGTAGTGGGTACGTTAGCTGCAAGTTTAGGATGTTGGTAAAGCATAGGATTCTAGAAGTGGAAGGAATCCTAGGGTGCCTCTCATTGGACCTCTGCTATAGGACAAACAAAAGTAAAAGCAAAACCTGAGGCCGAGAGAGGCTAAGTGGTTTTGCTCCGATGAACACCCACGCCTAGACTGAACCCAGGCCTTCTGAGTCCAAGCCCATTGCTCTTTTCCCTAATTAGAAATGTTTCCACATTTAAACTCCAGTTTACAAGACCATTAACAGCCCTCTCTAAAGAGGAGGCAAGCGGTTTCAAATTCTTCTCAGGGCAAAAAAGAACTGACATCAAAAGGTTTCTTTGGGGTCATTTGTCTCACCGTGACTTTGACTTGAACTTGATCTTTATTTAGCATTTCAGTTTTATGCTCTGCCACAAGTTTGGCCGTGTTGGAGGACCGTCCAAAGGTCAGCAAATTGGCCGCTGGCGAATGGGTGCTCACTCAGCAGCCAAAGTCTATTACTGCGCCCGTGGAAATCCCCAGCTCACCTTGGATGTGTAGTCCGGTCTTTTCCTGGGAGTGGTGAGCTCTGGAGCTTTTTACAAACTGCTGCATAGATGCCCAACCCTGGTCAGGCAGCACTTCATTCTGCAGGGACCTGGGTCAAAGTGGGACAGATGGCTTTGTGACATTCTGGGCCTCCTCCTCCTTTGTCGTTCAGGCAATGCTCTAGGATTTGACTTCAGTTTCTCACCAGGGGGTGTGGCCTAGAGGAGAAAGGCTATTCTTGAATCTGTTTAATTGTGCTATTTTTTACTTCTCTGATTTGAGTGCAGGTCTCCCTGCTGTTTCTGGGTAAGGCCCATGAGGACTATCACAAGGCCTTTATTTCTGAGCAATAGCCTTGTAACCCATGTGAACATCTACAGATACTCTTATTCTAATTTTGAACACAGAACACATTTTTCATCTTGAACCATCTGTGAAAGTATTCCTGTAACTGTTGTTTCCCAAATATTGAATTTGTACCAAGAGAAATGATATAGTAAAGACTAGGGATATCCACTCTATAACTCAGTGACAAGACAGTTCTCTTCGTCTCTGGGGAAACAAGACCTGGGTTTGAGTCCCAGCTCTGCCACTTAGCAGGCAGTGACCTGAGCCTACCAAGGCACCGGTATGAATTTGTTTCCTTATGGGTAAGATGAGAATGAAGATGCTTACCTTCCTCAGAAGATTGTCGTCAGGACCAAATGACACATACATGAAAGTACTTTGTAAACTGCAAACTATTCAAACGTTAGTTATGTCAGTGTGTCACACATCTATGGACATTCAGATGCACGTATGTCATGGACGTGAGTGTTTATATATTGTGATTTAAGCTGGGGTCAGTCTAGACCACAGTGATTCTCATCCAGGGACAATTTCTCAATGTCTGGAAACAGTTTTAGCTATTATAACTGGGGAGATGCTACTGGTGTCCAGTGGGTAGAGGCCAGAGTTTCTTCTAAACATCCCACAGTGCCAGGACAGCGCCCTACAACACAGAACTCTCTGACCCCAAATGTCAGTAGAACCGAATTTGAGAAGCCCTGCTTTATAGTAGTGGTTTCCAAACTTTAGCCTGCATCAGAATCACCTGGGGGCTTGTTAAAACACAATTCGCTGGCCCTCATCCTCACAGTTTCTGATTCAGGAGGTCTAGGATGGAGTCCAAAGTAGCTCCGGTGACGCAGTAGTTAAGCCCTCAGCTGCTAACTGAAAAGGTTAGTAGTTTGAACCCACCAGGAACTCCGCGGGAGAAAGATGTGGCAGTCGACTTCTATAAAAGCTATAGCCTTGGAGACCCTATGGGGCAGTTCTACTCTGTCCTGTGGGGTCCCTATGAGTTGGAATTGACTCAATGGCAATGGGTTATGGTGGAGTTAAGAATTTGCATCTCTAACAAGCTCCAGAAGCCCTGGTGGCACAATGGTTAAGAGCTTGGCGTTAATCAAAAGATTGGCAGTTTGAACCCATCAGCTGCTCCTTGGAAACCCTATGGGGCAGTTCTACTCTGCCCTATAGGGTTTGCTATGAGTTGCAATCAGTTCAACGGCAACAAGTTTGTTTTTTTCCTAACAAGCTCCAGGTGATGCTGATGTTACTGGTCATTGCTAGAGACAAATTTATCACTATGCATCAGCTGGTTTGATGGACTGCTTTGCTGAGTCCATACAACGAGGTAGTGTCTCTAGTTGTTAAATGGTGCACAGCTTGTATCAGTTGGTCAAGGAGTCTGGCTCCAGGCCAAAATTCTATGTTTACTTTCTCAGGCTGGACCACAGGTGATGACAAGGCTTTGCCCGGCAGGTCTCATGGGGGACACTGCCCTGAACCAGACTAGGTGCCCAGCCTGGGCATGCAGTTTTCTGGAAGGAGGTGCAGTCAAGTCATAGGCATATCTGTGTTCCTAGCCAGGTGCCTCCATTCAAAGGCCTCTTTATCTAGGCCTTGGCTGAAGTATGTCCAAGGCACCTTCGATGAGACCTTCTTATCAGAGGCCTTGCCTGAGGCGCTTTTCTCCCTTGACCTAGTACCTTTCCATTCCCAGCCCTTTCCCCTCATTCTATCCCAGTCCATGAGTCCACAGAGAGCCAGGAGCCTTTTGTTCGGGGTTCGTCGGCAGTGACATGGTTCTCTCATCTACCTTGTGTGTCCTCTGATTCTTTGCCTGGTGCCATTCTTTGGGGAGAAATGGAATAGGGGGAGTTGGCATTTCTTTTACCTCTTGTTTGCACTGTAATAATAAGTAAATAAAGTCTTGACTATTATTCTTGGTTTGGCTCACGGTTCTTATTGACCAGCTCGACACCTGGTTGCTCCACAGCTAACATTATTTTCCCTTATCTACAAGCTTCCTTCGACCCCTGTGCTGGGAATACAAATGCCATGTGTCATGGATTGAATTGTGTCCACCAAAAATATCTGTCAATGTGGTTAGGCTATGAGTCCCAGTATTGTGTGGTGGTCCTCCATTTTGTGATTGTAATTTTATGTTAAAGACTATTACGGTGGGATTGTAACACCCTTACTGAGGCCACATCCCTAATCCAATGTAAAGGGACTTTCCCTGGGATGTGGCCTGCACCCCCTTTTATCTTACAAGAGATAAAACGAAAGGGAAGTAAGTAGCATTCCATCAAGAAAGCAGCGCCATGAGCAGAGTGCATCCTTTGGACTTGGGGTTCCTGAGCGGAGAAGCTCCTAGTCTAGGGGAAGAATGATGACAAGGCCCTTCCTCCAGAGTCGACATAGAGTGAAAGCTTCCCCTGGAGCTGACATCCTGAATTTGGACTTCTAGCCTACTAGACTGTGAGAAAATAAACTTCTGTTTGTTAAATCCATCCACTTGCGGTATTTCTCTTATAGCAGCATCAGATGACCAAGACACCCTGGTACAAAAACGTCTGTAATGACTGAATACTCCACAGCATGGTTCTCAGCCTTGGCTGTCTATTGGCATTACCTGAGGATCTTGTTAAAATGAGTCTTCTCATTCGAAAGGTCTGGGATGGGGCTGGAAACCCTGGTGGCATAGTGGTTAAGAGCTACGACTGATAACCAAAAGGTTGGCCGTTCGAATCCACCAGCCACTTCTTGGAAACTCTATGTGGCAGTTCTACCCTGTCCTATAGGGTCACTGTGAATTGGAATTGGCTCAACGGCAATTGAGTTTGGTTTTTTTGGCTGGGGTGGGGCTTGAGGTCCTTCATTTCTCAAAAGTGTTGAGGTGATGTTGATTCTGCTGGTGTAGGGACTCCACTTTGAGTAGCAAGACTGGTGTTTCAAGGAGCTAACAATTCCATGAAGAGAATTAGAATTGATTACACATGAAACAATCAGAGTGATACCACTTGGTGGTAACAGCTCTTTCTAAGATAGAATAAATTAGAAGGTGATTTTAGAACAGTGGTGTTCAACCCTGCTCACCTAAAGAACTTATCATTTTTTATATGGAAAGTATTTTTAGAAGGTGTTTATAGTAAGAACTCATTGCCATTACGTCAATTCTGACTCATAGCAATCCTACAGGACAGGGTAGAACTGGGTTTCCAAGAAGGGGATTTGAACTACCAACCTTTCAGTTAGCAGCTGAGCTCTGAACCACTATGCCAAGGGCTCCTTTATAGTCAGAAGTAAACTGAATTAGGAGTAAAAATATCACAGTTCCAGCCTAGTAATTCTGAGTTGTGAAATCTTAGAGAACTTCATGTCTACCAGCTTGATTTTTTCTGTTAAAACCAACCAAAAACAAATCCACTACCGTCAAGTTGATTCTGACTCATAGTGATCCCACAGGGTTTCCAAGGCTATAAATCTGTATGTAAGCGGACTGCCTCATCTTTCTCCCATGGAGCCCCTGGTGGTTTCAAACCTCTGACCTTTCAGTTAGCAGTCAATTGCTTCAACTACTGTGCCACCAGGTCTCCTTTATCTGTTAAAAAATGGGGATGAAAACACATACTGCGATTTGACAATGCTCAGAGATTTGCTGTCAGGTTTCAAGTGAGAAAGTATAAGTGAAAACACCATGTAGTCATTTGTTTGTTCAAAATATTCACTGGGTGTCTACTCCAGGCCAAGCACTACTCTAGGTGTTGGGGAGTAATAGCAGTGAATAAGACAGGTACAGTCCCTGGCCTGGCAGAGCATGGCGTCTAGTGGTAAAGGCAAACATCAGAGAGGTAATTATAACAAGGTAGGGTGTTATGACAAGGGAAGCACAGGGTCATGACAGCTTATAGCAGACAAGCTGTGTCCTTGATCTAAAAGCTGAGAGAGGGATGCTTAAGCTGAGATCTGAAAGAAATGGGTCCAGGCAGAGGGACAGCATGTTCAAAGGCCAAGCGATGACATAGCACAGCAGCCAGAGAGACTTTTGGGGTATGACAGGATCATGGGGAGTGAGGCACACGCCTTCCCATGAATTTGGAGAGCTACTCTGTTTGAATGCATATATTTGGTTGTATGTGATAGTAACTCAATTCAGAGGAGCTTAAGTAAAAAGGGAGTTGTTGGTTGATGAAACTGGGAAGTCCACGAGTGGAGCTGGCCTCAGAGGACCGTGCAACGGAATCCTCAGGTCTGTCTCTTTGCTCTCTACTCTCCTCCACTTCTCTCTGTGGGCTAATTCTAATCTTCCCCAACTCAGAAGAGCTTTCTCCACGTGGTTGGAAGATGACACGACATGGCTAGAGACAGCTCAATGTTTACAGCATCCTGGTTTATCTACGACAGGGGAAAGCGAGGTTTCCTTTCTTCCAGGATTTGTACAAAATCCCAGGTTAGAACTCTGATTAGCCTAGCTTGTACCATGTACCATCCTGGGCCAATTACTGTGGGGGGTGGGTGGGGAAGTACTCTGATTGGCTGTCCCACTAAAATCACAAGGAAGGATAGAGGAATACTGTTTTAAAAGAAAAAAGGTGACTGTTCTTGTTGTTCGATACTGTTGAGTTAGTTCTGACTCATAGCAACCCCATGTGATGGAGTAGAACTGCCCCATAGGGTTTTCTTGTCTGTAATCTTTATGGAAACAGACTGCCAGGCCTTTCTTCCACTGAGCTGCCGGGTGGGTTAGAACTGCCAAAGTTTTGGTTAGCAGTTGAGCACTTAATTGTTGTGCCACCAGGGCTCCAAAGGGGTGGCAGTCCTCAGAAAAAAGAGGCAAAGTGATGCTGGGCAGACAGAAACAAAAAATATTCACTGCAATCATTCAGTGGGAGGAGCATGGAGTGAGTATACCCACCATGGCATGGGCTTGGTCTCTTGCTGATTGTTTGCTTGTTTATTATATATTTTGAACTTAAAGATTTTTTTTGACTTGGTCTCTTTCCTAAGTTCATCTTAGAGGATGAGTTTGGTTTTTGATAAAACTGTTGAGATGTGTTTAGACAGTACAGTCGTAGAGAGATCCTTGGAGTTTGCCTAAGAAAAGTGAGAAAGCAAGAGAAATGGAGAAAATAGCAGAGGGCTTTTACAAATTGAAAATATCACCATTAAACATGAAATATAAGAAGGGAGAACAAAATTCAAATGTATTCTCAATTAGACCATCATCACTGCAATTACTTTCAAGTCAGTCTTTGGGTGCCAGCTAACTACTTGTGGTGTGGTGACAACTTCAGTTTTTAGGCTAGAAGACAGATTTATTCGCAGTTTGTTTAGGTCATAGCCTTCCTTCTGGGTCTTTCTGAACTTAATCATTCCTCCTGTAGGCATTACAGTCAAGTAACATGATATGTGGTTACCATAGCAATTGATTTAACGTAAATTAGGCAAAGGAGCCATATTCCAACTTAATTAAAATATGCAAGGATATAATTTATATAATGTTTACCATTGGTCAAAATGGGTTATCCATTAATGTTACGATACTGGGATTAATAAAAGTAGAAGAATCTTGTTTTTTTTTTTCTTTCAGGTTTTGGCTCAATTAAGAGAAATTAGCCAAGCAGCTAAGGGTTGGACAGGAACAGATGAGTAGATGAGGATGCAAAATTGTAGGTTCTGTAAATTTTTATATGTGAATAATTTGAGGGGATGATAGGGAAGAAGTCCCTGAGCGATGCAAAGGGCTAACACACTTAGCTACTAACTAACTGAAAGTTTGGAGGTTCGAGGCTACCCAGAGGTGTCTTGGAATAAAGGCCCAGTGATCTACTCCCCCAAAATCAGCCATTGAAAACCTGATGGAGCCCAGGTCTACTCTGACACGCATTGGGTGGCCATAAGTTGGAATCAACTCAAGGGCAACTAGTTACTGGTTATAGTGGAAAGCATCTGGGCTGTCTATTACCTAGACCTGCCCTGTCCAATGTAGTTGCTATGTAAAACTAAATCCATTAAAATAAAATTAAAAATTCAGTCCCAGAGTCTCACCAGCTACATTTCAAATGCTCAACAACCACGTGTGGATAGTGTTGACCCTATTGGGCAGCACCTGTATAAAAAATCTTCCATCATCACAGAAAATTCTATTGGACAGTGTGGATCTAGGCAGCACCTTGGGTCAAGTCCTCTTTCCTTGGGATGAAATAAGCTAAGTAAAAGTTTTCACAAGGCTTTTCTTCCTTCTCATGCCCCACAGTAAGCTCTGTTGACTCTACCGTTAAACACACCCTAAATCCACCCACTTCTCTCACTGTCCACTGCGGCCTGCTGGGGTCAAGGCATTATTAGCTCACATGTGGACAACTGCAGAAGCTCCTGACTCATCTCCCTATCCCTATTCTTCCCCATTTATACACTTTCTTCATAGAGCAGCTGGAGTGATTTTGTAAAAATGTACATCAGGTCTGAATTTCTTGAGAAAAGTTAAAAAGGAAAGCAAAGGAAGGAAACAACATTTTTTGGATTCCTGTTATTTGTAGCAGTGTGCATTGTTCTTTCAAATAATTAATCTTCTTTGATCTTCACAATGAGGGCAGTGGTGATTCAGTGGCAGAGCTTACCCATTCCATGCGGGAGACCTGGGCTTGATTCCCAGCCAATGCACCTCATATGCGGCCACCACCCGTCTGTCAGTGGAGACTTGAGTGTTGCTGTGATGCTAAACAGGTTTCAGTGGAGCTTTCAGACTAAGAGGCACTAGGAGGAAAGGCCTGGTGATTTACTTCTGAAACTCAGCCGGTGAAAACCCTATGGATCGCAACGGTCTGTTCCTGCTACGTGTAGGGTCTCCATGAGTCAGGGGCTGACTAGATGACAACTAACAATAACAACAACCACGGTCTTCACAACAGTACCTGAGGGAGGTACTGTAATTCCCATTTTGCAAACGTGGAATTTAAGGCTCAGAGAAAACAAATAACTTGTCTATGGTCACCCAGCCAGTGAGGAAAGAAATGAATGAATGATTAGACAGAAAATTCTGTAAGCTTTCAACTAGCTGCATTGCCAAACATTATTGCTGTTGTTAGGTGCCGTCAAGTTGCACTGGACTCATAGCGACCCTATGTACAATAGAATGAAACCCTGCCCGGTCCTGCACCATCCTCCCAGTAGTTCCCAGTAGTTGCTGTGTTTGAAGCCACTGTTGTAGCCGCTGTGTCAGTCCATTATTAAGCCCTAAAGACTTGTTTTGGGCTTCTTTTGTTTTAGGAAGAGAGGAACTCTTGGCATCTGTCTTAGTTACCTAGTGCTGCTATAATAGAAATACCACAGGTGGATGGTTTTAACAAACATGTTCTTTCACAGTCTAGGAGGCTAGAAGTCCTATTTCAGGGTGCCAACTCTTGGAGAAGTCTTTCTCTGTCGGTTCTGGGGAAGGTCCTTGTCATCAATCTTCTTCTGGTCTAGGATCTTCTCAGCACAGGGACCCTGTGTCCAAATGATGTGCTCCGCTCCGGGGCCTCATAGAGGCATGAGGTCCCTCTATCTTTCTGCTTGCTTCTCTCTTCTTTTATCTCTTGTAAGATAAAAGGTGATGAAGGCCACACCCTAGAGAAGCTCCACTTACATAAGATCAGGGCTGTGACCTGAGTAAGGGTGTTTCAGCCTACTCTAATCCTATTTAACATAACCTAACCTTGCCTCCTTAACCACAGGCAGAGATAAGGATTTGCGACACAGAAAAACCAGGTCAGATAACAAAATGGAAGACAAGCACATAATACACGGAGTCATGGCCTAGCCAAGCGGATACATACTTTCAGTGGACACAATCCAATCCATAATAGCATCTTTATCTACTTTATCTGTTTATTTATTTAGACTTTGCTTCCTTAGTTACTATTGCAATAGTCTTGGGTTTTTTTTTCATAAGGTTAGAGGTGAATGTTTTTATACCTTTAAATACTGAAGATTACGAAGTGGCTGGTCAAATTTTGGCAGAATTTATACTGAAAGAGGAGTCCTTGGGTAGTACAAACAGTGGAGGAGCCCTTGGTTGCTAACTCAAAAGGTGGAGGTTCTAGTCCATTCAGAGGCACCTCAGAAGAAAGTTTTGGTGATCTACTTCTGAAAAATCAGTCACCGAAAACCTCATGGAGCACAGTTCTACTCTGCACGCATGCGGGCGCAGTAAGTCAGAAGCGACTCTTGCAACTGGTGGTATCCCCATTGAGGAGTCCCTGGGCAACGCAAACAGTTACTGCACTCGGCTGCTAATCAAAAGGTTGGAGGTTTGAGTCCACCCAGAGGCACCTCGGAAGAAAGGCCTGGCAATCTACTTCTGAAAAATCAGCCATTGAAAACCCTATGGAGCACAATTCTACTCTGACACACAGAGGGTCAGCATGAGTCAGAATTGACTCGACAGACAACTGGTTTTTGTACTAAAGAAGCCCCCTTCCCCACCAAGGTGGGCCATTGTATTAGAGTTTAGAGAAGTGATTCCCCAGGTTTCTGGTTTTGAGGCACAATTTAAAATATTAGAGTTTAGAAGGCACACCTGAGGGGGTTAAAGGATTCAAAACAGCAGATTCACAAGCGTCGGTAATAGTGATAAGAAATCCTAATCAAGTAAAACAAGTAAATCAAGTAAAAATGTATATGACTACATATGCAATGATCACGGAGTCACTCTTTGACATTATGCTCTTTTCCCAAGTTGCTCGGTGTTCCCTCTATTGGGCATTGCTGTTTTAAGAGTAAGTATACTGAGTTGCGCAGAAGTAAGTTTTACACCTTTATTAGCATATGGGAGGATCCCTGTGAAGGACAGCAGCATAATAGAAGGTCAAGTATTAGAAAACTCTTCTTGGTTTCCTCTTAAGAAGCACGTCTCCTCCCTCCTTATCCTCTGAGTGGCAGCACTGGGATGTATAGTAGGCTGTTGACATCAGCTACATATAAAGCTGTACTATGGAGGTATGTAGGAGCCCTGGTGGTGCGGTGGTTAAGAGCTCGGGTGCTAATCAAAAGGTCAGCAGTTTGAATCCACCAACTGCTCCCTGGAAACCCCATGGGGCAGTTCTACTCTGTCCCATAGGGTCACTATGAGCTGGAATTGACTCGACAGCAGTGGGGTTATGGAGGTGTGTAAGGGTCCCTGGGTGGTGCAAATGGTTAATGAACTTGGCTGCTAGCCACAAGGTTGGAGGTTCAAGTCCACCCAGAGGCACCTGGGAAGAAAGGCCTGGCGACCAACTTCTGAAAAATCAGCTATTGAAAACCCTACACGACACAGTTACACTCTGACATACATGGTGGCGCCATGAGCAAGAGTCGATTCACGGCAGCTGGAATGGAGATAGGAAAGCCTTACAGGTTTTTGACTTTGCTGTATTCCGGCAGTTAAGTGATTTTGAAATCCATGTCTTCCCAAAATTCCTTAATATAAAATACATTTAAATTTGCTTCTTCAGCCATGGATAAGGCAGAGGAGGGATAATGAAGTTAAGAGTATCAGAGATAAATAAATTTTTTCAGTCCCTAATTTTACTGATGAGGAAACTAACTACTAAGTGGTTAAAGTAACTTGCCCAAGGCCAAATTGAGTGTGCTGTCTGTTTTTGTAAATAAAGTTTTATTAGAACGCAGCCATGCCCATTTTTTTACACATTGTCTATGCCTGCTTTCCTACTGCAAAGTCATGCCTGTGACATGCCCGTTGCTTTCATGGTAGCTCTCCTCTAAGGAGGCTGGAGACACCCTGTTTCCACTCTGACCAGAGACGGGTCTAGGGTGCAGGGAGGAGCTTGGTCTGGTGGGATCAGAACTGTGTTCCTAGGACCCAACCCCACCCTTAGCCTGGCCTTGACTAGGTGGGAGTTGGATGTTGCATTTTGTCTATTCATTGCTTGGATCAGTCTTTGACCCAAAACAGCCGCATCCTTCTTTCTCTTGCCTAACGCGTCTCTTACTTGCTCCTTGCTAACTGATCCTGGGCCTTCCCTTCTTCTTCCTTCCCAGCTTTCCAACCCCCTGGCTCACCTAGTGGTTTTCAGTTTGCATTGAGAGTTTCCAGTCAACTCAAACTCCTACCATGATGCTGCTTACAATTTCCTCCTGATCCTCATCTCCCTACAAACCCATCTTAGGCCTTGTGTCCCTGAAGGCATGCTACTCTGGACCAGCGGCATCAGCACCACCCCAGGTGGTCTTTTTAAGAGAATAGACATTTTTTTCTCAAGGCAATTTCTGATCTCCTTTCAAAAACGGTTCTCCAGGTCTTCCCTTATCAAGAGCTATGGTTTACATTCAAACTGTTGCTGCCCCAACTGAAAAACAAAGACAAACAAATCTTTCCTCTCTTTTAAATGCTGTGACTTCTTCCCGTGCCACTGAACATGGTCTAAGCAGTTGGTGTGTGCAGTAATGGTTTTATCTCCAATTGCGCGGTGGACAGAACCATCAGCCAATCCTCCACCAGGAGGCCAGCGTCACTGCAGCTCTGCAACGAGCAGCCTTACCCACATACTGTGAATGTGAGAACCTCCTTTGCAGAAGCAGGCTTGTCTAGATTAGAAAAGTCCAACGTGAAAATCTGACACTGTCCTGAGCTGGGAGTATTTGGAATCAGATACAGGAAAAGGCTGGATATTCGTTGACCTGCCTGAATGGCAGAGTGTGTGTGTGGTTGTCTCTAGTTACAGCACTGCAGGAAGCATCACCCCGAAAGTACGCCTGCTATGAACCACAGCACGTCCTCCTGCTAATCCTCATTAACCGAGGTGGATGTGTCCTTTCTGCAAGCACCTCCTCTTCTCAATGCCATCCTTCCTGTGGTCTTTCATGCCCTGGTGACTCACTGGCAGCATACCCTGGAGGAAGAGGGTGTACGTGAGCTTAGCTTTGCCCCCCACCAAACATATTTAATAGTTATTAGTGAGTAACCAGCTCTCCTCTGGCAAACTCTGAGTCCCATTGAAGGGCCCTGGATAGGGGGCTAGAGAGGCAGATACCATCTCCCACTAAGAAGAACACATTTCCTGAGGAAAAAGGAAGGACCTCCTGTTGGCAGCCTTTTATTCTACCACTAGCCATTTGATTTCTACTCAGGAAAGGTTGGCGGTTCAAATCCACCCAGAGGTGCTTTGGAAGAAAGCCCTGGAGATCTACTTCGAAAGATCAAAGCCATTGAAAACTCTGTGGAATGCAGTTCTACTTTGAAACACGCAGGGTCACTGTAAGTCTGGAATCCACTCAACCGCAGCTGGTTTGAATTTGGTTTTATCCAGTCACAGCCTGTTGTTGTTGCTCTTGTTAGGTGCCGTTGAGTTGGTTCCAACTCATAGTGGTCCCATGTACAACAGAATGAGACACTGCCCAGTCCTGTGCCATCCTCACAATTGTTGTTATACTTGAGCCCATTGTTGCAGCCACTGTGTCAATCCATCTTGTGGAGGGTCTTCCTCTTTTTCGTTGACCCTCTACTTTACCAAGCATAATGTCCTTCTCCAGGGACTGGCGCCTCCTGATAACATGTCCAAAGCATGTAAGACGAAGTCTTGCCATCCTTGCTTCTGAAGAGTATTCTGGCTGTACTTCTTCCAAGGCATATTTGTTCATTCTTCTGGGAGTCTATGGTATACTCAACATTCATCGTCAACACCATAATTCAGGGGTGTCGATTCTTCTTCAGTTTTCCTTATTCATTGTCTAGCCTTCACATGCATATGAGGCAATTGAAAATACTATGGTTTGGGTCAGGCACGTCTTAGTCTTCAAGGTGACGTCTTTCCTTTTTAACACTTTAAAGAGGTCTTTTGCAACAGATTTGCCCAGTGCAAGTGCATCATTTGATTTCTTGACTACTGCTTCCGCAGGAGTTGATTGTGGATCCAGGTAAAATGAAATCCTTGACAACTTCAGGCTTTCCTCCGTTATTATGATGTTGCTTATAGTCAGAACTTAAACTGAAAAACCAAACTTGTTGCCATCGAGTCGATTCCGTCTTATGGTGAAACTATGTGTTATAGAGTAGAACTGCTCCATAGGGTTTTCTTGGCTGTAATCTTTACAGAAGCAGATGGCCAGGCCTTTCTTCCTCAGTGCTGCTGGGTGGTCACAAACTTCCAACCTTTAGGTTAGGAGTTGTGAGTAAACTGACCCACTCAGGAGCCTTTCTGGCTTAGCGGTGCCACCCAATTACTGCTCAGCTGCTGGGACAATTGGATCTTTTGCTTTCTGCCTCCATGGCTCCAATTCTGGAAGCAGAACTTGCCCCAGAGGGTTTTATGTTTAAGGAAGGCCCTTCTCTCTGACATTTCCCAATCCTCCGGCGGGTGTTCAAACTGTCCCTTCCATTCCTCCCCATGCCATGCTGATTATTAATGGTCAGCAGGTCAGATGTGGCCCTGCTTTCTCACTGCATTTGCTCCATTGAGCTTCTCAATCTCTGAGCTAACACGAAAAAGACAAGGACCAGGTCTTCCGCCCTGAGGAGCAGGTTCCTGTACAGCTGTTGAGTCACACCCATGAACTGTTCATCCCAGCAAACTGGGATTGATGATCCAAAGGACATTCAAGTTCTATGGGTCTCTTGAGGAAGGAGCAAATAATTTTTCAGGAGGAGAAGAAGGCCAGGGGAAGGAGGTTCCAGGCAGGGGGAATAAATACGACATTTTTTTTTTTTTGGATAGGGGCTCAGGGAAGAGCTTATAAGAGGTTCAGTTGGAGGAAAAATCTTATCCTAGGAGTTCAGAAGGGACGGTGACATCTAAGAGCATTTTAAACTGCCTACCCACACCACATGGAGGCCTGGTTGCACAGTGGTTAAGTGTTTGGCAGCTAACCGAAAGGTCAGCAGTTTGAATCCACCAGCTGCTCCTTGGAAAACCTATGGGGCAGCTCTACTCTGTCCTGTAGGGTTGCTTTGAGTCGGAATCGACTCACGGCAGTGGGTTTGGTTTGGTTTTACCCATACCATGTAGGAGTCCCTGGGTAGTACAAACATTTAAATG
Organism: Elephas maximus indicus; assembly: GCF_024166365.1. Classification (NCBI taxonomy): domain Eukaryota; kingdom Metazoa; phylum Chordata; class Mammalia; order Proboscidea; family Elephantidae; genus Elephas; species Elephas maximus. The sequence continues at coordinate 32,701,858 of NC_064836.1, read as the reverse complement.
CTTGGCTGCTTCCATGGGAGCTGATTGTGGATCCAAGTAAAATGAAATCCTTGACAACCTCAGCCTTTTCTGTTTATCATCATTTGGTTCATTGGTCCAATTGTGAAGATTTTTGTTTTCTTTATGTTGAGGTGGAATCTGTAACTAATGGCTGTGGTCTTTGATCTTCATCAGTAAGTGCTTCGAGTCCTGTTCACTTTCAGCAAGCATGGTTGTGTCATCTGCAAGTTGTTAATGAGTCTAATAGAAAAATAAATGTATTTCTGTTGAAATTTTAGAGCTTAAAAAAAACAACAACAGGAACAAAAGTGCCTTGGGCGGGTGTTAAGACCTTCACATAGTGGTGTGAGACTTCTGGCAAAGCCCGTCTCACCATTTGCTTGTTCTCTCTTTGCCTGTAGTTGCAGACGTAGCTATGAGTCAGAATTCGACTCGACGGCACTGGGTTTGGTTTTTTTGGTTTTGGTAGATGTAGACACAGGAATTAATTTTGACTAGCAATTTCCATAAATATTTCACTGTACTGAAATCCACTCGATTTAGAAACCACCTGTCTAATTTACATAGCATACTGTTTTCCCCTGACACACAGAGGTGTGTAGTAATGATGTGTGTCTACAAGCCTTTGGGGATAAACTGCAATCTATACAGACAGCTGTGGCTGCAGCTGGCCCTAGGTAAAGGGTAAATTGGTTCAACTTGAGGTTCCTCCTCGTCTTTTTTTCTCCACTTCTCTTATTCATAAATCTTCTTTCCACAATGCCCAGGGAATCCTGTAGATCCCACGGTTAGAATAAGTCACTCGAGAGACACACACGCGTACACTGAATCCTCACCTTCTCCCTCCCAAGTGAAACTTACTGAGTCAGGATATCAAATCTTGAGGCTCTCTGTGTTTCACTAAGTGACGATTAATTAATCTTGCCAGATCATATATCCTGACATAGCATTTCCTCCCCACTTTTAGAAAATAAAACTAAATTTTTTTTCTTGCAAATTAAAAAAAATTTCAAACATCTGTGCTTAAATGCATAAAGGTGATCAAATCTTGCCTACTTTTTTAGGTAGTATTTTTTTTCTTTCATGCTTGGCTTCCCCTTTCTCCCTTCCTCATGTGCCCATGGAGCCCTGGTGGGGCAGTGGTTAAGAGCTCAGGCTGCTAAGCAAAAGGTTGGCAGTTTGAATCCACCAGCTGCTTCTTGGAAGTCCTATGGGACAGTTCTCGTCTGTCCTATAGGTTCGCTGTGAGTCAGAATAGATTCCACAGCAACAGGCTGGTGTGCCCACATTACCTATGACTCTTCCTCCCAACCCATGTTAACAAAATATTCTTCCATATTCTTGCCCAAGCTTATATAATCATGTTCAATCATATATGCATAAGCCTACATATAACTGAATATGTATTTTCTACAAATAAATCACATTATGCCTACTCTTCTGCCCCCTGGTTTTCTTACTCCACAACCCCTAGTCGTAATCTCTCCAAGTACGCTGCAATAGCTCTCCAGTAATTCATCCTTTTGAATGGTTGTAAATAGTCCATGGTATGAAAATACTATAATTGAATCAACTATTCCCGCTATTGATGGGTACTTGCTTTGTTTCTATTTTTGCCTTGATGTACTATGAGCCAATAATCTGTCTTGCACGTATATCCAATGTACCACTGCTCTTATTTTTTATAGTGTAGACTTGTAGGAAGGCACCCTGGTGGCGCAATGGTTAAGCACTTGGCTGCTAACTGAAAAGCTGGTGGTTTGTATCCACCAGTGGCTCTGCAGGAGAAAAGACCTGGTGATCTGCTGCCGTAAAAGTTACAGCCTAGGAAACCCTATGAGGGAGTTCTACTCTGTCATATAGCGTCACTATGAGTTGGAATCGACTCAACGGCACACAACAATAACAGACTCGCAGCCATAGGATTTTGGGGTCAAAGGTATGTACAATTTGAACTCGAGTTGATGTTGTCAGATAGCGCCCCAAGTAGACCTAGCACTGCATAATAGTATGTTTTCCCTGCAACCCTGCCGAAACAAAAATAAAACTGTGGCCATTGAGTCGATTCCAACTCATAGAGACCCTATAGGCTAGAGTAGAACTGCTCCATAGAGTTTCCAAGGAGGGCCTGGTGGATTCAAACTGCTGACCTTTTGGTTAGCAGCCATAGGACTTAACCACTATGCCACCAGGGCTTCCCTACCGACAAAAGATGTTATCTATTTTTAAAAGGTTATCAGTTCAATGAAGTACAAAGTGACAGTGTATTGTTTATATAATTTGCATTTCCTTGACTGTTAGTAAATCTGAGCATATTTTTACTTTTCTTTAAACCTTCTAACACACACATTTAAGATTTTTGCTTCCCCCCATCTTCCGTTATGTCCTGGAACAACCAACCACACTTTTTACTTTAAACACAAATTGATATTGATATATTTTTTTCTTCTTCATGGATAAAACACACATCCATGATGTTGAACACATGTTCGCATTTCTTTATCAGTATGTTCCTCAGTCACTCTATTACAAATTTTAACTAAAATAACTGACTTCTACTTCATGGAGAGAACTGGGATACAGGTAACTGACAACAGTCTCACGGGTTAGCAAAACTCTCGAAGCTCACATAACACAACTCCACAGGTGCATATGTCCCTTTTACAGACTCACAAAGTGCCAAAAATGGACATGTACACACATGACCCAAAGTTATAGCCAGAGTATAATATATAAAAATAGGAGGCAGATATACATATGTTAAAACCAGGCCTAGTGACAAGCGTTGTTGTGTTTTACCTTACTTAGAAATGGACCAAGTTCTCAAAGATTTCATATTATTCAACTCAATACTAGTCCAAGGAGCCCTGGTGGTGCAGTGGTTAAGAGTTTGGCAGCTAACCAAAAGCAACTGCTCTTTGGAACCCTGTGGGGCAGTTCTACTCTGTACTCAAGGGCAATGACTCAAGGGCAACGGGGTTTTTGGTTTAATACTAGTCCAACATCTTGATGTTAACTAACCAGAAAACAAAAACCAAACCAAACCAAACCCATTGCTGTCGTGTGAATTCTGACTCATAGCGACCCTATAGGACAGAGTAGACCTGCTCCATAGAGTCCAAGGAGCACTTGGTGGATTTGAACTGCCGACCTTTTGGCCAGCAGGTGTAGCTCTTAACCACTATGCCACCAGGGTTTCTTTCCAATGTTAACTAAGGACTTCAGGAATTATTTTTAAGCTGACATATCATGTTGGTGTTGAACAAAAAGTTTCTCTGAATTGTGATTCAGTTATTTGAGTGTTCATAATCTTGACATTATGTTATGTGGAAGTAATATTATCTGACCAGTATGCCCAGTATAGAAAATGTACATTAAGTAGCTTCTCCATGAGAAAACACACCTGAATATTCCAAGACATAAAATGTATGCTTGTATTATATCCCACTGAGATAAGATTAGGGAGAAGGCATTCTGCTGTTTTTAATTTAAAATTGTTAAACCGGTGCGATTTGTCTAAGGCTTTATCTTGATGAGCTTGGATTATTTTACAATATGCATCTCAGTTACCGGTTTCTTTGAAAAGGATTTTTTGTCAGTTTCTTCTCTTGAGTTCCCTTATATTTAGATTTATGTAAGGCTAAGTATAAAAAAAAAAAAAAAATTTTTATACGTGTTTATGTAAACTAATCAGATCAAAGCTTCTTTTGTTTAAAAGACATTTTAATCTAATTTATTAATACCTTCTAGAAGTAGAAAGGAGCCCTGGTGGCGCAGTGGTTAAGAGCTTGGCTGCTAACCAAAAGGTCCATAGTTCGAACTGCCAGCTGCTCCTTGGAAGCCCTATGGGGCAGTTCTACTCTGTCCTATGGGGTTGCTACGAGTGGGAATTGACTCAAGTGCAATGGGTATGATACAGAAGAAGTAGGAAAATATTTTGCATCCATACAAAAAGAGTAAGGTTTTTTTTTTTTTTCTTTTTCTTTTCTTGCTTGTTTTTTTATCATGGATACATAGACACATGGGTAGTTTTGCAGCTTCGGTTCCGCAACCTCAGCCACAGATCCAAAAAAAAAAAAAAGAAAGAAACCCACGGAACATAAAATCTTACTGGTCCAGATAACAAGGGTTTGTTCTTATTTCGAATGGGCATGACACATTTTCTTAACTGGAACAGTAGACATGAAAACATTTAAACAAAAGAGACTGATGAGACTGACTAGCCATGTGTTTCCCAACCAACAGGAACCGGTCTCCACCAGGCCCGGGATAGAAATCCTACCCGCCTCTCTACCCGGGAAAGATGCTGTCTCCAGCACGGCTCTGACTGTTTCCATAACTAAGTGGTCAGATCATGAAACAAAACCTGCAATCACTGCTGACACCATTATCGGCTGTGCACAAACCAGAACCAGGAAAACACGCAAACGCGTGGGTGCGCATACACGCAACATGCACGTACACACGTACTCAGACACACACACACAAACAAAAAAACACCAAAATGAAAACAGAGTTAAGAGGGGAAAACAAGCTAGAAAAAAAAAAAAAGAAACAACAACAAAATGAAAACCCAGACTCGGCAAAGGTAAGCTCCCATTACCATTTGGGATTTAATCCAGAATCCACAAAAAGATGTGCCTTGGCCTCAACAGCCCATAATGTACACTTCTTGGGTAATACAATTAAATTGAATGGAGAGAGTCCTTCCGGGCATCTCGGTGGGAATCTCAAGTACTGTTAAATTTCCAAAAAGTAAAAACCAAAACACAACAAACACACACACACACAAAACAGGATTCCAAATAAATATACAGTGAGCACGTGTCCAGGATGTTGTTTCTCATGAATGTGAGAACCAGTAGAGTGGTTCAAAGGAGAATATGAAAGAATGTCATACATATAACACCAAACTAAACCAGCTGCCGACGAGTTCATTCTGTCTTATGGCCACCCCCTGTGTTTCAAAGTAGAACTGTGCTCCATAGGGTTTTCATGGCTATGACCTTTGGGAAGTAAATTTCAAGGCCTGTCTTCCGAAGTGCCTCTGGATGGTTTCAAACTAACAGCCTTTCGGTTAGTAGCCAGCACTTAACTCTTTGTGCCACCCCGGGATTCCCTCTCATATATACTATAAACCAAACCAAACCTGTTGCTGTCAAGTTGATTCCAACTCATAGTGACCCTGTAGGACAGAGTAGAGCTGCCCCATAGGGGTTCCAAACAGCAGCTGGTGGAGTCCAGCTGCCAGCCTTTTGGTTAGCAGCTGAGCACTTAACCACTGTGTCACCAGGGCTTTGTCATATATATAGTCAGTGGAAAAAAATACTACTGGAATAAGATGGCAAAGTAAACACAAAATTGGTTAATTTCCTAAAGGGCAATGAGCCCGTAACTTTTCGGGATATCTTCAATACCAGATAGAAATCATTTGCATTTCTACCAACAAAATTTATTTGAAACCTGTCTGTTTTCTTTAAGTGAAAATCTAACTTTACAGACTCTCAGCCCTAATTAACAGTGAATAGTAAATCAAACCAGGTTACTTTTATCTAGAACATCAGATGACCCTGAGGCTGGCTGGTTAGACAATGTTTTAGTGTGACATAAAAGATCAAGCAATCTCTTTTTTTTTTTCCTCATATCCAAGCTTTGCCTTTTTTTTTTTTCAAGTTTCCAAGCTGTATTGAGATGCTTTATTATACTTTTATCAATGCTTCCTTAATATTTTTGCTTTGCATAGCTATGGCCTTGGCGTAGTGGTTAAGTGCTATGGCTGCTAACCAAAGGGTTGGCAGTTCGAATCCACCAGGCACTCCTTGAAAGCTCTATGGGATAGTTCTGCTCTGTCCTGTAAAGTCTCTATGAGTCGGAATCGACTCGACGGCACTGGGTTTTTGGTTTTATAGCTATGGCCTATATTGTCTGGTGCATATAGGCTCTGGAGCCCTGGTGGTGCAATAGTTAGTGGTAACCAAAAAGTTAGTGGTTCGAACCCTCCCAGCCACTCCACAGGAGAAAGGCCTGGTGACCAGCTATGTAAAGCCTGCAGCCTAGAAAACCCTATGGGGCAGTCCTGCTCTGTCACATCAGGTCACTATGGGAAGAAGTCAACTTAACCACAGCCAACAGAAATAGCATACCGGCTTATGACTATTTTATCTTTGTAAATTGTGTCTTTTATTATTACATTATGTCCTTCTTTATTCCATTTGGTAAGTTTAACCTTGAAGTTCCCTTTGATGATACCATCACCACTCATGCTTTCTCTCCATTTATATTAACTCATTATTTTCAGCTTTTCTTAAAGTTTTACTTTTATCTCATGACTGCTTTGAAGAATTGAGCCATGTAGTAAACTACAATAACTTTTCTTTTATACAAAATTTATTTTCCCTAGAGTTAATAAGCATCCCATTTTTCATTTGCATAGATTTCTATGGACTTATTTATACTTCAGCTCCAAACTCCTTGCCAGCGGTCCAAATTTTCTCTTGATACATTCAAGCAGGAGTTCTATTCATCAACTGGATCATCTTGAAGAAATTCTGCCCAGAGCTTTCTTTCCACTTCAATCTGGACTGATGCACAGCTCTTTTCATGGGTTCTTTTTTCACTATCATTCTGGGAATTCCTTTACAGCAGGGATTGACAAGCTATGGCCCATGGGCCAATTTTGGCCCACTGCCTGTTTTTCTAAATAAAGTTTTATTGGATCACAGTCATGCTCATTCATTCAGCTATTTTCTGTGGCTGCTTTCACACTACAGTGAAAGGTAAAAAGTAAAGCTAAGCCTAAAATATCTACTATCGGACCCCTTGCGGAAAAAGTTTGCCCATCTCTGCTTTAAACTCTTTGGTTGAATCTCCTATTTTAAGAATTCCTTCTATTCCTTCTTCTTGGTTTATACCCTTATTTTGGTGGAGAACATCCTTCAGTCACTTCTTTAGAGACACTGCATGTCTTTAAAGTCTTTATTTCCACCCTGAGACTTGACAATGGTATGAATAGCTATGGAATTTTAGGCCAGGAATATTTATCTTCTGAATTTGAAGACACATTTTTTTATTACCTTCTAGCCTCTAAGACTGTTGAGAAGTCCAAATCTATTTTGATTTCTGATCCTTTGTATGTGACTTTTCTCTCTCTTAGAAGCTTATAGGGTCTCTTCCCCCTCCCCCACCCCCAGTGTTCTGAAATTTCATAATGATGTGTCTTGATGTGAGTCAATTTTCATTCATTCTGTTGAGAATTTGATAGGCTCTTATAATTATCTTCTGTTTGGGGAAATAATATTGAATTTTGATCTTAGTGATTTGGTTTCTACATTTTCTGCTTTCTTGCTTTCTAGAACTCCTATATTCATATGATGGTAGGACCAGTTCTCTAATTTTCATAAAGCCCCTTTCCTCCAACCCTAATTTTCCACCTCTGGGCTGTTTGGATCTTTTTACCACCCTTCTGTTGAATTTTTCATTTCTGCTTTCATGTCCTTAATTTTCAAGAACTTCTCTTTGTTCTCTGAATGTTCCATTTTTATACCATCCTATTCTTTTTCCCCAACACCTGTCTGTCATTTTCTCATACTGTAGTGGCTTGTGTGTCACTATGATGCTAGAAGCTATGCCACCTTTATTTCAAATACCAGTAGGGTCATGGTGGACAGGTTTCAGCAGAGCTTCCAGACTAGGACAAACTAGGAAGCAAGGCCTGGGGACTTACTTCTGAAAATTAGCCAATGAAAACCTTATAGATCGCAACAGAATATTGTCCAATATAGTGCTGGCAAATGAACCCCCCTAGGTTGGAAGGCACTCAAAATACACAGCGGCTGCAACAACGGAGCCTAGTATACCACCGATTGTGAAGACTGCGATGAGTCAGAGCCAACTCAATGGCAGCTAGTAACAACATTGTTTTTTCATGAATGCAATATGTTTTAAATCTGCCATACAAATATATGTGTATAACTTTTTTAAAAAGTGTTCTTTTTTTTTCTTTGCAGTATATTTCTTCCAAGTGACTTTTTTTGTTTTCTGTCTTCTGTGTAAGACATTTTTCTCAGGTGTCTGCTAATCTAGAGCCCTGGTGGTGCAGTAGTTAAGAGCTCAGCTGCTAACCAAGAGATAGGCAGTTTGAATCCTCCAGCTGCTCATTGGAAACCTTATGGGGCAGTTCCACTCTGTCCCATGGGATTGCTATGGGTTGGAATTGACAGCCATGGGTTTGGTTTTTGGTTTGGTCTGGTAATCCTCAGTTGTCTACCCTTGTTTAAAAACGAGGAACTAAAATGCTGACGGGAAACTGAGTTACACTGATGGGCTTATGGAGTATAGGGTAACATGGCTATTCCATTTGTAGGGAGCTCCCTGTCTCCCGTATTAGTATCTTTAGATATATCTTTTTGGGCTTGTCAGATTCCCCTGGAAGACTCTTCCAATCTTCGGCCCGTGAAAGGGCTTCTCCGTCAGCACCGTGGAAGCTGAGGAGAGGAAGACCGTATACAATACCGTCGCTTAATCCCCCCAGCTCCCAGGCTGGTGGGTCCACAACCCTCCCTTCTTTTCACTTCTCCAGAGAAGGGCACAGTGCTATTCTGCTGGGGTGGGAGCCCTGCTGGCGGTTAAGAAACTGGCAGCTAACCAAAAAGTCGGCAGTTCAAATCTACCAGCCGCTGCTTGGAAACCGTATGGGGCAGTTCTACTCTTATAGGGGGCAGTTCTACTCTTACAGAGTCACTATGAGTTAGAATTGACTCCATGGCAATGGATTTGATTTGGGGTATGTTCTTTAGAAGGGGAGATTTTTTTGTATGAGACTAACATTGACAATCAACATTCGACAGATTTCCACGGACTCTATCAGTATTGGAGCCCTGGTGGCACAGTGGTTAAGAGCTCAGGTTGCTAACCAGAAGGTGGGCAGTTTGAACCCACCAGCAGCTCCATGGAAACCCTATGGAGCAATTCTACAGTGTTCTATAGGGTTGCTTGAGGGCAACTGAACAGTTTTCCACTGGGATGAGGAAGGGAGCAGAGTAAGGAAGGGATTTAAAGGCCTGTGTCTTAAGCAGATTGCAACCAACCTTCTTTATTTTAGTTTCTCACTTTGCCCTTGCTTTCAAAGGTACCTAGTGACACCAGTTCTTAGGTTTTTGGATCCTTGTGTGTTGTAAATCAAGTTATTCTTGACCTTTCCCACGGATGGTTTACACCCTCAGGTATGCTAAGCCATCTGTCACTTTCATCTGCTTTGCAAATGCAAATTTTGTGTAATTTCCTCTCCAATTCTCCATGTCCTTACTGTTCTGTGACCTTTATTACAAGATCCTTTGCTACGGTTTCTGGGGAGGATTAAAATTAGATGCAACCCTTTATCTACAAAGGCCAATCTTTCTGTATTTGTTTTATATGTGCTTCTTGTAATTAATACATATCTAGGCTTTGTTTTTTTTTTTTTTTTAACTCAACCTGACAGTCTCTGCTTTGGGGTTTAACTGTACACGTTAGACTTTATTCCTTCCAGCTGATTTTATATATATATATATATATTTTTTTTTTCTCTTTTTCCTTTCGCTTGGTAGGTTTGATCAAGTTGCAATTCATTCCTTTTCTCTTACTATCCACTTTTTTTTCCCTTCTACCTTTCTTTTTTTGGCCCTCATAATTATTTACATATTTCTGTACTATTTTTGAAAACAAGATATCAATTATTATCCTTATCAACATGCCCTTTATACTTATCTGTGCTTCCCTTTCATCTAGATTAGCTGACTCCTTCAGAATACTTTCACTCTTCTTTTTTCCTCCCAGCAAATGAGACCTTTGGGACTTTTACCCTACACACTCCCGCTCTCTGAGCCAACTCTCAAATTCCATTCTTTGGTGAAAAATTTGAATACTTTTAATTCTGCATTTCTATTAGAATTTCCCCCTGCTGTGTGTTTCTTGGGGCCCCAGTGGCACGGAGGTTAAGCATTTGGCTGCTAACAAAAAGGTGGGCAGCTTGAATCCACCAGTTCTATTCTGTCCTATGGAGTCACTATGAGTTGGGATGGACTCGATGGCAATGAGTTTGCTTTTATTTATTTATTGGTTTGGTGTGTTTTTTAAGGAGCTCTGGTAGTGCAGTGGTTAAGTGCTCTGCTGCTAATCAAAAATTCTCAGGTTCAAACCCACTATCTGCCCGGTGGGAGAAAGATGTGGCAATCTGCTTCCGTAAAGTTTTACAGTTTTCCACTGGGATGAGGAAGGGAACGGAGTAGGAAAGGGATTTAAAGGCCTGTGTCTTAAGCAGATTGCAACCAACCTTCTTTATTTTAGTTTCTCACTTTGCCCTCGCTTTCAAAGGTAACTGGTGACACCAATTCTTAAGTTTTTGGATCCTTGTGTGTTGTAAATCAAGTTGTTCTTGACCTTTCCCACTGAGAGTTTACACCCTATGGGGTGGAAACCCTATGGGGCAGTTCTAGTCTGTCCTATAGGGTTGCTATGAGTCAGAATCGACTCGATGGCAGTGGGTTATTGGTTATATGTTTCTTATCTTTCAAGAGTTCCTATTGGGGGAGATAATGTTTAAAAATGAGATCTGGAGCCAGGGTGCCTAGGTTTGAATCCTGGCTCTGCCACTTTCTGGTTTTGTGACTTTGGATTGGTTGCTTAATCACTTCGTGCCTTAGTTTGCTCCTTGGTAAAATGGGACTAATACTAATACCATCCTCATAAGGATTTTATAAGGGTTAAATTAGTTACTGAATGAAAAGTACTTAAGAGAGCACCTCATTCATAGTTCTAATAGCTCAATAAATGTTAATTTATTAAAGCTTTTACACACATTCCTAGATATTATATTGTTATTTATTTATACGCACACATACAGTCAAATATATACATATATTCAAATATATATATAGATATATAAAAAATTTATTACTCATTTTTGTCTCCCCTTTTCATCTTTGTCTATTTTGGAATTTCTGGTAAGGTTAGTTATGGCCGGGGAGTGGATATAGGATTCTTGGACTGTAGTCCCTTTTTCTCAAATTTCTTTACTGAAAACTTTATAAATTTATAAGGAAACTTGATTTTTAAAGGGAACTTTAAGATTTATGATTTCCATCTATCTATATTTTTCCTTTGTGATTTAAGGTATTTATTTCATTTTTTCCTTTGTGATTTAAGATATTTATTTCATCAGATATTCCAGGCCACTATTTTGGGTCTCAACATGGCTGCACTTCCCTCCAATTCATCTCTTGAAATGGTAGTTGAAAAATTATACTTTCTAGCTCCAGACTGTTTTTGGACCTGAATTTGGACAACCTTCATTTTTTTCCCTCTCGCCACTGACTCTGCCCTCCATCTCTGTTTCTCTTAGATGTAAACAACCTGACTGTGCGGTCTATCTACTCATCCTCTTTATACATGTGTCTATTTGTCTACTGATTATGGTTTAGTTCTAGTTGTTGGGTCTCCCAATGCCAGCAGCCAAGTCTCATGGGAAGGCCAAATAAGGACAGGCAGGCTACTGATCCATGGCTGAGATGCCTGCGCCCAGAGTCCCCTTTCCTTGTCTCATGCCTCCCCAGCTTCAAGGTCAGTTAGGGGTTAGCTCACCTCTTGACGCACCAAAAATCCTAATTGCCATTGAGTTGATTCCAGCTCCTGGTGACCCCATGTGCTGCAGAGTAGAACTGTGCTCTATAGGGTTTTCAACGGCTATGAACTTTCAGAAGAATATCATCAGGCTTTTCTTCTGAGGCACCTCTGAAAGACAACTTTTTGGCTAGTAGCTGAGTGCATAACTGTTTGTGCCACCTAGGGATCCTCTTGAGGGACAGCGAGACCGTTTCCCTGGGGGCCCGTGGACATTAGCAGGCCAAGCTGGGTTCGCCAGTGCTGGGCTCCAGTCCTTTCTCATCCTACTGGGGAAAAGGCCCTGCGCCAGTTCTTTCCTCTGCAGATTCCACGGGACCGAAGGCCTTTCTTGCATCTGTTTGCTTATTGCTTGGCATTTGTATGAGTCAGTGGATAAATGAACTGGGGTTGGTCCTGGAAGGGAAAGAAGTGATGCCAGCTCAAAATACCATTTTTTTTTTGTAAATGTATTTGTAACAAAACATTTGCCACTTCAACATTCTTCATGTGTGCAATTTAGTAGCATTAGCTGTATTTATCATGTTGTTCAACCATCACCCTTAATAGCAGCTCAGTGTCTCCTAGGGGGTAGCCACTTTTGAAGATAGCCTTGCAGTTTGTTGCAAAGCTAAATGTAGGCTCACGGCACAATCCAGCGATTGCACTTGTAAGTATTTACCCAAGTGAATTAAAAACATACGTCCACAGAGAAATGTGCACATGAATGTTTATGGCAACTTTATTCATGAGTGCCAAAATTGGAAGCAACCAATATGTTCTTTGATAGGTTAATAGATAAATAAACTGTGGTACATCCACACAATGGAGTATATTACTCATAGATAAAAAGAAACATACTATCAGCTATGAAAAGACTCGGAGGACATTTAAATGCATATAGCTAAGTAAAAAGAAGCTAGTCTGTAAAAGCTACATACTGTATGATTTCAAATATATGACACAAAATATCAAAATGTTGATAAAGTAAGCCAGGGTCTAAGCAGCTTCTTGGAGGGGTGAGGGCGAAGGCACGGCATATCTATGAGGTCTGGGTAAGGCGGGTCTTTCAGTGGGGCAGGGTTGGACAACACTTGTTATCAAATAATTCAGGATTGGTGGCATAGCAAGGGTTGTGAAGCCAATCATGAAATGTAAATAGGCATTTGATGAGTTTGGTGGAGGGATCTCAGTTCTGGAAACGCAAAAAACCCACCGAGTGGAGAGATCATCGCAACCCTATCATACAGTGTAGAACTGCCCCATAGGGTTTCCAAGGAGCGCCTGGTAGAGTTGAACTGCCAACCTTTTGGTTAACAATTATAGCTCTTAACCACTGCGCCACCAGGGATTCTAGGGACCTCAGTTATGAGAGCTGGTGAGCAGTAAAGTGTCAGGCAAATGAAGTTTTGGGAAGTTCCTGAAACAAACATAAAAGTTATTTGCAACTTCATCTTCGTGATCAAGAGTTTCCTGGGATGGTAAAGTGATGCTAGTTTAGACAGTGAGCTGTGTGGTTGCAAATGGTTCTGGTGTTCAGAAGTCAAGGTCAGATGCTGTCCTTCCATACTCTCTGCCCCCAACCATGACCTCCACGAGGACAGCGTCTTCAATTTGGCTTTTAGGGTTATCATTTCTGATTTGTGGTTGTGAACAGAGCAACGATGCCATGCAAAGAAATTCCAGGCCAGATTGCAGGGACAGGCTGTCCCACAAGAGATAAGTGCAGAATAGATTTGGAGCAGGCAAGGCTCTTAGGGAACCCACACCTGGTGCCTGGTAGTTCTGAGCAGGGTGGCAGGATGGGAACCTTTTAAGGAGACTGTTGTTGACTAATTGATTAAATATTAAAAGAAAAGGCACAGAGGCCCTTACTGACCAACCAGAAAACAATAATAGTCTAAGAACTATGGATTCCCATTGGCCTTATTTAATCCAGTCAGAAGATATGGAATTTTATCAGAGAACCGTAAGATTCTTTGCTGTTGTTAGTTGCCATCGCGTTAACTCCGACTCATCGTGACTCCCATATGTAACAGAATGAAACGTTGCCTGTTCCTGTGCCATCTTCACGATCGTAGGTGTGCTTGAGACTGTTTTTGTGGCCACTGTGTATCTCGAGTGCCTTCCAGCCTAGGGGGCTTACCTTCTAGCAGCATATCAGACAATATTCTGTTGTGGTCCATAGATTTTCTTTTTTAGTATTTTATACATAACAAAACATACACCATCTCAACAGTTTCTACATGTAGAGTTCAGTAACATTGATTACATTCTTTAAGCTATGCAACTACCCTCGCTATCCTTTTTCAAATCATTCTACCATTGTTTACATAATCTCAGTGCTCCCTGAGCAAAAGCCCCACTTTCCCCCTCCCTCCCAACCCTAATAACCACTAATAAGCTTTGGTTTCTATGTATTTGCTTCTTTCATGTAAGTAAGGTTATACAATATCTGTCCTTTTATGACTGACAGTTTATTTCACCCAGCATGATGTTTTTCAAGGTTCACCCATGTTGTGGCATGCATCAGGACTTCATATCTCTTCATGGCTGAGTAGTATTCCATTGTGTGTATAGACCACATCTTGCTTATTCATTCATCTGTTGATGGTCCTTTAAGTTGTTTCCACATTTTGGCTGTTATGAATAGTTCTGCAATGAACATTTGTTTATGGATTTCTGTTTGTATTCCTGCCTTCACTTCTTCTTGGTCATATACCTTTGATGGGCCATGATCTATAGGTTTCCATTGTCTAATTTTTGGAAGTAGATTGCCAGGCCTTTCTTCCTAGTCTGTTTTAGCCTGCAAGCTCCTCTAAAACCTGTCCACCATAGGTGAACCTGCTGGTATTTGAAATGCCCATGACATAACTTCCAGCATCGTAACAACATGCAAACCACCACAGTATGTCAAACTAACAGATGGATTCTTTAAAACTCTTCATTTCCATATAATACTTACTTCACCATCGGTTACTGGGTCTGTTCAGTGTTACTCACACAGTTCTAGTTTGCACTGGGTAAGGGCATTTGACAATGAGAAACAGGCTGGATTTACAACAGCAGCTTCTGTGACTCTCTTTGGAGGCATTTCCGCCCAAATCTGGGTGACCTTTTTATTGACTTGTATTTGGAAGTTAATTTTGCAATTAATAAAACAAAAAAAGGTTTATTCTCATTTAAAAAAATCAAATGCAGAATGTAGATAGAAAACCATACGATACTAACAATAACAGTAAAAAATAACCTCCCAGAGTCTGTATACGGTAGATCAGGCCCAGATTAACGGGAGTGTCCACGTTCCATCCCCTTGAGCTGGTAGATTTTAGTCAAAACAAAACACCTACGGTTGCCTGGGATAGACAGTGAGGACAGAAAAGGGTGAGGCATGAGCCTCTGAAAGTCACAGGAGGCCAGAAGCATCTCTCTGCAGGGGACTCGACCTTTGACTCAGAGCCCTCAGGAAATCTTGACCCTTTTCTTTACTATTTGCTCCCCAGCTGATGCAAGCCTTTTATTTCTGTTTGCCCATTGGACTACCATGCGGTTCATCTATAAAAGGCAGTGCCGAGTGCTTCTTTTGATGTGTCCCGCCACTGCTGTGGTATCGCCATTCCCAGCTAACTTGGTCTTCTCCATGTAGGGCTCTGGATCCCACTCCTAAAAGCTCTAATTTGGGTACCAGACCCCAAAATAGCCCCAAAGGTATCCTGTTTAGCTCGTCATTTAAATAGCTAAGCCCCTGCCACGACCATTTCAAACGTTCTCACCTTTCACTTAGCTAAGCAGTTCTTTTTCCAAATCTGGCTCGTTTGTGAATACGACATCTCTTTTTCTTTATCTATTACAATTCTCCATCTATAAAAGGCATCGATGGAAGGAGCAGAGGGCGAAATCAACAGTCCTTTTAACAAGTGACCTTAGTTGGGACTGCAGAACTACCAGGAACCTTATCAATAAGGACTTCCAAGGTGTTCTCTGTGAGCAGCAGGAAAGCAGCATGGTTACAATTGTGGACTAGCCAGCCAGCCAGCCTGGGTGTAATTTCTGGGTCCAAAAAGGAGCAGATTTTTAACTTTGGGCAAGTTACTTAACCTTTTTGCCTGAGTTTCTGCATCCGGGAAATGATATTGGAGGCAGTGGTGGTTCAGTGGTAAGAATTCTTGTGTTCCATGCAGGAGACCACGGTTCAATTCCTGGCCAATGCACCTCATGCATGACCACCACCTATCTGTCAGCGGAGGCTTGTGTGTTGCTATAAAGCTAAACAGGTGTCAGCAGAGCTTCCAGACTGAGATGGACTAGGAAGGAAGGCCTGATCTACTCCCGGAGATCTGCCAAGGAAAATCCTATGGATTGCCATGTCCGTTCATGGAGATGGCACAGGACTGGGCAACGTTTTGTTTCATTGTGCAAGGCATGGGTCGCCATGACTCTGGGGCCGACTCAATGGCAGCTAACAACAATAACAACAAAATGGTGATAATAATTCTAATCTCATACAGAGAACCAGTTACATATTTGCAGAGCCTCTTGTTCTGGTTTTGATTACATGAAAATGCAAGGCCCTTTGTTCAGATTTTGAGATGGTAATCCCAAAACTAAACACATTGCTGTCCAGTTGATTCCAACTCATACCATCACTATAGGACAGAATAGAACTGCCCCACGGGGTTTCCAAGCAGCAGCTATTGGATTTGAACTAGTGACCTTTTGGTTAGCAGCTGAACTCTTAATCGCTGCTCCATCAGGGCTTCAAGATGGTAATAACAGAGTAGTCAACCAAGCACTGGGAGGCCCTGTGTGAAAGAAGCCCATGGAGCTGACCGTGCTCATAGGCTGTTGTGAGGATTAAACAAATCATTGGATTTAAAGCTCTTAAAGTAGTGCCTGGCACCTATGCAATCTATAGAAACATAGTTAAATCTAAAAAAAATGACAATTGGGGAATCTGGGAACCAGAGAGATTTTTACTAGCTCAGGATAACACAATGAGTTAGAGGCCCAAAGAAGCTTAGACGATCTCTGTTCTATGGCTTCCTGCATGGTTTATTTCCCTACACTTAGCTGCTTTCTTCAGTGAAGCTCATTCATTCAATCAGCAGTGATGAATGTTTCCCTAAGTTCCATGCACAGCAGTACACAATGGCAATACACAGCCCCAAGAGTTTTGCTTATTTGATTTTTATTTATTTCTACAGTGCCATAGCATTCTAGAAGACAAACTTGTTAGTTGCCATTGAGTCAGTTCCAACTCACGGTGACCTTATGAATAACAGAAGGAAGCTTTGCTTTGTCCTGTGATCATTGGTGTGTTCATGAAAATCTTCATGGATAAGAATCAGCATGAGCCCACTTCCCAAAATATGGAGATTGATCCAGTCCCCACCGTCCCACTTCTCAATCATTTCTGACATCAGCTGCCCACATGGCACACTTTTTCTTTGACCCTAGCCACTCCTTTTAGACTGCCAAATAGGCAGATGCCAGCCAAAGGTTTGGGAGGACAAAACATCCTTGTTTTCACCTGCCAGCTTTTCTTCCTCCTTGGGGTTTCACAGTTTGCTGGCATGACTCACAAGACTCAGGGACAGTACTATACTTACAAAATAAAAAAACTATATATATAAAAAAACTATACTTATGATTATAGATTTATTACGGTAAATAATCTCCTCATAAAGAGGAGATGAACGGGTGAGGTCTGGGAGGGCCCCCAATGTGGAGCTTCCGCGTCCCAAAGGACATGCTATCCTTTCAGATGCATGGATGTCTCTCACCAACCAGGAAGCTCCCTGAACCTTCATGTTCCAGGATTTATCCACCAGTTATGCGTGACAGGTGAAATCATGCCTCCTGAGGCTAGTTGATGTCGGCCTCCCAGATGAGCCTTTTCTGCTCTGGCCAGCCCCTACTTGCCAGCACAGATCCTCAGGTGTGACCTGGAAGTCCTACATCAGGACACCACCAGTACTTCAAGGGTTATTCCTCAGGAACCAAGGACGAAGACCACCTTACTTTGGGTAAAGTTAAATTCTTTACCCCACAGTATCTTTGAGTCCATTGTTGTGGCTACTGTGTCAATCCACCCCCACTGAGGGTTTTAATTGACCCTGTAGTTTACCAAACATGGTGTCCTTTTCTAGTGATTGGTGTTTCCTGATAATGTGTCCAAAGTAAGTGAGTCCCAGTCTTGCCATTTTCACTCCTACAGAAGACAAACTGTTGTTGTCACTTGCTGTTGAGTTGATTCCAAGTCACTAGTCCTCAAGATATACTAATTCTGTCATCAAACACCCCATGGAGTTCTTACTTTATGAGTAGTTAGAAGAGTTACACAAGTGATATTGGGATTTTGTCACCAAAATATGAAAAAAACCTATAAATACACATTATTTTTAAAAGATAAATGTAGTATAATGATGGATGAGTTTTCCCATGTGTAAATTAAGAGGATGATTTAGATGATCTAAAATAAATCTTCTAGCTCTAACATTAGTTGTATAGTAACATAGGACCCAAATTTTCTTTCTTACCACCCATGTAGACACAATTGGGAAGACATAGTTAAAAATCACTGTATTTTTGTTCTTAATGTGTCCTTAGATAAATTATTAAAAATATCTCAGTTCAATGGCAGATAGAATTTTCTTAAAATCTTTGTTTAAAAAACCTAAAAGGAATACAAAATACTGTTCTGTCTAGAGTCTGATTAACCTTAACGTACTTTTTCTTGGTAAAAAGGGAATGTCATTCTTGTTCATTGTGAATTTCAGAATCTAAATTTGGAAAGAGAATTCTGAAAGTATGCTAATTAAGTTCTGCAGAGAGTTCTTTAAAAATTTGAATATATGAATAATTTTCCATTCAGACTATGAATTAGCTATAGTTGGTCCAGGGAGCTTTTTAAAGCAACAAACTTTTTTTTTAGTGTTCACAGCTGTTTTCCTGACAGATAAATAACCTCCATTTTCACAGGATTCAGACCATAAAGGGTCTTAAAGTACAGACTTGTCTAATGTGAATTGTTTGGATTCATTTGGAGACCTGTGAAATATCACTTTGATTTTTATCGTGGTCATGTTCACCTGGAGCAAGACTTTTTGTTGGTTAATAAATAACAGAAACTCTCATCTCGAACACAAAAGCATCTGTGAACTGTGTTCTCAACTCTTGATGTTTCTTGTATATCATATACTCTCCAGTCTCCAAAGGAGATAATCTCCTATCTTTCACTGAGATTTTTCTGTTCCAGGAAAACGTCCATTTCTATTTGTGGCTTCTTCTAGGAAATCTTCATTCTCATTTAGCCAGAGCAGTGATGGGAAGCTGTCCTCTCGTGGACAGACTTAACAATGCTATTTCTGTGTCTCGTTTGAGAAATCAGGCAGCCATTCATTTGTGGTTAATACTGTAACTCTTAAAATGTATTTTTAAGAAGCGGATGGAAATATCTGCAACTCCATTTTCGTTTAAATGCTATCACTCCTCAGGCATACACAGAACTGTCAGCAAAATGCTGTTTGCATTGGACAACTCCTGTGAACCGAAAGTAGCTAAGCTAAAAAAGGGAAATTGGCAGGTGTCTTATTAGGCCTCAGTGATTAGTCATTTTTGTATCTGCACCAGGAATTGACACCCCACTTCTAAACAAGGATGGTGCATTTGCATGCTTTCAGGAAGAAGTCCTGATGGGTGATTCTAATCCACTATTTTAGGATGTGATGGCTTTATTGGAAAAGTGTTTTGATGAACAAAACATGATCTCTTCCTTGTCACTGTTTTGAATGTCCTCGGGTTTCACAATAATCAGGGACTGAATGGATTTTGCTCGGGTACCAGATATGTGATGACTAAGTGGGTTTGGCAGCAAAATGGGGCAGGAGCGGGGGTGGTGTTAGTAACTGGCTTCAACAGGAAAGAGGAAAGGGATTATCCTCATTCTGTTCTTTTCCTGATGATTGCTACAAAACGTATTTTTGGTTTATTACAAACCAGTTGAGTCTTTACTCAATCAAAACCGGGCAAAGGCATTCTGTGGATAATTACGTTTTCATTTTCGGGTGAGCTTCACCTCCTAAGATGAAAGGATTTAGAATTGTAAGGAACTTTAGAGAGCATCAGTTTTAAACATTTCCCTTCCAGATGAGAGAACAGATTCAGAGGAGTCAAGTGATAATCTGGACATGGCTCAACTAGTAAGAGGCAGAACCAAGACCAAAAAAAAAAAGCTAATACAGCTAGTTTGATGCCATTTTGTGGAAGACCTAAGTCCTGTTTCTCATATCTTTGTGTTAACCTGATTTTTTTCCACTAAAAGGCAAATTGCTACGGCATTCCCCAGCCCTCCTGCACCTCCACGTTGTTTTACTTTTGACCCTCCTTCTGAGAAGAATGACTGTATCTAAGCTAATAACCAAATGGAAATGTTTGAGTTGGTGCTTTGATTAATGAAACGTCACCACAACATTTTCTGGTGTTTCCATACCAGCAGCTTCTCATCTGGATGATTGCTATGACTCTCTGTGTCATTGGTTTTGATACGCTATACCGAAAACATCACACCAGTTACCATCGAGTTGATTCTGACTCATGGCAACCCCATGTGTTGCCGAGCAGAACTGCTCTGGGAGGTTTTCAAGACTGTGACCTTTTGGAAGCAGATTGCCAGGCCTTTCTTCCGAGATGCCTCTGGGTGAGTTCAAAAGTAGTGGAGCACTTAACTGTTTACACTACCTGGGGACTTCTATTTTGAGACATTGTGTTGTACCTAAAAGTGACAGAGCCCCTTTGAGTACCCTCTGTTGTCACTCCTAAGCCAACTTTGAGTTCTAACTCAGTACTTCTTTACATCTCCGAAATACACGACTGCGAAAGCGTTGGTGAATAATGTGGATTTTACTGAATGTGTCATAGGGAGACAGAAGGGATGGTGTCATCACATACCACACAGAAAGATTTAGACAGCCTTAGGTCGTCGCTATCGTTTCTCGCCTTGGTATCCCATTTCCTGGTCCCCTTTCTTCACTTAAATTTCATCACGCAGGTTCTGAAATCATTATTTTTTGGAGCCACTCAGCTCTGGTTCAGAGAGTGCATGCCCCATAGCAAGACAACAGCCTGTGGAGAACAAGGAGTATTTTTACGTTCCTCAAACAGGCCTTTTGGGGCAGGGCGTCTCAATTTATTTGGTCATACTGGTGGCTTTTGGGCTACTGATTCTTCACAAAAACAGACAAAGTTAAAAGGCTAACTTGGATCCAGGTCTAGAAGAAGACAAAATGAGAGATAGTGGCAAAGGAAACATGTAACTCTTAAGTTTCCTTCTTGTGTCCCTGGCTTCTGTGGGTGCCTTCTCTACTAGGCACCTATATCCCAGGTTCAGTTTAGTTCCAGAAATATTTATCGAGTCCTTGCTATGGACCAGACACTGTGCATGTGTCTTTGCTCTAGCAGTCGAATGGAGGATAGTCCTGTAAAGAGATGAAGCCATACTAGGTTCTACCAAATGCTTTAGCAAGAGAATGAACAAAGGGCTTTAGGAGTACGGAGGCTGGAATGACTACAAAGGAGGTGACTGCAGAGATGCCCTTGATCTGCAAAGGCACACAGTTGACACCAAGTCTATAGTGTTTGAGGGGCTGAAAGGTCATTGTGGTCCCATTGCGTGGGGGGTGGAACATGGAATGAGCACAGAAGACAACACATCATGGCCGCCTTTGGATGCCGATTTAAAGGACTTCCTCCTCTAGGCAACAGTGAGTCAACAAATGGATCCTTAAATATTTTTACTTTTATCTAAGTTTTACACATGTGTATGTGAAAGAGTCTAATAGTTCTGCAAGGTTGCTAACAACAAACCTTAGCTGGGCTCAGCCCTCT
The DNA here is from genome assembly GCF_024166365.1 of Elephas maximus indicus. Lineage (NCBI taxonomy): Eukaryota > Metazoa > Chordata > Mammalia > Proboscidea > Elephantidae > Elephas > Elephas maximus. Next base: position 32,680,339 of record NC_064836.1, on the reverse strand, counting down.
TCCTTCTCATCTCCATACTGGAGCTAACCATTCTCTAGATGATTACGTTGGGCTTTACTTCCTGCTTCTATAAGATGTGTTTGCATCAGTATTTCTTGATTTCCTACCATGGAGGATGCGGATTTAGCTGTCTTTGCCCCAGGCCATGGCCACAAGCACACTTCCCATGTCACATCCTACTGAAACAAGTCGTGTGATTTGGAAAGGTAACGAAGTAGTAAGTTTGAACTCAAAGTTGACTCTGTGGGATGACAACAGAGGCTACTCAAAGGGGTTCAGTCATGTTTGGGTTAAGACACTAGTCTTGAATAGTGTCTCAGAGACCAATGACATGGGTTGCAGCAATCATTGAAATGAGAAGCTGCTGGTATGGAAACATTTTGTTGTAGATGGTGGTGGTATTTTATTAATCAAATCACCAAGTCAGACTTTTCCATTTGATTATCAGTGTAATTTTAGTTAGATAAATGTTCGGTATTTACATTACTGTTGCTGTTGTTGCTAGCTGCGCTGCAGTTGGTCCCTGGCTCACGGCAACCCCATGTACGATGGCACTGGACCACTGTGATCCATAGGGTTTACGTTGGCTTATTTTTGGAAGTAGATTGCCAGACCTTTCCTCTTAGTCTGTCTTAGCCTGGAAGCTCCACTGAAACCTGTTCAGAATCATGGCAACATGCAAGCCTCCCCTGATGCTGGTGGCTGCACGTGAGGTGCATTGCTTGGGAAACGAACCTGGGTCTCCACCATGAAAGGCGAGTATTCTACCACTGAACTACCCTGTAAATGTTATTCATAGCTGAGACACATAGTCGACTATGATTATTTTTACTTTCCTACAGACTTTCAGCCCTGCCCTTTGAGTTAATGTTTTTGTTTGCTTTTTTATTCCATGCATTTACTATCAATTCAATCCTAAAAGATCTAAATCTCCTTTCTGTATATTCACATAGTCTGCCTATTTCTCATTCCCAAAGAGTCATTCCTGCAGCTTTCTGATCTGTGTCTTTGGGGACTGGATGTCCTTTACTGTTGTTGCTGCTGTTGTCAGGTGCTGTTGAATTGGTTCCTACGTACAACAGAATGAAACACTGCCCGGCCCTGCACCATCCTCACAATCAGTGCTATGTTTGAGCCCATTGTGTCAATCCATCTTGTTGAGGGCCTTCCTCTTTTGATGACCCCCTACGTTACCAAGCATAATGTCATTCTCCAGGGACTGGTCCCTTCTGATAACATGTCAAAGTACGTGAGACGAAGTCTCATTATCCTCGCTTCAAAGGGGCACTTTGGCTGTACTTTTTTCCAATACAGATTTGTTCACTCTTCTGGCAGTTCATGGTATATTCAATATTCTTTGCGGACATCATAATTCAGAGGCGTCAATTCTTTTTTAGTCTTCCTCATTCATTGTCCGGCTTTCACATGCATATGAAGCAATCGAAAATATCATAGCATGAGTCAGGTGCACCTTAGTCCTCAAAGTGACATCTTTGCTTTTCAACACTTTAAGAGGTCTTTTGCATCAGATTTGCCCAATGCAATGGGTCATTTGATTTCTTTCTTTTTTTACTTTAGATGAAGGTTTACAAAACAAACTAGTTTCTCATTAAACAGTTAATACACATATTGTTTTATGACATTGGTTAACAACCCCATGACATGTCAACATTCTCCCTTCTCAACCTTGGGTTCCCTATTACTAGCTTTCCTCTTCCTTCCTGCCTTCTAGTCCTGGCTCCTGGGCTGGTGTGCCCCTTTAGTCTCATTTTGTTTTATGGGCCTGTCCAATCTATGGCTGAAGGGTGAACCTCAGGAGTGACTTCATTACTGAGCTAAAAGGGTGTCTGGGGGCCATACTCTCAGGCTTTCTCTAGTCTCTGTCAGCCCAGCAAGTCTGGTTTTTCTTTTTGAGTTAGAATTTTATTCTATATTTTTCTCCAGCTTTGTCCGGGACCCTCTATTATGATCCCTGTCAGAGCAGTCAGTGGTGGTAGCTGGACACCATCTAGTTGTACTGGACTCAGTCTGGTGGAGGCCATGGTAGATGTGGTTCATTAGTCCTTTGGACTAATCTTTCCCGTGTATCTTTAGTTTTCTTAATTCTTCCTTCCCCTGAAGGGGTTGAGACCAGTGGAGCATCCTAGATGGACGCTCAGAGGCTTTTAAGACCCCAGACGCTACTCACCAAAGTAGAATATGGAACATTTTCCTTATAAACTATGTTATGCCAATCAAGCTAGATGTTCCCCTAGACCAAGGCCCCCACAGTCCTCAGCTCAGCAATTTGGTCCCTCAGGGAATTTGGATGTGTCAATGGAGCTTCCATGACCTTGCCTCGTACAAGTTGTGCTGGCTTCCCCAGTATTATGTACTGTCTTACCCTTCACCAAAGTTACCACTTGTCTATTGTCTTTTAAGTGTTTTTTCATCCCCACCCCTCCCCTCCCTCTTAACTGTCAAAGATTGTTTCTTTTTGTGTGTAAACCTTTTCATGAGTTTTTACAGTAGTGGCCTCATACAATATTTGTCCTTTTGTGATTGACTTATTTCACTCAGCATAATGCCCTCCAGATTCATCCATGTTGTGAAATGTTTTGAGGTTTCATCATTGTTCTTGATTGTTGCATAGTATTCCATCGTGTGTATGTGCCATAATTTGTTTATCCATTCATCTGTTGATGGGCATCTAGGTAGTTTCCATCTTTTTGCTATTGTGAACAATGCTGAAATAAACATGGGTGTGCATATGTCTATTCACATGATGACTCTTATTTCTCTAGGATATGTTCCTAGGAGTGGGGTTGCTGGATCATATGGTATTTCTATTTCTAGCTTTCTAAGGGAGTACCATATTGTTTTCCAAAATGGTTGCATCATTTTGCATCCCCACCAGCAGTGCATAAGTGTTCCCATCTCCCCACAGCCTCTCCAACATTTGTTATTTCCTGTTGTTTTGATTCATACCAGCAATGCCAGGGTGAGATAGTATCTCACTGTGGTTTTGATTTGCATTTCTCTAATGGCTAGTGATTGCAAGCATTTCCTCATGTGTCTGTTGGCTGCCTGAATGCTTTCTTTGGTGAAGTGTCTGTTCATGTCCTTTGCCCATTTTTTAATTGAAGTATTTGTCTTTTTGTTGTAAAGGTGTTGGATTTTCTTGTAGATTTTAGAGATTAGACTTTTGTCTGATTTGTAATAGCCAAGTCTGTAGGTTCTCTTTTTACTCTTTTGGTGAAGTCTTTTGATGAGCATAAGTGTTTAATTTTTAGAATATGCTAGTTGTCTAGTTTATCTTCTGGAGTTTGTGTGTTGTTGGTTGTAATTTGTATCCTGTTAATGCTGTGTATTAGGGCCACTAGTGTTGCTCCTATTTTTTCTTCTATGAACTTCATAGTTTTTGGCTTTATATTTAGGTCTTTGATCCATTTTGAATTAGTTTTTGTATATGGCATAAGGTATGGGTCCTGTTTCATTTTTTGCAGATGGACATCCAGCTTTGCCAGCACTATTTGTTAATAAGACAGTCTTTTCCCCCATTTGACAGATTTTGGGCCCTCGTCATAGATCAGGTGACCATAGGTGGATGGATTTACATCTGGGTTCTCAATTCTGTCCCATTGGTCAGTCGTTTGATCTCTTGACTGCTGCTTCCATGGGCGTTGATTGTGAATCCAAGTAAAATGAAGTCCTTGACAACTTCAGTATGTTTTTCTGTTTAGTGTGATGTTGCTTATTGGTCCAGTTGTGAGGACTTTTGTTTTCCTTATGTTGAACTGTAATCCACACTGAGCGCTGTGGTCTTTGATCTTCATCATTAAGTGCTTCAAGTCCTCTTCATTTTCAGCATGCAAGGTTGTGTCATCTGCATAATGCAAGTTGTTAATGAGTCTTCCTCCAATCCTGATGCCCTGTTCTTCTTCATATAGTCCAGCTTCTCAGACTACTTGCTCAGCATACAGATTGAATAAATATGGTGAAAAGAATACAACCTTGATGCACATATTTCCTGATTTTAAACCATGCAATATCCCCTTGTTCTGTTCAAATGACTGCCTCTTGGTCTATGTACCTCTAGGTTCTGCATGAACACAATTCAGTGTTCTGGAATTCCCATTCTTCCCAATGTTATCCATAATTTATAGTGTTTGATCTTCACCAGTAAGTGCTTCAAATCCTCTTTGCTTTCAACGAGCAAGGTTGTGTCACCTGAATATCACAAGTTGTTAATGAGTCTCCCACCAATCCTGATGCCGTGTTCTTCGTCATGTAGTCCAGCTTCTTGGGTTATTTGCTCAGCATACAGATTGAATACATCTGGTGAAAGGATACAACCCTAACACACACCTTTTCTGACTTTCCTGACTTTAAACCATACAGTACTCTTTTGTTCTGCCTGAAAGGCTGCCTCTGGCTCTATGTACAGGTTGTGCTTGAGCACAATTAAGTGTTCTGGAATTCCCATTCTTCAAAATGTCGTCCATAATTTGTTATGATCCACACAATGGAATACCTTTGCATAGTCAACAAAACACATGTTAACATCTTTCTGGTATTCCCTGCTTCAGCCCAGATCCATCTGACATCAGCAATGATATCCCTTGTTCCACGTTCTCTTCTGAATCTGGCTTGAATTTCTGGCAGTTCCCCATCAATGCACTGCTGCAACTGCTTTTGAATGATCTTCAGAAAAATTTTACTTGTGTGTAATATTAATGATATTGTTTGGTAATTTCTGCATTCTGTTGGATATAAATTTCTTCCAGTCGGTTGGCTAGGTAGCTGTCTTCCAAATTTCTTGGCTTAGAAGTGTAAGTACCTCCACTATTGCATTCATTTGTTGAAACATTTCCATTGGATTGGTATATTCTGTCAATTCCTGGGGCCTTGTTTTTCCACAATGGTTTCAGTGCAGTGTGGGCTTCTTCTTTTAATACTGCTGGTTCTTAACCATTTGCTACCTCCTGAAATAGCTGATCATCAATCAATTGTTTTTGGTACAGTGACTCTGTGTATTACATGCATTTTCTTTTGATGCTTCTTGCGTCATTCAGTATTTTCCCCATAGAATCCTTCAATATCGCAACTCGAGGCTTGAATTTTTTCTTCAGCTCTCTCAGGTTCAGAAATGCTGAGCTTTCTCTTTTTTGGTTTTCTAACTCCAAGTCTTTGCACATTTGATTATAATACTTTACTTTGTCTTCTCAAGCTGTCCTTTGAAAACTTCTGTTTAGCTCTTTTCATCATTTCTCCCATTTGCTTTAGCTACTCTGTGTTAAAGAGCAAGTTTCAGTCTCTTCTGACATTCGTTTTGGTCTTTTCTTTCTTTCCTGTCTTTTTAATGACCTCTTGTTTTCTTCATTATAACGTTCCTGATGTCATCCAACAACTGGTCTCGTCTTTGGTCATTAGTGTTCAATGCATCAAATCTATTCTTGAGATGGTCTCCAAATTCAGGTGGGATATACTCAAGTTGTATTTTGGCTCTCTTGGACTTGTTCTAATTTTATTCAGCTTCAACTTAAACTTTTGCATGAGCAATTGATGGCTTGTTCCCTAGTCGGTTCCTGGCCTTGTTCTCACTGATAATACCAAGCTTTTCCATCATCTCTGTCCACAGTCATAGTCGAATTGATTCCTGTGTTTTCCATCTGGGGAGGTCCACGTATATAGTTCCAGTTTATGTTGTTGAAAAAAGGTATTTTCAAGAAGTTGTTGGTCTTGCAAAATTCTATGATGTGATCTCCAACATTGTTTCTATCATCAAGGCCATATTTTCCAAGTACAGATCCTTCTTGTTTCCATCTTTTGCATTCCAATCACCAGTAATTATCAATGCATCTTAATTGCATGTTTGATCAATTTCAACTGGTAAACAGATGAAACTCTGGAATTGCCTTTCACTGTTTTCCAGAAAGTTCCTTTTACCCTCTCTTGTGTTGAATCTTCTGTTTCCTATATCCATGCTTCCTTTTTTTTTTTTTTCAGTCAACTCAACGGCACTGTTTTTTTTTTTTTTTTACTCCAGTAGTTTTTGATTCTTTTTTTTTTTTTTTTTAAGGCCTTGATCCTGAAACTTAATTGATAGTTTGGTCCAGTAAGGAATTCTAGGTTGGAAATAATTTTTTCTTTAGAATACTGAAGCCTATCTTCATTTCCTTCTGGTTTCCAGTCTGTAACCCAGAACTCTAAAATATTTCTGATTCCTAATTCTTTTGTGAGATCTTATTTTTCTCTTCTCAGGAAGCTTGATCTTTAGTCCCTGGTTTTGGAATTTACAATGCTGTGCCTGAATGTATATTTTAGCCATTTTCCTGGACATTCAGCAAACGCTTTCAATTTGGAAACTTGTGATCTTTAGTTCTCCCAAAATATTCTCGAATCTTTTCTCTGATTTCCTTACCTAAATATTCTCTATTCTTTATTTCTGGAATTCCTGTTATTTGGTTGTTGAAATTCTTGGATTGGTCTTTTCATTTTCACCTCATTTTATCTTTTATTTTCCATTTCTTGTCATTTGGTTATTGAAGTTCTTGGCCTGACTGGTCTTCTAATTTCTCTATTGTTTTATCTTCCATTGCTCTACTTTCTGGAAGATTTTCTTAACTTCACATCCCACCTCTTCTTTTTGGTTTTTTTTTTCTGAATTCATATTTTACATTTCCAAGAGTGCTTTCTTGTTCCGTGACTATTCCTTGCTTTGTATGTGTAGCGTCTTCCTTTGTCTCTCTGCAACCGTTTTAATGTTAGAGTATTGGACATTTTCTTCTCCTTATTAGGTCTCTCTTTGCTCTGTGTTATTTTTTGTTTGTTTGTGTGTTCTTTATTCCTCATGTTAGAGACCTTCCTCAGATGTCTGGCCATCTTTGGCTGGTTGCTTATATATATGAGTGTGAGAGAGTGACTCAAAATTAACTGAAAGTGTGAATGGGGCATGCCAACCATGAGCTTCACTACTGGCCAGTCAATGGTGGTGAATTCCAGTATCTGTATTCTTAGGTCTTTCCTCTCCAGGGAGCCTTGGTGGGGTAGTGGTTAAAGAGCTTGGCTGCTAACCAAAAGGTTGGCAGTTTGAGTCCACCAACTACTCCTTGGAAACCCTATGGGGCAGTTCTATTCTGTCCTATAGAATCGCTATGAGTTGGAATCAACTCTACGGCAATGGGTTTGGTTTTTGGTTTTTTTCTTCTCTAGAGAAAACTGTTCCAATCTCCCTGCTGGAGTTTGAAGGCCTGGCTGCCAGTATTTTGGAAGCCAGGTGGGAAAAGAGGAATGAGAATGAGAATCCTAGCATGCAGGATGGATATGTCCACTCAATTCCCCTTTTCAGTGATGTTCTATCTAACTGAACTGTGTCTTATGTCTCCAAGTCTATAGACCCTCTATTTGATATGCTATACACCAATTTTACCCCAAGGTGGGAGATGGTAGTCTCTTGGTTGAGCAGAATAGAGGAAGAGATTTGAGAATCTGAGTACTTCTTTTTTATTCCACCCTTTTTATGACAAATTTCAAACATACAGAAGTATTGGAAGAATTTTACACTAAATACCAGTATACTCACTACGTAGATTCTATCATTAGTATTTTACTATCCCTGGTCTATTACATATCATCCATCTATCCATCCATCTACCCATTCATCAATAAATCCTATATTTTGATACATTTCAAAGTAAATTACACACACAAGGACACTTCCCCTTAAATACTTAAGCATGCATATCATTAATTCAAGTTCAGTATTTAAGACTTTTCTTTTGATATTAAATTTACATGCAGGGAAATGCACAAATCTTAAGTGTACAATCTCTGAGTCTTGACAAATGCATAGACCTGTGTAACCCAAATCCCCATCTATCATGATGTAGAGCCTTACCATCACATGAGATAGTGCTGTCATATCCTTGCCCGGTCAATCTTCACCCCACACCTCCAGAGGTGATCATTTCGGATTTTGTTTTTCAACCATAGATTTGTTTTGCCTGTTCTAGAACTTCATGTAAATGGAATCATATAGAATATGCTCTTTTGTGGAAAGTCTCTGTTACTCAGAAAATTACTTTCGAGAGTTATCCATGTTTTGCATGTATTAGTAGTTAGTTCCTTTTTATTGATGCATAGTATTCTGCTGTAAGAATATACCAGCTCGTTTATCCATTCTTCTATTGATAAACACCTTGGATGTTTCCAGTTTTTGTTTCCTATGAATGAAGCTGCTATGAACATGACATTTTGTACATGTCCTTTTTTTTTTTTTTTTTTTTTGGAAGCTATAGCTTGTTGCTCTTAGGTAAAAACCTTATGTAGAATTGCCAGGTCATTGGGTAGGTATATGTTTAGTTTTACACAACATTGTCAAATATTTTCCCAAAGTGGTTGTACTGTTTTACATTTTCCCTGACAACGTATGAGAGTTCAAAGTGTTCAAAAACCTCACCAAGGTATTGTTGATGTCAGTGTTTTTCATTTTGGTCATTCTTGTGTGTGTGTGGTGGTATCTCATTATGGCCTTCATTTGCAATTGGCTGCATCCTGAGCAAAATTTCATCCAGCCTTCTAACTTTAGCTCCACCTGTAACCTTCAATTTTAGAGGTACTTGGTGACAATAATTCCTGAGCTTTTGAGGTGGCAGTTTGTAATTTGTAATTTGTTTTGGTTCTTGGCTTTCCCTGCTTCCAGTTTGATTCAGCTCTCTCAGGTCTACTACATCACTTTCTGCCATTCTTCCACCTACTTTCCAGCTTGCATTATTTTGTTGCAGTTCCTTTGTCCCATTCTCCCCATCCTTGTGGATTTATAAAAGCAAAACAAAACCAAAAAGCGACAATAGCAGTAAC